>NC_041392.1:65507718-65668438 GCF_002162155.2 Triticum dicoccoides
AGGAACCAGGTACATAAGTTAGCAAGTCTGTGATGTGTGAGTTACCGCTATTCACAGAAAACACACCCCGGGGGGGAGGGGGGGAGTTATATTTCATCAACTCTTTCTCCATTCTTTCCAAAGTTAATATGGCGTTCGTATGTACATGAGTTATCGAGAGTATGTTTAGAGCAAAAAAAAAATCTGGGGTCACAATTACCATGTTGTTCAATAAATTACCGGATGTATGCTTTTCAACAACTTTTTTCACGGGTCAAGAAAGTTATCACGTCTAGGCTCGGTAACTTATCAGGTCTGCTATATGTATATACCAAGTTATTTACACATGAGTTACCGAAGGTGTTTTTCCAACAAAAAAATAGTAGGCTCAAAAAGTTACCATGTTTCAGCTAATTAAGTTACCAGCTAAGCGCTGCGTATATTACCATGCTCGGGATAGATGGCAAGAACCACTAAATTTGGAGCAAATCTCGCCCAACCAGCAAATTATGATTTCATTTTGTCGAACTAGTTCACTCAACTAGAAACATGTAAAACCAAGACAAACAACATTAGTTAGCGGGCTGGTCTGTGCGTGCTGAAACTTTCAAGGGGTTGTGGGCTCGAGTCCTAGTACTCGCAAATTATTTATTTTTCATTTTTTCCATCGAAACCAGCATCCACCAGAAATGGGATAAGTGGGAGGTGGAGATCACGGGCGGGATAAGCGGGATGTGGGAGATCACGTGATTAGCGAGAAACGGTGGACGCAAGAAAGAACAGATCGGAAGGCACGGTCAATCGTAGGATTCAGATCCAATGGCGCGCGATTCGTGCGGATCTGTTTCAAACTGACAGTCGGCAGGAATTTAGCATTCTTGTTTAATAAAAGCCGGGCTGACATAGCCTATTTCTCCTTGTGTTCCCGGTGTTGTTGAACTGCCCTGCATATCCCCACCTATATTTATTTGTTTGAAATGCACCTGTCTTTGCACTAGCTACTCATTCAAATTAATTTATTGTTACTAATTTATTATTTTCCCTGCCCAGGCATCTTCTAGCAAAACCAAGCTAATTTTTTTAAATAATACATTTTTTATTAATTTACATAAATATTACGCCCAAAAAATAATTTTTAAAAATAAATACACCGTCGGCCCGCAGCAGGCCGAGTGGACCTAGTCGGCGATCCTATCGGCTTGCAGCTGGCCGATTGGCCTATCGGCCACCAGTTCAGGTCCAGTCGGTCAGTAGTGGGTCGACAGGGCTAATTGGCCTGCCGTGGGCCAACAGGGACTAATTGGCCTGCTGTGGGCCGACATGGACTAATTGGCCTGTTGTGGGCCGACAGATGCATGCCACCACTTTTGTCCCGAACGATCCCTGGATTTTTTTTATAAACTATGACGTATTTCGCGCAACCCTTTCCCGTAATATTTTCCCGCCATATGTTCGTGCCAACTCTTTCCCGCCATATGTTCGCGTCAACTCTTTCCCGCCACCCGTTTCCCGCCATATGTTCGCGCCAACTCTTTCCCGCCACCCGTTTCCCGCCATACCGCAGTCGTTCTTTCCCGCCATTTTCTCATCCCTACCTATAAAACCCCCTTCAGACAGAGGAGGATAAGCATTCCAGTGCAGTGTAGTTGAGATGTCCCATTATCCTTTCGATCGTAGTTTTCACCCTGAGATGAGCAGGACTCTTCTGAGGCTAGCTACCGATTTCAGGATGGACAATAGGATAGTTCCATAGGACGAACTCACCGGTAGTGACACCATAATGAATGAGTTGGCTCACGAATTACGTATGTCTGGGTGGCTTGAAAGGATCTATGAGGAGGTACGTATAGAACTTCTTAGGTTGCATGCAAGGTGGAAGAAGATAGTGGAGCCGGAGAGTGAAACTTTCAGAAGGACTGCAGAAAAGCATCCATTTTTATGGACTGAGGAGAGCGAGGACGAAGATGATATCTTCATGCCGCCGCTTCCGGATTCTGCATCGTCAAAGAGCAAGAGTTTTGCATCGTCCAAGGCAAGAGTACTGCATCCTCGAAGGGCAAGAGTTCTGCATCGTCCAAGGGTAAGAGTTCTGCATTCTTGAAGGGCAAGAGTTCTGCATCGACGGAGGATGACGATGATGACTTCATGTAGTTTTTATGATGTATGTTGTAAGTTTAGTCGTACGTACCGTTAATTTAGATGTAGTTCTATCTAGTTGTTTATACTGTCTTGTTGTACGAGCATTATGTTCTATCTAAATATGATGTTATAGTTCGGATAACAGAGTACTAAAATAGAGTAGGCATATGTCTCATACATAAGTACATAATCATTTGTCTCATACATAGAATAGACATAAGTCTCATACATAAGTAGATGGTCATGTCTCTACTGATAGATGGAAGCGTCAGTGACGACGTCTGGCCTGGCGGGGAGGCGGATCTGAAAGCGGCGACCATCCCAACCTGTTAGGTGGCCTAATGTTACGAGGAGGAATTTCAGACTCTCCCTGGTCATGCTGTGTATCCTGTGTGGGGCCTGGTGGAGAAGTCGAATACATGTTCATCCACTGGGTGTTTTGCGACATCTGAGCATGTATGTTCTCCTCGGGATGTTGATCACTCCCCCACGTATCATGTGATGCTGACATAGACGCATGATATCCGTAGGCTCCTACACGATGAAACATTTAGTCATGAAGAATGAGGTCGCCTCAATTAATATTGAAAACAATAAAAATGAAGACACTTACCTGCTGGTTGTGACGGCTGCTCTGGCTCAAACACGAAGCTCGACGAAGGACCGTGCTGCTGTGGCTGTGGAGAAAACACGAAGCTCGACGTGGGGCCATAGTGTTGGGGTTGCTGCCACGTTGAACTGCCAGGTTGGTCAGGACGGGGTGGCCTGGTTGTCGGCTGATGTGCTAGACGTGGACGCGGTTGATGTCGGTGCATGGAGTGACGCGGTTGCTGCTGCTGGTGCTGAACAACGTCGGTTCTCCGGGTGCACGTGATAGCCTCGTACACAGTCCGTATCTTGTTCTGAATTCGTTCCAAGAAGGGTTGTAGCACTGGACGGTGTTGAAGAAGAGGTCCAGACGACAGTGATCGTCCAAAGGTGGTCACGTCCTCGTAGAGTTCGTGTGTCAAAGTAGCCTGCAAATTTCCATGACGATTAATAATGTATGTCTCTTGCACGTCAAAGTATGTGACAACATTACTTAAAGAAAATATATCTTACCACGTACTGCCTAGAGCCCGAAGTGTCATAGCTCGGGTACATATCCGACGGAGTAGGATCCGGTATCTCCTCTGGGTGGGAGTGCTCAACGATGTGTAACCGTGTTCCGGTCATGTAGCACCGCAAATAGAGATTGAATTCATTGAGCTCAAAATTGTGATTGTCGTGCCATAGATGTGTGTTTGTTGTCTCCCATTCTATAACATACGGCTCTAGTCTAACTAGCCAGTCAACAGTTGTCCTGGTCATGCCCTTCCTTGTCGTCCTAAAATTGTGGTGTGTGTTCAACATTTACCTAAAGCTTCAAATGGAGTATTATGAAAGATAATGCAACATTGAAAAACTAGTTAATACCTGTGGATGTGTGCTGGCACCGGGTTCTCTATAGGGAGAGGCAGCTCCAACTGTAGAAGACCAAATTGCCTCATAACCCTCTGTTGTGCCATCTCCTCGACGAAGACATCGAAGATGATCTTTGATTTTGTCATCCAGTAATCTCGGTCCCTTGTGCATAGCATAGACAGACCACCAGGGTATCTCGCTTGTATGGCTGCTTCCGTGTAGGGCTACCAGAAGACCCCGGTGTACGCATCAAACTGCTCGTTCAATGTTATGTATGCCTTCCTGGTCTGATCACTAGCAAAGCGTCTCTGCAGAAAACAAAAGTTAGTAGCCGCTAGCATCGAACTATCTCTTGTGCAGAAAAAAGTTGCATTAAACTATAACACGGTGCATACCTCGCGACGTGTCCAACACAGACCGAAAGTAGGCGTGTCGATGCCGTCAGCATCAAACATGGCGTCTATAGGCTCACGAACACGTACATTTGGTCGCCCTATAGAGAACCTCTCCCACGAACATAGTTGTAGGAATAGAGGGCATCCAAAAAGGGCTGGCTTTCTCGATGTAAGCTGGCAACCGTTGCACATACCTCGGTATGTAGCTGCTAAGACCGCCAAACCCCAACTTCTCTGTCTGATCTGATCCGCCGTTTGAGCGCTCGCTATCTCAAGTGCCATAGGGATGTAGAGCGCGCTAATAGTGGTGACATGGTTCTCTGTGAACATCACCTTGCCGAAAAGCCACATCAAGTAGGCCTCCAGGCTCCGAGTAATCTGTTCCGCAGTCAACGGCGCCCGGAAGTTTTGGATCTGCATTAAGCAAAGAGAAAGTTTTAGTTAGCCGCAGTTATTTTTTGTAAAACCATATGCACGATAACTTGAAGATAAGAGGTTGGGGAAATTACCCGGAAATTGAGCAACTACTCATACTTAGGTTCGTGATGCTCCCATACCGGATCCGGAGCATCCGGAAAAACACCATGAAAATGTTGTGTAAGGGCTCGCTCCCAACTAGCCGGTGCGTCCAACGGTCCTATAACATGACCTGCCAACGGTAGTCCGAGCAAAAGTGACACATCCTCCAGAGTAGGAGCCATCTCTCCCCATTGGAAGTGAAACATGTGGGTCTCTGACCTCCAACGGTCCACTAAGCAGCTCAGCAAGGACCCGTCGATGGAGATGTGTTTCTCACCCGGGATAGACTCAACCAGACGTGCGAAAGGTAAAAGGCCAGTCCATTTCAACCTTCATCAGAGAACATTTCAGTTAGTGTCTCCCATTAATATGCATGTTAGTGTGCAAATTAATAAAATATGTACCGCTGAAGCCATCCTGGGTGTATCATCCAGTTTTCCTTAGGAGTGCGAGTGACCAGAGGCTCAAGCTTGCGCTTATACCATATCACACCACGATGACCCCTATCAATGTCCCCATTCAGCAACCACATTCCCGACATTCCTGCACATAAAAAAATCAGAATATAGTGTCACACTTAATAAAAATTCAGAACATAGCGCCACACTAAATACAAATTCAGAACATAGTGTCACACTTAATAAAAATTCAGAACATGGTGCCACACTTAATACAAATTCAAAACATAATGTCACACTTAATACAAATTCAGAACATAGTGCCACACTTAATACAAATTCAGAACATAATGCCACACCTAACACAAATTCAGAACATAGTGCCACACTTAATACAAATTCAGAACATAGTGCCACACTTAATACAAATTCAGAACATAGTGCCACACTTAATACAAATTCAGAATATAGTGCCACACTTAATACAAATTCAGAACATACTACTGCTAGCTTAGCTTCTTCCTCTCGCCCTTACTCCTCTACTACCTCTACCTCCTCTTCTTCCCCGGTTGCCTCGTCCACGCCCAGTGACGAAAGTGGGACAATTAGTGTCCCTATGGCCAAATTCATTGCATAGAATGCATTGCCTAGTCGGACCTCCTGCTTCAGATTCATCCATATCATTTCGGATGCGCTGACACTGCCATCTACCTCTACTTGTACGCATATGCTCTGGGTTTGGAATGTAATGCCTTTCAGCGGGGTTGACGCTGTTGAAATTACCCATTGATCGAAAACCCATCAGCTCACCTATCCAGGTATTGAGGACAGACTCTTTCAGAAAAAATGGAGACACAAACGATATTGCGTCCATTTCAAGCTGCCCACAAGCAGCAAGTACATATGAGCAAGGTAGGTGAAGCAATTTCGGTTTGTTGCATGTGCACTCACACGTTGGCCAGGCTTCATTACCAATTTTCACCTCATGCGTCCTCAACTCATTTGCACATCCGAATTTGTTGTTGGCTAAGCGGACCTCAAACCTTCTTTCTTGATTACCGATGGCGACTACAGTGTGTGATCTAGCTTTTTGCATCTTGTTGTCCATGTACTTCGTGACTCTTTCACAGTACCGTGTATTCGGGTTGTTGAAGATATGCTGCTCTGCTTTTTGACGTCTATCTCTAAAATACTTGACGGTGCCATAGAAAATACCCTCAACGATGGCTGTAAGTGGCAATGCCCGGTTTCCTCTGAGGACAAAGTTGTATGTTTCTGCGAGGTTCGTTGTTATGACACCGTACCTTGCTCCATGTGTGTCATGTAGCAAAGACCACCTCTCTAGAGGCTCATGCTCTATCCACTGCTCGAAGGTTTTAATCGACCTCCCAAGCCTTCTCCTAGTACCAGGTGGGTCAAAGCCTGGCAGGTCACATAGCCCAACAGGCTCCTCCTCCACGGCCGTTGTTCCTGTTGCTAACTGTGCAGCTACTGCTTCAACATGTGCCCTCACCGCTGCATCTCTTGCAGCTTTCCTGTCCCTCACGTGTCTTTGCGTGCACACATTAAGTCTGTCGCGTATCAAATTATAGTTCCATAATTGGTTCTGCTTGCAGAGTTTTTTGAACAGATTCATCAGGTTCTTATTTCTAAACTGCGAGAAGAAATTAGGCCCCAGATGGCGCATGCACCAACGGCTCTGCAAGTCCTGCCATGGAACTTGTTCCTCAGGGCCTGGGTTTGTCAGTGTCCTTGTCGCACTGAGTATACCTGCATGCCTGTCATGAAGGATGCACACATTGGGCTTCTCCTTCACAACTGATATTTTCAACTGCCTGAAGAACCATGTCCAACTTTCAATGTTCTCACTCTCCACAAAAGCAAATGCGAGTGGGACGACTTGATTTTGGTTGTCTTGACCTATGGCTGTCAGGATCTGACCCTTGTACTTGCCTGTGAGAAAAGTACCGTCAACACATATCACCGGTCGGCAATGCCTGAAAGCTTCGATGCATACACCGAAAGAGAAGAAGAGACGATGCAGCACCCTCACAGTTGGGAACTCTGGTATGAACATGTCTTGGATATCGATATGGGTGCCTGGATTCCGCTGCTGCAGGGTGTGGAGGAGCTGGACAACAGAGTCATATGCATCAAAATAAGAACCAAATCTCCTCTCAAACGCCGCATGCTTAGCCCTCCAAGCCTTGCCATAAGAAATTCTTACTTGAACCTGGCGAATACTTTTGTCTGGACCGCCTTCACTTCCATAGCTTTGCCCTGCACTATCTCATCATAAAACAACCAAGCAATAAGCGTCGATGAAAGGTTGGCATGATCCTGAGGGATGCAGGGAATAAGACAACCGTGATTAACTAAGTCACTTATCACCCAACTTGTGCCATACTTAGGGAGAAAGCCGTGCATCCTGGCGGGACAATCTGCGTTCTTGCATACCATTGTCAGGAATTTCTGACTGGACAGCTGAGCTATGAAAACTCTTTGCGTGGACATTGCCTAGTTAATTATTGCATCTTTCAGGGCTTGCTTGTTCGGATATATACATAGCACCCGTCGCAATATTGTTCTGGTGATATTGCCAGGCTGAATCATGTCCATCATTTACGGTCATTGCAGATGAGAAGTCATGATTCCACAATGCAGGATTCGGGACCTCCTCTGCATTTTCTTCTTCATCCGACTCGTCAGAATCATCGGCATGACCCCTTTCAACATCGGTGTCTTCTTCCATCTGGTCCTGCATGTGCCCATCTACCTCGTCAGCGTCCACCTCGCCATTGTAATCACCATCGGCATTTCCTCCTTCTACCTGACTACTCTGCCCTGGTTCATAACCATAAGCATTTCCTCCTACCTGACTGCTCTGTCCTTGTTCGTAACCATCATCTCCAGCATTTGACATAGATAACTGCCTCCCTACACTGCTATGATCCAGCATTTGACGTAGAAGGAAACTATTCATATTAATGCATCTTAGCGTATACAGAATAAGAGTTAATTTATACCTAAATTTCCGTAATTCACTCCCATTTCCCAGAGTAATATATAAGAAATTGAATGATTCCACTAATTTTTGCATGCATGCCTCCACTTCCACAATAATATCTAGCTTTCAAAAAATTAATACCAGCATAGCATTTCATTTATTCATTTATACCCCAACCATTGCTGGAGTATACTCAGTGGTTAGATTTCACTACATTCATGATTTCCATCCTTGATAACCAACATAGTAACAGAAAGTCAATCATACTGTTTACCTTAATAACATTGAGAAAGTCTTTCCAAAGCGCATTTTGGATACTGGAATGGAAGTAATATGTTTCACCATGTAAAAGCTCTACAGCTGGTTATCTGCACATGTTTGCATAACAACTTAATTAGTTACTTTATTGCAGGATCTACATGACAAAGAAGAGCTAAGGAGTAGCCGTAAGAACTTACAGTTTGGTCAGAATTAGTCGTGGGTCAATCAAGTTCCTTAACAGTATAATAGTTTCTCCACATGACAAAATCTGATCAAACCTAGACTACTGCATAACAGATCAGAATGGCCCTTTTCCTGTCCATGAATTTCTTTTTAAGACATAGGCAATTCATCTCTTTCTTGAGCCATCGAATGGACTGAATGTATCACAGCAGGTCAAAACTATGTACAGCACAATTGCACGAAGCTGAGCTTTAAATATATGAAATGCTGTCTGTTGCCAAGTTTTTGTTTTCTATCTACAGCCATGGCTATTATGAGGTGCATGAACAAGGACGAAAGCATTGCCACCACACTCATGTCAAGTTAGAGGAACATAACCTTCCAATTTTAAATGGAAATAAATGTTATTCAATGCTGCATAAATATCTTCTGACTGAACATGTGAAACATCTGCCACCAAAAACTCATGAAATTTTCCATCCACTTCAATAGAACTATATCCAGGATTCTTCTTTACCCCTCTATCTCTCATCAACATCCTCAGCATCTTCACCTGATCCCATTTACTTTTATTTGCATATATTTGGCACATAAGTACATAGATTCCACTGTCCAATGGATCGAGTTTTACTAGCTTATCTGCAGCACATTCACCAATCTCTACATTGCCCTGCACTCTGCATGCATTCAAAAGAGCACCCCAACCGGCCTCACCAGCTTCCATTGGCATACCATTTGCAACTTCAAGTGCCTCTTCAAGAAGTCCACTTTTCCCCAAAAGATCGATCATGCATGCATAGTGTTCTGCTTTGGGTTCAATCTGATAGCCCATTTTCATTTCTTTAAAATACCGACGCCCTTCTGAAACCAACCCACTATGACTGCATGCAGAAAGTAGCCCAAGGAATGTGATCTCATCAGGCAGAATACCTGTTCCTTTCAACTGCTCAAAGAGATGAAGGACTTCTTCAGACTGACCGTGCACAGCATGGGCCATGACCATCGAATTCCAACTCACTACATTTCTCTCTCCCATCTCAGCAAATAACCTTGATGCTGCATCCAAATCTCCACATTTTGCATACATATCAATGAATGCATTGCATAAATTTACGGTAAGTACAGCCTTGCCACTGACAATGTAGTTATCATATATCCACCTACCAAGATCCAGGCAACCCAACTGAGCACACGCCGGAAGCACACTCACAAGGGTAGCGTTAATCGGCTCAACATTTTCTTCAATCATCTTTTTAAACAACCTCACTGCTTCCTCAGGCTGATTTGCCTGCGAGTAAGCAGCGATGATGCAACTCCAAGAAACTGCGTTCCTCCTAGGCATATCCTCAAACAGCTGAGCTGCACTCTCCAGGTGACCACACTTTGCATAAACGTTAACCATGGTCGTCCAGGAGTACACATCCTTGGCCGCCATGCCGTTGAAAACCTCCCTGGCAGAGGGCACGCACCCGAATTTCCCAAACATGTCGATCAGCGCATTCGCCAAGCTAACACTTCCACCCACACCACCCTCTGCAACATAACTATGCACCCTCCTTCCCAGCGCTAGCAGTCCCATCTGCCCAATCGCCGACAGCGCCGCAACCAGCGTCACCTCATTCGGCTGCTGGCCCCCGGCCACCACCATCCTGCAAAACACGTGCCAGGCATCGTCAGCCATCCCTCTCCGCGCGTACCCGTCCACCATGGTCGTCCAGGAGACGACGTCCCTCTCGGACATTTCGTCGAACACCCTCCGCGCACGCGCCAACGACCCGTGGTCCGCGTAGAGGTGCACCAGCGCGTTCCCGACGAGCACGCTCCGTCCGACGAACCCCCACTTGAGGGCGACGCAGTGGACGCCCTCCCCGCCCGCGGACGACGGCCCGTGCTCGGCGGCCGCGGCGGCCTTGAGCGCGAAGACGAGCGTGCGCGCGTCGGCGGGGAGGGCTTGGCGGACCACGCGGCGGAAGAGCGCGAGGGCGCGGCGCGGGAGGCGGGCGCGGAGGAAGGCGCGCATCATGGTGGCGAGCATGTAGGCGTTAGGGCCGGGGGCGGGGGCGCGGGCGAGGATGGCGGCGGCGTGGCCGACGCGGGGCGGCGTGGAGAGGGCGCAGAAGGCGAGGAGGCGGGACGCCGGGAAGCGGCCCGCGGCGAGGCCGGAGACGGTGAGCAGCGCGTGCAGCTGGAGGAAGCGCGGGAAGGAGGCGCAGGACTCGAGAAGGGCGAGCAGCGGGTGGGTCACCACCAGGTTGCGGTTCGTGTTCCACGCCGGCCGGGGCGGCGGCGCCGCCCCTGTGCCCGGGGAAGGCGGAGGAGGCCGCGCGGGCGGAGCGTGGTGGGGCATCACGGCCTCGCGGGAGCCCGAAGTTTTTTGTGGGTTTCGCCGGCGGTGGGGAAGAGGCCGTCGCCGGAGCTACCTCGGCGGGTGGGTGGGCGAGGTTGAGTAGGGGAGGGGAGGAGACGCCATTTTGGGGAGCGGTACAACGGCGGGAATCGCCGCGACCTCCTTGCGAGGGGAGACGGTTATGGGCTTCAATTCCAATTCTAGCTCAAGCTGGAAATGGAATTCCAATTTAGGTGGAAATGGGCTTCAGTTCAGCTGGAATTCCAATCTAGCTCAGCTCTCCTTTTTTTCAGCTGGAAATGGGCTTCAATTCCAATATAGCTCCAAACAGCAGCCTCCCCTTCTTGTATTGGTTACCAACTCTATTTTTGCGAAGAAGTGTGGTTAGATGGTTAGAGGGACAGTGGTATGCTCAGCCTACGAGGGTTCAAGTCTGGATTTTCGGCGATGTGCTTTCAGTGGGAGGAGATGTTTCTGTCGACGACATGGCGCCTACGATGACTTCATAAATTTCAATATGACATGCCGGCTCAGTCTCTCGGAGGTGCTCATAGGGATAGGGTGTGCGTGTGTGCGTTCATAGGGATAAGTGTATCTATGAGCGCTTGCGTCTGTACTGATGCTCAAAAAGAAGTGATTACCAACTTGCTGTTATGCCCAAAAGAAATCACTGCTTGTTGCTGCGGTAGCCCTTAAATAATCACATTATGCCCAAAAGAAATCACTACTTGTTGCTGCGGTAGCCCTTAAATAATCACAGTACATGCTGCTTTTTCTCAACAGCAACAAAAGAACAGATATTGTAGTAGTATTTGGTTTGTGTAACAGACTATACAACACACTGGCCTTGTCTCAGCCTTCCCTTCAAACAGGAGCGGAGCACGACGTCGCACCATTGTGCAAGCCCTGGATAGGCACCACCATCACCAAGCAGCAAAACATATGACACATACAGATTGCAAGCAATGCTGAAAGGAAGTTTTTGCTTGGAACCAGCTGCTCAGGAGTTTATCATTGCAAGTGTTTAGACACAGCACATGACCAAACAGATACAAACATAGGTCTCGAGCAAATGCTGAAAGATGCATGTGCTTGATAGAACCGTTTACCGAGGAATTAGCACCAGGACGGCCCTGGAATTTGGTGCCTGACAGTACAGCTTCAGGGCACTTCAGCACTGATAATGTATCATGGGAGCAAATCATCAACAAGAAACAAAATTCAGCGGATCACGGTTCTCATACCCTGAGTTACAAAAACACATGTATCATGGGAATTGCGGTGGCAAAACTTATTTATTGTGAATGCGACCTCCTCCCGAAGGCCACAATTAGCTTCTGCAGCTCTTCAGCACTGATAAACTGCTGAATGCTGGTCTACAAGCTGTGGAGAAGCATTTTAGAACACTGCTTCTCCAGCAAATCCATGGCACGTATCATTTTGCCCCCGGCTTTTGGTTATCAGTACCTGCGTCTTTTCCGGACACAGCGGCCGTCGCTGCGGCTGTCATGGCTGCAGCCGCCGCGCCAACCTTCACGCCGCCTGCAGCTTTCATCGCCCCGGCGATCTTTGCGAATGCAGCTACACCGCCTACTAGGGCAGCACGCAGGGCTACCATTGGCCTAATCTCCATGGTATGTTCCTGGAGCAGTTAATGCAGAAATGAGCGATTTCAGCACAGCTAAATGCAACCAAATTGCGCTTGTAAAAGGCATTCCAAGGAAGTTAGATGTGACTGTATTTTCATTCTGTTACACAGGTAAAAGAACAGAAATGATTGTACAGTCTACATGGTGTACACTTTCAGTTACAATGTCATTTCTCTGTATGTCATTTATGTGGTTTTAGCATAGAAAAGGTACGCATGGCCTCTTAAAACACCTACAGGTCCTTTGAATGGCTAAATGAACTCACAACATAACCAGACATGCAGAACTAACACAACCACTGCCTAGAAAGATTTATCTCACTTTTAGCCTAAAGATTATGTCTGAGCCTCATGTGGACTTGTGAAGTATATTCCGGTGGGATAAACAGTTATGTCAAACGCACCAAGCACCCACTTAGATTGATACAAATCTGCTACCAGACATCATGCAAATAAAACTTAACAAAAACACATGCTCGACAGGGTAGTGCCACAACTTCTGAATGCATCATTCTCACAGGTGCATCAAATCATTCGGATATATCAATCTCATTAGAACTGGCCCGTGTAAACTAGCCAGGGGTGGATCTGGATGCTATGCCGGCGGTGCACCGGCGCATCCAGAAATTGTGGGGGTCAGGTGGGTTTTGACTAATCGCTGGATGAGGACAAGCACATACCTCAAACCCCGAAGAGTGCGGCAGGGGCGGAGACGGCGGGAACGCGATGTGACGACGAGGGCAGCCGGGAGCGGCGATGGGCGCGAGTACGAGGGCGCGGGTGGGGTGAGGGGTGGGGGGCGGGCTGAAGGGTCGGCGGTGGGGGCGGGCTGAAGGGTCGGCGGTGGCTGGCGCTAAGGCACGGCGCGGCGGCGGCCGTAGGGGAGGCGACGGCGGATCAGAAGAGATCTTTGGGTCGGGAGGTCAGCAGGAGGAAGAGGAAAGAAGGGTGCGGGGAGGGAGAGGACGGGCTTGTGGTGTGTGTGGATTGAAGAGTTGATTTTCTTTTTCGGGATATTCAGAGGGGCTCTTGGGCATATGCTTCCGCGTGTAAAAACAAACCGGGTTTTTATGCAATTTTTTGTCGATGGCTTACCAAGCTGACCACTTGGTAACCGGGTTTTTATCCGTTTTGTCATTAATTGTCTGATGATTGCACTATTCTATTTTGTCACTGAAGATTCGACTACTTATAAATGATATTATTTCGTTAAGATTGCGCTAAAAATGTCACTCGGTATTACTATTGTTCGGTTAAAGGGCATTGAGCGAGGTGAAGTGACCAAGATACCCCTGGACCCCACTTGCAAATATTCTCTCCACAAGTCATTTTAACATGTGGATTCTAGTTTTCAACCTACAGAGAATAAAAACTAGAAGCAAAAATAGCTTTGCGCGGGTGATCAAAATCCCATGGGATGTTATTTTTCATCTAATTAGGAACCGTGGCTTATAGAAGAGCATTGACGAGTGGAGTACAAGGGTATTTTGTTCACTTCATCACGATCAATGGATTTTGATCGAGCGTTTATGGTGTTGATTGGCATTTTTAGCACACACATAAACAGAATAGATGTCATTGTTTACATATTTGGAGCTATTCCCACTCATAAGAAGTTGAATCTTCTAATGGCAAAATTGAGTAGGCGGTGTCTGGCACTAAGGCACGGTGGGGCGGCGGCTGTAGGGAAGGCGATGGCAGATCAGAGGAGATCTTTGGGTCAGTCGGGTCAGGAGGTCAGCAGGAAAGGTGCGGGGAGAAGAAGATGCTTGTGTTTGGATGGGGAGTTGATCTTTGCCGGATCTTCAAAGCGGCTCGTTGGCATATGCTTCCGCATGTAAAACTAAGTTTATAATTATTTTAAAACGGGAGAACGGGTTTACATGCATATGTTGTTTTTATGGGTATATGCGAGATTTCATAAGATGAAACCAATGTTGTGCCTTTTGCTAAAAAGGTATGTTTCGCCATGTTCTTTTTAGAGCATTGAATTTTGTACTATTCTTTGCTCGCACATTTTTCTCTTTTTGCAAGAAAATTTACAGAGCATGCACGGACTCAATCTGGATGTTTATCCCATTAGCTTCGCTCCTTTTCTTTATCTTGGTATAAAATGGGAATGCATGTGCGCTTGTCGTGGATGGGTGCTTCAGTTGTCCTAGTCATTTGTTCCATATGTGGCCTGCTTTCAGATCCGGAGAAGTAAAAATGTAACGGTAAGAAAATTTGAGTTTCTGAAAAGACACGGCCTAAAGTGTTCCATAAAGACTTCAATGTTTTGTTTGTTTTTGAGAAAATCTTAGTTTGCAAATAACATCTTCAAAATGAATAGTACAAATGTGTACTCCTCCTCCCGTCCCCACATGTTATGGCACGCTTTATGGCAGCATTGTGTCAAGCTACACTAACTCGAGTGTCGCGTGAACTTGACTTCGTATGGCAAGTCATGTGTTGTCAATGCTTTAGGAACTAGTTTAGTGTCCAATAACATGCCTTACGTTTTTGTAGTTGTTGTTGGTGGTCAATTGTCTCCTCAATTAATGCATTCACTTAATTATTAATCGGTTCCAAGTATGTTTCATATGTTCTTGTCATTGTGAGTTGTCCACCTAGACATCATTTTGTAATGTGGTTGTTTTATGACTTTTATTGCTGCAAGTACAACACGTTGTTGTGATATATTGTTAAAAAACATTTTTTTATGACATAGAATGTGATATTACCTTTTTGTCAAGATGGACACTACTACTTGCTTGAAACATAGCAAAACAAAAGAATGATCACATTCATCCTTTGTCAACATAACTTACAAAAACCATCTTCAAACCTTTGGGGCACGTAGCGACTTCAATGCCCAAACCAACAATCAAACACTCATCCCTCAGGCATAGCGGAACACACAATCAACCTAGTTTACATAAGATGTGATCAATATGATGGCATTTGAGTTGTAGGAAGACGTACGAATTTGAGGGAAGTTGCTCCAGTTGTGGCGTTCCTGGAAAGTTTGCAATATCTTAGATGAATTGAAGCCGTCATTAAAACACATATTGCATAGAGTTTTATATTTTCTTGCAAGATTTGGTTAAAGGGTAAGACATCAAATTTGAAGCCCTAGTCAGTAAGACCAAAGGCAACTCGAACGCGGCGCATCAAAACAGACACACCCAGTGCCCGCTGGCACGTAGTCATCAAATCCGGACAACGGGAGTGAGTGAGGTGAACCTAGAGGGAAAAACACGTATCGTGAAGACATGTAGTCCAACTGACAGTAGATCAACTGGATTGTCGGGACTCCCTCAAAGTTTCCCCGGTTTTGCTTATGGCTTACGTGGTTTTTGTGGTCCAGAATGGTCCAAGGACATTTGATGCCTCTCAGTAGACGACATAAGTGTCCAGATATTGGCGGGCATTTTGATGAACAACGTTGGAGTTTTACCTTTTTAGGGATCAATCTGGATGTTTATCCCATTAGCTTCGCTCTTTTTTTTATCTCGGTATAAAATGGGAATGCATGTGCGCTTGTCGTGGATGGGTGCTTGAGTTGTCCTGGTCATTTGTTCCATATGCGGCCTGCTTTCAGATCCGAAGAAGTAAAAATGTAACGGTAAGAAAAATTGAGTTTCTGACAAGACACGGCCTAAAGTGTTCCATAAAGACTTCAATGTTTTGTTTGTTTTTGAGAAAATCTTAGTTTGTAAATAGCATCTTCAAAATGAATAGTATACATGTGTACTCCTCCTCCCGTCCCCACATGTTATGGCACGCTTTATGGCATTTTGTGTCAAGCTACACTAACTCGAGTGTCGCGTGAACTTGACTTCGTGTGGCAAGTCATGTGTTGTCAATGCTTTAGGAACTAGTTTAGTGTCCAATAACATGCCTTGCGTTTTTGTAGTTGTTGTTGGTGGTCAATTGTCTCCTCAATTAATGCATTCACTTAATTTATTAATCGGTTTCAAGTATGTTTCATATGTTCTTGTCATCGTGAGTTGTCCACCTAGACATCATTTTGTAATGTGGTTGTTTTATGACTTTTATTGCTGCAAGTACAACACACTGTTGTGATGTATTGTTAAAAAACATTTTGTTATGATATAGAATGTGATATTACCTCTTTATCAAGATGGATATGTTGGGGAACGTAGCAGAAATTCAAAATTTTCCTACGTGTCACCAAGATCTGTCTATGGAGAAACTAGCAACGAGGGGAAGAAGAGTGCATCTACATACCCTTGTAGATCGCTAAGCAGAAGCGTTCAAGTGAACGGGGTTGATGGAGTCGTACTCATCGTGATCCAAATCACCGGAGATCCTAGTGCCGAACGGACGGCACCTCCGCGTTCAACACATGTACAGCCCGGTGACGTCTCCCATGCCTTGATCCAGCAAGGAGAGAGGGAGAGGTTGAGGAAGACTCCATCCAGCAGCAGCACAACGACGTGGTGGTGGTGGAGGAGCGTGGTACTCCAGCAGGGCTTCGCCAAGCACCGCAAGAGACGAGGAGGGAGAGGGGTAGGGCTGCGCCAAGAAGGAGAGGAACTCGTGTGTCTTGGGCAGCCCAAACCTCAAGTATATATAGGGGGAGGGGAGGGGCTGCGCCCCCACCTAGGGTTCCCTCCCTAGGGGTGGCGGCAGCCCCCAGATCCCATCTGGGTGGCGGCCAGGTGGAGGGGGAGAGGGAGGCGCACCAGGTATGGGCCCTAAGGCCCATCTGCCTTTAGGGTTTGCCCCCCTCCTCCTCCCCTTAGGCGCCTTGGGCCCTTATGGGGGGGCGCACCAGCCCACCTGGGGCTGGTTCCCTCCCACACTTGGCCCATGCAGCCCTCCGGGGCTTGTGGCCCCACTTGGTGGACCCCCGGGACCCTCCCGGTGGTCCCGGTACGTTACCGATAAACCCCGAAATTTTCCGGTGACCAAAACAGGACTTCCCATATATAAATCTTTACCTCCGGACCATTCCGGAACTCCTCGTGATGTCCGGGATCCCATCCAGGACTCCGAACAACATTCGGTAACCACATACAAACTTCCTTTAATAACCCTAGCGTCATCGAACCTTAAGTGTGTAGACCCTACGGGTTCGGGAAGCATGCAGACATGACCGAGATGTTCTCCGGTCAATAACCAATAGCGGGATCTGGATACCCATGTTGGCTCCCACATGTTCCACGATGATCTCATCGGATGAACCACAATGTCGAGGATTCGATCAATCTCGTATGCAATTCCCTTTGTCTAGCGGTATTGTACTTGCCCGAGATTCGATCGTCGGTATCCCGATACCTTGTTCAATCTCGTTACCAGCAAGTCTCTTTACTCGTTTCGTAACACATCATCCCGTGATCAACTCCTTGATCACATTGTGCACATTATGATGATGTCCTACCGAGTGGGCCCAGAGATACCTCTCCGTTTACACGGAGTGACAAATCCCAGTCTCGATTCGTGCCAACCCAACAGACACTTTCGGAGATACCTGTAGTGTACCTTTATAGCCACCCAGTTACTTGTGACGTTTGGCACACCCAAAGCACTCCTACGGTATCCGGGAGTTACACAATCTCATGGTCTAAGGAAATGATACTTGACATTAGAAAAGCTTTAGCATACGAACTACATGATCTTGTGCTAGGCTTAGGATTGGGTCTTGTCCATCACATCATTCTCCTAATGATGTGATCCCGTTATCAACGACATCCAATGTCCATGGTCAGGAAACCGTAACCATCTATTGATCAACGAGCTAGTCAACTAGAGGCTTACTAGGGACATGGTGTTGTCTATGTATCCACACATGTATCTGAGTTTCCTATCAATACAATTCTAGCATGGATAATAAACGATTATTATGAACAAGGAAATATAATAATAACTAATTTATTATTGCCTCTAGGGCATATTTCCAACAGTCTCCCACTTGCACTAGAGTCAATAATCCAGTTCACATCGATATGTGATCAACACTCAAGGTCACATCCCCATGTGACTAACACCCAAAGAGTTCTGGGTTTGATCATGTTATGCTTGTGAGAGAGGTTTCAGTCAACGGGTCTGCAACATTCAGATCCGTATGTACTTCGCAAATTTCTATGTCATCTTGTAGATGCAACTACTACGCTACATTTGGAGCCATTTCAAATAACTGTTCTACTTGGAGCTATTCTAAATTGTTGCTCCATTATACGTATCAGGTATCTCTACTCAGAGCTATCCGGATAGGTGTTAAGCTTGCATCGACGTAACTCTTTACGTCGAACTCTTTATCACCTCCATAACCGAGAAACATATCCTTATTCCTCTAAGGATAATTTAGACCGCTATCTGGTGATCTACTCCTAGATTACCTTTGTACCCTCTTGCCAGATATGTGGCAAGGCACACATCAGGTGCGGTACACAGCATAGCATACTATGGAGCCTATGTCTAAGCATAGGGGACGATCTTCGTCCTTTCTCTCTATTCTGCCGTGGTCGAGCTTTAAGTCTTAACTTCATACCTTACAACTCAGGCAAGAACTCCTTCTTTGACTGATCCATCTTGAACACCTTCAAGATCATGTCAAGGTATGTGCTCATTTGAAAGTACCATTAAGTGTTTTGATCTATCCTTATAGATCTTGATGCTCAATATTCAAGTAGCTTAATCCAGGCTTTCCATTGAAAAACACTTTCCAAATAACCCTATATGCTTTCCAGAAATTCTACGCCATTTCTGATCAACAATATGTCAACAACATATATTCATCAGAAATTCTATAGTGCTCCCACTCACTTCTTTGGAAATACAAGTTTCTCATAAACTTCGTATACACCCAAAATCTTTGATCATCTCATCAAAGCATACATTCCAACTCCGAGATGCTTACTCTAGTCCTTAGAAGGATTGCTGGAGCTTTGCATACTTATTAGCATCTTTCAGGATTGACAAAACCTTCCGGTTGTATCACATACAACCTTTCCTCAAGAAAATCGTCGAGGAAACAATGTTTTGACATCCTATCTGCAAGATTTCATAAATAATGCAGTAATCGCTAATATAATTCCAACAGACTCTTAGCATTGCTACGAGTGAGAAAGTCTCACCGTAGTCAACTCCTTGAACTTGTCGGGAAACATCTTAACGACAAGTCGGGCTTTCTTAATGGTGACATTTACCATCATTGTCCGTCTTCCTTTTAAAATCCATCTGTACTCAACAGCCTTACGACCATCGAGCCGTTCTGCCAAAGTCTACACTTTGTTTTCATACATGGATCCTCTCTCGGATTTTATGGCCTCGAGCCATTTATCGGAATCCGGGCCCACCATCGCTTCTCCATAGCTCGTAGGTTCGTTGTTGTCTAGCAACATGACTTCCAAGACAGGATTACGTACCACTCTGAAGTAGTACGCATCCTTGTCGTCCTACGAGGTTTGGGAGTGACTTGATCTGAAGTCTCATGATCAATATCATAAGCTTCCACTTCAATTGGTGTACGTGCCACAGGAACAACTTTTTGTGCCCTGCTATACACTAGTTGAAGTGACGGTTCAATAACCTCATCAAGTCTCCACCATCCTCTCACTCAATTCTTTCGAGAGAAACTTTTCCTCGAGAAAGGACCCGATTCTAGAAACAATCCCTTATTGCTTTCGGATCTGAGACAGGAGGTATACCCAACTGTTTTGGGTGTCCTATGAAGATGCATTTATCCGCTTTGGGTTCGAGCTTATCAGCCTGAAACTTTTCACATAAGCGTCGCAGCCCCAAACCTTTTAACAAATGACAGCTTAGGTTTCTCTAAACCATAGTTCATACGGTGTCATCTCATCGGAATTACGTGGTGCCCTATTTAAAGTGAATGTGGTTGTCTCTAATGCCTAACCCATAAACTATTGTGGTAATTTGATAAGAGACATCATGGTATGCATCATATCCAATAGGGTGCAGTTATGATGTTCGGACACACCATCACACTATGGTGTTCCAGGCTGTATTAGTTGTGAAACAATTTCCACAATGTCTTAATTCTGTGCCAAACTCGTAATTCAGATATTCATCTCTATGATCATATCATAGATATTTTATCCTCTTGTCACGATGATCTTTCAACTTCACCCTGAAATTACTTGAACCTTTCAATAATTCAGACTCGTGATTCATCAAGTAAATATACTCAACATCTACTCAAATCATCTATGAAGTAAGAACATAACGATATCCACTACACGCCTCAGCACTCATTGGACTGCACACATCAAAATGTATTACTTCCAACAAGTTGCTTTCTAGTTCCATTTTACTGAAAACGAGGCTTTCAGTCATCTTGCCCATGTGGTATGATTTGCATGTCTCAAGTGATTCAAAATCAAGTGAGTCCAAACGATCCATCTGTATAGAGTTTCTTCATGCATATCTACCAACAAACATGGTTCGCATGTCTCAATCCTTTCAAAATGAGCGAGTCCAAAGATCCATCAACATGGAGCTTCTTCATGCGTTTTATAGCAATATGACTCAAATTGCAGTGCCACATTTGTGTGGTACTATCATTACTATCTTATACCTTTGGCATGAAAATGTGTATCACTACGATCGGGATGGTATTATTCAAATAAACAGAGTAACCATTATTCTCCTTAAATGAATAACCGTATTGCGATAGACATAATCCAATCACGTCTATGCTCAACGCAAACACCAATCTCGATGGTAGAGGGAGCGTGCGATGCTTGATCACATCAAGCTTGGGAAAAACTTCCAACACATATCGCCAGCTGACCTTTAGCTAGTCTCCGTTTACTCCGCAGCCTTTTATTTCGAGTTTACTAACACTTAACAACCGAACCGGTATCTAATACCATGGTGCTACTAGGAGTACTAGTAAAGTACACATTAACACAATGTATATCCAATATACTTCTATCGACCTTGCCAGCCTTCTCATCTACCAAGTATCTAGGGTAATTCTGCTCCAGTGGATGTTCCCCTTATTACAGAAGCACTTAGTCTCAGGTTTGGGTTCAACCTTGGGTTTCTTCACTAGAGCAGCAGCTGAATTGCCGTTTCATGAAGTATCCCTTCTTGCCCTTGCCCTTCTTGAAACTAGTGGTTTCACCAACCATCAACAATTGATGCTCCTTCTTGATTTCTACTTTTGTGGTGTCAAACATCGCGAATATCTCAAGGATCATCATATATGTCTCTGATATATTATAGTTCATCACGAAGCTCTAGCAACTTGGTGGTAATGACTTCGAAGAAACATCACTATCTCATCTGGAAGATCAACTCCCACTTGATTCAAATGATTGTTGTACTCAGACAATCTGAGCACAAGCTCGAGATTGAGCTTTTCTCCCTTATTATGCAGGCTAAGAAAATCGTCGGAGGTCTTATACCTCTTGACGTGGGCACGAGCCTGAAATCCCAATTTCAGTCCTTGGAACATCTCATATGTTCTGCGATGTTTCAAAAACGTCTTTGGTGCCTCAATTCTAAACCATTTAGCATTACGCACTGAACTATTATGTAGTCATCAAAACGTGTATGTCAAATGTTCGCAACATCCACAGATGACGTTCGAGGTTCAGCACACTGAGCGGTGCATTAAGGACATAAGCCTTCTGCTGTATGCATAATTGCTACTATCAACTTTCAACTAATTTTTCTCTAGGAACATATCTAAACAGTAGAACTGAAGCGCGAGCTACGACATAATTTGCGAAGACCTTTTGACTATGTTCAGGATAATTAAGTTCATCTTATGAACTCCCACTCAGATAGACATCCCTCTAGTCATCTAAGTGATTACATGATCCGAGTCAACTAGGCCGTGTCCGATCATCACGTGAGATGGACTAGTCAACATCGGTGAACATCTTCATGTTGATCGTATCTACCATACGACTCATGCTCGACCTTTCGGTCTCTTGTGTTCCGAGGCCATGTCTGTACATGCTAGTCTCGTCAAGTTAACCTAAGTGTTTCGCATGTGTTCCGAGGCCATGTCTGTACATGCTAGGCTCGTCAACACCCGTTGTATTCGAACGTAAGAATCTATCACACCCGATCATCACGTGGTGCTTCGAAACGACGAACTTTCGCAATGGTGCACAGTTAGGGGGGACACTTTCTTGAAATTTTAATGAGGGATCATCTTATTTACTACCGTCGTTCTAAGCAAATAAGATGTATAAACATGATAAACATCACATGCAATCAAATAGTGACATGATATGGCCAATATCATATTGCTCCTTTTGATCTCCATCTTCGGGGCTCCATGATCATCATCGTCACCGGCATGACACCATGATCTCCATCATCGTGTCTTCATGAAGTTGTCTCGCCAACTATTACTTCTACTACTACAACTAACGGTTAGCAATAAAGTAAAGTAATTACATGACGTTTATCTTGACACGTAGGTCATAAATAAATTAAGACAACTCATATGGCTCCTGCCAGTTGTCATACTCATCGACATGCAAGTCGTGATTCCTATTACAAGAACATGATCAATCTCATACATCACATATCATTCATCGCATTCTTCTTGGCCATATCACATCACATAGCATATGCTGCAAAAACAAGTTAGACGTCCTCTAATTGTTGTTGCAAGTTTTTTACGTGGCTGCTATAGGTTTCTAGCAAGAATGTTTCTTACCTACGCGATAACCACAATGTGATATGCCAATTGCTATTTACCCTTCATAAGGACCCTTTTCATCGAATCCGATCCGACTAAAGTGGGAGAGACAGACACCCGCTAGCCACCTTATGCAACTAGTGCATGTCAGTCGGTGGAACCAGTCTCACGTAAGAGTACGTGTAAGGTCGGTCCGGGCCGCTTCATCCCACGATGCCGCCGAATCAAGATAAGACTAGTAACGGCAAGTAAATTGACAAAATCAACGCCCACAACTACTTTGTGTTCTACTCGTGCATAGAATCTACGCAATAGACCTAGCTCATGATGCCACTGTTGGGGAACGTAGCAGAAATTCAAAATTTTCCTACGTGTCACCAAGATCTGTCTATGGAGAAACTAGCAACGAGGGGAAGAAGAGTGCATCTACATACCCTTGTAGATCGCTAAGCAGAAGCGTTCAAGTGAATGGGGTTGATGGAGTCGTACTCGTCGTGATCCAAATCACCGGAGATCCTAGTGCCGAACGGACGGCACCTCCGCGTTCAACACATGTACAGCCCGGTGACGTCTCCCATGCCTTGATCCAGCAAGGAGAGAGGGAGAGGTTGAGGAAGACTCCATCCAGCAGCAGCACAACGGCGTGGTGGTGGTGGAGGAGCGTGGTACTCCAGCAGGGCTTCGCCAAACACCGCAAGAGACGAGGAGGGAGAGGGGTAGGGCTGCGCCAAGAAGGAGAGGAACTCGTGTGTCTTGGGCAGCCCAAACCTCAAGTATATATGGGGGGAGGGGAGGGGCTGCGCCCCCACCTAGGGTTCCTTCCCTAGGGGTGGCGGCAGCCCCCAGATCCCATCTGGGTGGCGGCCAGGTGGAGGGGGAGAGGGAGGCGCACCAGGTATGGGCCCTAAGGCCCATCTGCCCTTAGGGTTTGCCCCCCTCCTCCCCTTAGGCGCCTTGGGCCCTTATGGGGGGGCGCACCAGCCCACCTGGGGCTGGTCCCCTCCCACACTTGGCCCATGCAGCCCTCCGGGGCTTGTGGCCCCACTTGGTGGACCCCCGGGACCCTCCCGGTGGTCCCGGTACGTTACCGATAAACCCCGAAACTTTTCCGGTGACCAAAACAGGACTTTCCATATATAAATCTTTACCTCCGGACCATTCCGGAACTCCTCGTGATGTCCGGGATCCCATCCAGGACTCCGAACAACATTCGGTAACCACATACAAACTTCCTTTAATAACCCTAGCGTCATCGAACCTTAAGTGTGTAGACCCTACGGGTTCGGGAAGCATGCAGACATGACCGAGACGTTCTCCGGTCAATAACCAATAGCGGGATCTGGATACCCATGTTGGCTCCCACATGTTCCACGATGATCTCATCGGATGAACCACAATGTCGAGGATTCGATCAATCCCGTATGCAATTCCCTTTGTCTAGCGGTATTGTACTTGCCCGAGATTCGATCGTCGGTATCCCGATACCTTGTTCAATCTCGTTACCGGCAAGTCTCTTTACTCGTTTCGTAACACATCATCCCGTGATCAACTCCTTGATCACATTGTGCACATTATGATGATGTCCTACCGAGTGGGCCCAGAGATACCTCTCCGTTTACACGGGGTGACAAATCCCAGTCTCGATTCGTGCCAACCCAACAGACACTTTCGGAGATACCTGTAGTGTACCTTTATAGCCACCCAGTTACTTGTGACGTTTGGCACACCCAAAGCACTCCTACGGTATCCGGGAGTTACACAATCTCATGGTCTAAGGAAATGATACTTGACATTAGAAAAGCTTTAGCATACGAACTACATGATCTTGTGCTAGGCTTAGGATTGGGTCTTGTCCATCACATCATTCTCCTAATGATGTGATCCCGTTATCAACGACATCCAATGTCCATGGTCAGGAAACCGTAACCATCTATTGATCAACGAGCTAGTCAACTAGAGGCTTACTAGGGACATGGTGTTGTCTATGTATCCACACATGTATCTGAGTTTCCTATCAATACAATTCTAGCATGGATAATAAACGATTATTATGAACAAGGAAATATAATAATAACTAATTTATTATTGCCTCTAGGGCATATTTCCAACAGGACACCACTACTTGCTTGAAACATAGCAAAACAAAAGAATGATCACATTCATCCTTTGTCAACATAACTTACAAAAACCATCTTCAAACCTTTGGGGCACATAGTGACTTCAATGCCCAAACCAACAATCAAACACTCATCCCTCAGGCATAGCGGATCACACAATCAACCTAGTTTACATAAGATGTGATCAATATGATGGCATTTGAGTTGTAGGAAGACATACAAACTTGAGGGAAGTTGCTCCAGTTGTGGCGTTTGTGGAAAGTTCACAATACTTTAGATGAATTGAAGCCGTCATTACAACACATATTGCATAGAGTTTTATATTTTCTTGCAAGATTTGGTTAAAGGGTAAGACGTCAAATTTGAAGCCCTAGTCAGTAAGACCAAAGGCAACTCGAACGCGGCGCATCAAAATAGACACACCCAATGCCCTGATACAAACATGAGTGATGCTGAGGATGTGGTGGGATCAAAAAGGCGAAATATTTACACTCCTAATTATTTTCAGTTAAGTGAAGATGACGAGACAGCCAAGGCGTTGGCTGTTGAACATGTTGATTTGTTTCTTGAGGAAAAGAAGCGACGTGAGCACTTCCTCCAACCATTGAGCCATGCATATCCAAGTAACAAAGATGTACGTATAGATGAGTATACGTGGGATTCTTGTTGGAGAGATAGAGTTTCAGTTCATTGGTTTGAAAGGAAAAAGGTGCAGCTAGGATTCTTATTTATATTTCTGCCATGCAAGGAGAAGTACGGCCATGCAGCATCTGGATCTAAGAGTACGTGGAGCTACTTTTCCTTGAAGACCATCGGCTAGGGGCCACCTGGAAGCAGACCCGAAGAAGTCGTACTAGTTGTTTTTGTCTTTGTTTCCTAAGATTTAATCAGGTTCGTTGTTATGTTTTGGTAGGTCATTGTTTTCCCTTTGGATTAGGAGTCTGGTTAGCGTGTTGGACAAACAATGTACGAGTCGGCTATGCTTGTATAAATAGCCACAGTCCGGTCATTGTAAAGGGGAGGTTATTTGATAAAATAGACACGATGTGTTTTCAAGGGTAGACACTCGTATCAAGTTTTAGAGGGATCTTTAGAAAACCTCTGTGTTGCGATTTCTTTGTAGAAATTGTTTTTGCGCGTGAGTATCATCGTCGAGATTGATTTTCTCGTGCTGGGCCGTAAGGTGCAAACCCTCTATTTCGTGCACATCGCGTGCGCGGGTGAGAGGCTACTGTTGCTGAAGGTGGAGTGTCGTGAAAGGTCGGGCCGCAACAACGGATCGGATCTCGCCTCGAGGTTTGGTCTATATCAGTTGGTATCAGAGCATCATGTTGTTCACGACACTATGGAGAAGGTGACGTGCGCATCATCATATAGTAAATTAAGCTATGGATTTCAGTTGGAGGAGGAAGGGCACTGGGCCGGGCTTTTACACACCCGTGTGGTGGTGAGAGAGATCATGTGCCATGACGATCGATCATATGAATTTGATCAACGCGGCGAGCATCGAGATGGTGGAGAAGCTGGCGCTACCAAAGACACCACGTCCACAATCGTACTTGTTCCGTTGGGGTCATGAAGAGCTCACTGTCACGCACCAAACCAAGGTACCGTTTATGTTAAGAAATTATTTTTGCGAGGTTTTGTGCGACGTGATTCCAGTACCGATGATTTCATGTCACTTGTTGCTGGGCAAGCCATGGTACAAAGAGCATGATGTTGCATATGATTGCCAAACACACAAATATACCATTAAAAAGGGTAAGAAGTGTGACCTCGTGCCCATGGGCAAGGCGCGTTTTATTGCATGGAGAAAAGAACATCAAGATAAGATAAAAGAGCAGGAAGAAGCAAAGAAGAAGATGGTCGAAGCTGCTGAAATTTTTGTGGCGACCGTTCAGTCTGAAGATGGAAATATTGCTGAAAAAGATGACCCAAAACCGAGGACGGTTTTGATTCAAGGAGGAGAGGACATGTAGACTCGACTAGATGGCGAGTCGTCGACGGCCCGATCTTTCACGGTATTAGCAGCAGGAACAAGAAATTCCGGTCGAGTAAAAAGGCAAGACCGTAAGATCAGAAACTTGTGTCGAGTAGATTTGATCGACTCCACACGCAGCAGCAACAAAATCCCTTCGGATCAGGAACAAAGATATTTGGTATCCCCCGACATGGGACGTTTTCTGTAGTTTTATTGAACTCACGACTAATACAAAAATCTGCCTTTTACATCCGCCGTAGCCAGCCTTTTACATAGGCATCACACATCCGATCAAACCGGCCCACGAGCAAAGAAAAACTGATACGGACTCTCTTCCTAACCATAAACCGAACATGACTCCTAGTACTACTATGACTCCTCTAAATCTCACGCCTAAGGAAAAGTTCCTTTACCTAACAACCAAGAATTTACTAATTAACTATCCGGCCACACTGATCACTAGGAACCAAAATATACCTTAACCGTACTATAGCACCTTCGATTTAAAACGCTTTTGCACGTAAACCTCATGTGACCTGGACCGAAATAGCACCGACAATTATCCAGCTTGGCGTATGAAAATTAGGCTTAACTTCTTCAGGCTCTGGTTCTGGTGACGGTATTTTAAGTGTCATTGTACCCATCATCAAAATATTAGAATTTGTAATATGATCAGGTTTTGCTACGGCACTGACGGCCACATCATCCCCTCCTCCTTGAATCAAAACCGTCTTCGGTTTTGCAACAATTTTACTGACCTTCTTCTTCTTCAAGGAAATATTTGTATCCACCTTGATTTCTTCCGCAAACATAGACTGGAGCACACAACGTCTTCCGACATTTCAAAAGGAGTAAGTGTTCGACCGACCCTCGTGTGTGGCACGACGGTCATATTGCCATGGTCTTCCCAACAACAAGTGACATGTATCCATTGGCAAGACATCACAAATTATTGTATCTTTACAATCACCTACTGAAAAATTCACACGCACCTTGTGAGTAACTTTCAGTTTACCAGACTGGTATAACCACTCAATGCAGTGTGGTTGTGGGTGCTTCCATGTAGGTAACTTCAAAGCTTCCACCAATCCCTTGCTAACCGCGTTGGTGTAGCTTCCTCCATCTATAATCAATTTACAATTGGTGCTATTGACTTTGCATTGAGTCTGAAAAATATTCCAACGCTGTCCCTTATTCTCAATGCGATCCTCTTGCACTCGTTGCACCATTAGTGAAGGATATGACTCAGCAGCTTCAAAACTCGCAACAACATTTTCAGTATCCTTAGATTTTTCACTAGAAGTGTCAGAAACTGCCTCTTCATCACTAGCGGATGCATAGCCATCTCTCGTGAGCAACACTCTTTTCTCATTAGGACATTCACGCTTCATATGTTCCCTTCCTCCACATTTGAAACACTCTATGTCACTAGCGCATCTGGTCGACTGTGCACTAGAATCAACCATCGACAGTCCTGATTTTGAAACATCCTTTTGTACGGAACCATGAGAGCGATTTGATGATGTCGCCCTGGAGCTAGGACCGACATCCTCATTTTTATACTGTGAGCATCGCCATGTGTTTAAAGTGGTACTGAGAACTGTGTTGACTTGGCGCCGCTTAATCTGTTCCGCACGCACAGCTTGGTGCACAAGATCTTGTATGTTGTAGTAGACCACCATTTCAACATGATCCTGCATCTCGATATTTAGCCCGTTAAAGAAACGTGCCATGGTCGCCTCCGGATCCTCCGTTGTCCCTGTACGTATCATAAGCAATTCCATCTCCTTGTAATATTCATCAACACTCATATTACCTTGAGAGAGCCACTGCAACTTATTGTACATATCTCTTTTATAGTGCTCAGGAACAAAACGTCGCCTCATGAATTCTTTCATACCTCGCCAAGTCGTCGGGCGATGTCTTGAACGACAAATTTGATTCCACCAAATTAGCGCGTAACCAGTGAACTCAATTCCAGCAAGTTGAACTTTCTTCTCCTCGCTATAATGATGGGCATCAAAAATTTGATCAACACGCATCTCCCACTCCAAATAGCCTTCCGGTTCGCACTTGCCGGAGAACGAAGGAGTTGAAATTTTTATGCGCCCAATTCCATCATCCAAAGGCACACGCACAGCTTGACCAACTCGGTCATGCACTCCACCACGAACGGAAGTTTCAGGACGAGGGTCATAGTGTCGTGGTCGTGGAGCGTACCCTGCCTGGTCGACGCCATCATCGAAACCATCATCTCCAGCATGAGGTTGTGCCGCCAAACGGCGATCATGTACGCCGGCATGTCCATCGCGAGCTGGTGGTGCATAATGCAGTGGAGCAGCCGGAGCAGTCTGTGGTGGTGCAGAATTCGTTGCCGGCATATTGACGATGTCTGCCAAACCATCGAACCGAGTGATCAGGACATCTATTCTTTTGCCGAGCGCATCATGACATTGCTTGATGTAGTTGCATGTGTGGTCAAAACCATCCCGAATATTTTGGGGAATATCATCCGCATACACTGGATGTACTATTTCCTCAGAATCAGCGGCAACCTCATCATCCTTGTTGACCGAGGTCGACATCTTGATCAACACAGTACCGTGAACAACCTTAGCTTTGAATACCACTTGATGTAGACTTGACTAGATGGCGAGTCGTCAACGGCCCGATCTTTCACGGTACTAGCAGCAGGAACAAGAAATTCCGGTCGAGCAAAGAGGCAAGACCGTAAGATCAGAAACTTGTGTCGAGTAGATTTGATCGACTCCACACGCAGCAGCAACAAAATCCCTTCGGATTAGCAACAAAGATATTTGGTGTCCCCCGACATGGGACATTTTCTGTAGTTTTATTGAACTCACGACTAATACAAAAATCTGCCTTTTACATCGGCCGTAGCCGGCCTTTTATATAGGCATCACACATCCGATCAAACCGGCCCACGAGCAAAGCAAAACTGATACGGACTCTCTTCCTAACCATAAACCGAACATGACTCCTAGTACTACTATGACTCCTCTAAATCTCACGCCTAAGGAAAAGTTCCTTTACCTAACAACCAAGAATTTACTAATTAACTATCCGGCCACGCTGATCACTAGGAACCAAAATATACCTTAACCGTACTATAGCACCTTGGATTTAAAACGCTTCTGCACGTAAACCTCATGTGACCTGGACCGAAATAGCACCGACAATTATCCAGCTTGGCGTACGAAAATTAGGCTTGACTTCTTCAGGCTCTGGTTCTGGTGACGGTATTTTAAGTGCCATTGTACCCATCATCAAAATATTAGAATTTGTAATATGATCAGGTTTTGCTACGGCACTGACGGCCACATCATGCCCGCTAGCACGTAGTCATCAAATCCGGACAACGGGAGTGAGTGAGGCGAACCTAGAGGAAAAAACACGTGTTGTGAAGACATGTAGTCCAACCGACAGCAGGTCAACTGGATTGTCGCGACTCCCTCAAAGTTTCCCCAGTTTTGCTTATGGCTTACGCGGTTTTTGTGGTCCAGAATGGTCCAATAACATTTGATGTCTCTCAACATAAAGTGTCCGGACATTGGCGAGCATTTTGATGAACAACGTTGGAGTTTTCCTTTTTTAGGGCTTAGAGGATTTTTGTGGTCCAAACTGGTCCGAGGACATTTGATGTCTCTCATTAGATGGCAAAAAGTGTTCCAACATTGTCGGGCATTTTGATGAACAGCGTTGGAGTTTTTTTTTTCAGGGCAACAACGTTGGAGTTGCCTTGTGCACACCGGAGTGTTAGCCCTCATTTTTCTGCAAAAAAGTCCAGAATTCCATGCGAATTTCCGAACTCTATCCGCGGACCGTCTTGTAGCTCCAGACACACCGGGGGTGCAAAACGCAAAACGCGCCCACCTCCCCCTTCTTATACCCCGAGGCTAGGGTTTTACTCGCTCTCTCCCCGCCTCCTCGCCGCCCACTCCCGCTCTACCTAGGGCTTCCCTCTCCCCTGCTCGGCGGCGGCGCGGCGAAGTCCAACCAGGCCCCCACCGGAGCTCCGACCATGGGCGGCGAGAAGGAGAACCTCGACCTCTCCGACCTCAACACCTCCCTCCCCGCCGCCGCCGCCGGTAACCCCCGCTTCCCCTGAGTCCCCCCCTCCCCCTTCCCCTTCCCCCTCGCCGTTCCGCGCCCCTAATCGATCCGTGCTTTCCCTGCAGCCCTCAGCGCCGAGGACCGCGTCGGCCTCGTCAATGCCCTGAAGGTACGGTTACTCGTTGTTCGGCCCGGAGGCGCCCATTTCCCGTCCGATTCCGGCGCGCTTGTCCGTTTTGTGCTTGGGATGCGATGGTTGGTGGCGTGCTTTGGTTCCAGTTACCGCGGTTGCTCATTTCTCCGATCTGATTTGACTGCAGGACAAGCTGCAGAGCTTGGCGGGGCAGCATGCGGACGTGCTCGAGTCGCTCTCGCCCAATGTCAGGAGGCGTGTTGAGTTTCTGAGGGGCATTCAGGTTGAGATGGAATTCTTTCCCCTGCCTTAAATTTTACCAGTCCTGTTGTGATTGGTGTACTGATGCTCCTGTGCGAGAGTACCTCATATGGAAGTGCTGATCTAAAATGAATATAGTGATTTTATTTGTATTAGGTACAAGTGATTTGTAAGGACTAGATTCATTTGTTCTGTTAAGCTAGCTAGTTCGTTTTTAGTCCAATAGTTATAGTTTCTGTACTCCCTTTTAGTGGATCACGGTTTCTTGTTGATTGGTTGTGTTGATCAGGCTAGTTAAGTTCTGATATGGAAACGAAACTATTCGGTTCCTTGCCATTTGCTTACAAAGATGGATGTTATTCTTTGGCAGAAGAAATACGCCGCTTTGTACATTAGGCCTACCTACTTATTTGTTTATGAGTGAGGCAAGGAATGTGAATGCTAAGTCATCAGGGCGGCAAACTCAGAATATAGCCAGGATGCGAATTATGAACTGAAAAAGTACTTGTGGAGTTCAATACTGAATAGAGACATTATGTCCTATTCCGCTGCCATGAGTATCTACTTTAAGAATATCGTGTTGCCTACAGCCTAGAATTAGCTTCATGGAACTTTTTGTTTGACCCAAACAACATTCTGAATTTGCCATTCAAATCTCAGTCCTGAGCTGAAGAACCTAATAAAATGTTTTCCCTCATGGTAAAGCGACCCAAGCTTTTGTATTTTACATGAGGCCTTCTAGTAGTTTGTTCTATGTTTGCAGGTTTGAAACTATAAATATTTGCTAGGTTAAGATGCAGGATCAAATGATTCAAACTATGTTAGCATTTTTTGCTGCTAGCATGTAAAACGACATTGGTTGGACCAACTTTAGACAAGCTGCATCATTTGTATTGTTCCCATTTCCTAGCGTTTTCGTGTGTGCAGTCAACCTTATTGCTTCCAGTTTATCCTGTATCATATCAGTTATCCATGGTGAATCTTTGAAAAGTTCCATTTCTATGCATATTTGTTGGATCAGAGTAGATCAATGTCTTGAGTAAATTTCCATTTCATTGTATGATATTTGGTTGCCCAGAGAACTAACATTTATCCGTGTAATACTTCAGAGCCAACATGATGAGATTGAGACGAAGTTTTTCGAGGAACGGGCTGCCCTTGAAGCCAAGTACCAGAAGCTGTATGAACCATTGTATGCTAAGGTACGCTTACTCCATGTTTATAACGTTTCAGGCGAATATATGAAAAGATATAACTTCTGTCCATTTCCTTATGTGCAAATTGTTCCATTGTTTTGCGTTGTTTCAGAGGTATGACATTGTAAATGGAGTTGTGGAGGTTGATGGTGTTGCTAAAGAACCTACCACTGAAAATGCTGCTGAGGGGGGAGATTCAGATGGTATGAAATCAAAGTTTGCACTTCCTCTTAGAGATCACCATTCTGATGTGCTGTTAACCTCTTTTTCAGCTAAAGGTGTCCCAGATTTTTGGCTCACTGCTTTGAAAACAAATGACGTGTTGACTGAGGAGGTAATTCATAGCGTGCTGTATTTTTAGGTGTTCTTTCAGCTCCCTTAATGCGTTTCTGACTGTATACTTGCTTAATTCTAGATCCAAGAGCGTGATGAGCCTGTTTTGAAATATCTAAAGGATATCAAGTGGTCTAGAATTGATGACCCTAAGGGTTTCAAGCTTGAGTTTTTCTTTGATACAAACCCTTTCTTCAAGAACTCTGTCCTAACAAAATCCTATCATATGGTTGATGAGGATGACCCAATTTTGGAGAAAGCAATCGGGTTGGTTTTCTTTACCTACTAGTTGTTGTTTTCATGTATAGGGTTCTCATGTTCCATTATAAATGATAACTGTGTGTGCATCCATTATTAGCCTCACACATCATGTGTACTGCAGGACTGAAATTGAGTGGTATCCTGGGAAAAATGTGACACAGAAGATTCTAAAGAAGAAACCCAAGAAAGGTTCAAAGAACACCAAGCCTATTACTAAAACTGAAGAGTGTGAGAGCTTCTTCAACTTTTTCAGCCCCCCACAAGTACCTGAGGATGATGAGGACATTGATGAAGAAGCCGTATGTTCAAGATTTATTGTTTGATTCACTGAGAGCACACTATGCTTTGTTCACAATTCATACTAAACTTTTTCTTTCAATCTGTGATATAGGCTGATGAGCTTCAGGGTCAAATGGAGCATGATTATGACATTGGGTAAGTGCTGTTCATCATCTGCTGCGTTTTTTAAATGGGAACCAGAGATCATTGTCCTGCAGATAATTCCATTTCTGCACATTGAGCTGTACATTATGGTCTTAGCATAGCGCCCCTCTTGCTGATTCCGTGCTGCTGTTGGAATTTGACTTGTAGGTCTACCATAAGGGACAAGATCATCCCTCATGCTGTTTCTTGGTTTACGGGCGAGGCTGTGCAAGCTGAGGATTTTGATGATATGGAAGATGGTGACGAGGATGACGACGATGAGGATGATGATGATGATGATGAAGAAGATGATGAGGATGAGGACGATGATGAGGATGAGGATGAAGACGAGGAAGAGCTAAACAAGCCAACAAAGAAGGTAATCTTATCTTGCAGCCATAGAAGTGCCTATTTCTGCTCTCTGCAACATTGCTGTGTTCAACTGGCCTTGCTAACTCATTTCTTTTGTATTTGGCTGAGCAGGTGGCGGGCAAACCGAAGGTACAAACTCTCCACTAATCTCAAACACTTGCCTGGTTCCAGTTTAGCAATGATATCATCTTACAATGCATGGTAAATCGTCCGCCAGGGACCTTCAAAGGGTGGCGCGCAAGGGAACGCCGAGCAACCGACTGAGTGCAAGCAGCAGTAGAATTTGGTGGATGCAGTTGCATTATTTTCCCATTGAACTGCCCAGGGGGAAGGAGCTTTTATGTTGGTTGTGTTGTGCACGGGTCAGACGTTTGGTGTGGGATATTACCGTAGGCATGGTTTTGTATCTGGTGGCGAGGTGATTGTGCTGGTGTGGATGGATGGTTTGGGACGGTCATGTTAGCGCGTATTCTTATTATGGTCTCTAGCTATATGCAGTCGAAGGACACCCTAAGATTGTGTAATTATATTTGAACTCGTAATGGAGCCTTCTAGTATTATTTTTTGTGCCATGATCTCGTGTCCATTGTGATAATGTTCTACAGTATGCGGAATGTTCATCGATGCATTTGAGATAGCTCTGTCCGAGGGAAGCACTTTGATCGTTTCGGTTCATAATTCATTTCCTAAGGTGTATTTGATGGTGCTGAATTTACGTTCCCCCTTGTAGTGGTCTGCTAGATTCATACTCCTAAGGGCATACACAGTTCATATCACTTCATTTCCCTTGCAAATCTAAGCAGCAGTGTCGAATATCACTCTTATTGACATTTACGAAAAAGAAAATTATGAGGAAAAAAAAGAGTGAATCGCCTCTTCACTGCGAAGCATCACGTATTCTTATCTTAGGTAAAAAGAAAAGCATGACCTCTTGCCACGACATTCCTGGTGTACTTGCCACACCAATGTTCAATTTCACCGCAGACGTAAACTAACTTGGCTATTTCGCAAGCTGCGCAGTTTGCTTCTCGTCATCAGATCAGTACGATTCACCTGCATAACCACGTTCTTTTAGGCCACGACCTCCCCTGCGTGATCTCGGCCATCGATCGTGTCGTGTCAACATGGGCACTTCCATCAGCTCTACACTTTGAGCAGCAGTACGAGAGAGAGAGCACGCGAGCCATACGAGCACAAAGGTTTCTTTTTTTTTTTATTCGACGGGGGAACGAACACCCAGCACCAGGCCGGCCGCCGGATCTGCAGGCCCAAGTCGTGCTTCATGAGGCCCAGACGGAGCGAACGCCGGCCCACCGAAACCAGCCACCGCGCTTCCCGTGCCTGCCGTTCCGCTCGCACGCGGCTGCCGCGCTCCGCTGGTTTTAGTCCCACCTCGCCCAGCGGAGGGGCGTCGGGTGGGAGAGCTGGCTATAAAGGCAGAGGGAGGTGCGCCGTGGTTCCATACTTACCTGGACGGGGTCGACGGGCGATCAACAAGGCCCGTGGCCTAAGCCAATGGCCCACATTGCACTTGGTGGGCGCGTTGACTTATCATCTCCCCAAGTGGGAGAGTGAACGTCGTAATTTGTGGTAGAGGGGGTACGCGTTCGCGCGGCCCCTGCCAATTCTTGAAAATTAAATTTTGGTCCTTGGCCTTGCCCCTGCTGCGTAGCGCAAGCACTGTTGTGTTACTCTGTGCTGGTCCCAGCCAATTCATTGAAATTAAATTATGGTCCTTGGCCTTTGCATAGCGCAACCATTCTGGTTTTATTCTGTTGTGGTTCCTGGTGCAACGAGCAAGCCCATTTGTCTGAAATTAAGCGTTGGTTCTATCATTGTAGGACATTTCTTTGTTCATTCCAGTCCTTGGTCTATCGGTTGCACATACATGTCTTGATGATCAAAGTTCATAGGAAAATATAGATATACTGAACGTGATAACACAAGAAATTGAGATTTTATAATGCGTGGTAGGCTCAGTATGCTAAAGCTAGTCCAAAAGCATTGGCTTGGCGACCAGTGTCCGCCTCCTCTCGCGCATGGCCATGGCGACTAGTGTCTTTCTCCACTCGCAACCGGCACCACCCATGCTTGCGCCATTGCCCTACGTGTCTCCATGTTGTACTCAGCTACCGCTGTCTGACTTTGCTGCTTTCGTCGACTCGGCCCTCTAGACGGTATTGCTTCGGGAATGAACGCCTTCCCCGTGTCATCACGGGCTATCGAATCGCTCCACACGATGGCTACCGCCATTGCTCACCACTGGCTCCGTGTATGGACAACTACCCTATTCCTCATAAAAGTTTTTTTTCCTGTACATACCAGTTTGTTTACCGGCCAAATTAATTTGAACACATACCAGTTTGTTTACCGGCCAAATTAATTTGAACAAATTGCTTCATTCCTTGTACTGAGCCCACGGGCTCAACCGCTCTACATGCCAACCAAGTTTTTCTTTCTAACCACGAAGGGCCCATGGGGAAGAGGGAGGGGGGGTAACAATTTAGGGTAGAGTTGAAGCTGTTAGTGCATTATGGAGATGTGAGTTTCATGCGGTACACGTTCAGCAGGCATTCTGATTTGGTGTGGTAGAGGGGGTACACGTTCGCGCGGCCCCTGTCAATTCTTCAATATTAAATTTTGGTCCTTGGCCCCTGTTGCTGCTCAGTAGGCATTCTGATTTTGTTATGTTCTGGTCCCTGGTATGTGTCGCAGAACGAGATGGTGCAAACTTTTTCAGTCCAGTCCTTGTGTGCTTGTGCTGAGGGCGCCAAAGTCAGTAGGACCAAATTTAGCTTTTAACACATGTGACATACTAAAATATAATTTTCCATGACAATTTACATGCCAATGTAAGACATAGACATTTTTCTTAATAAATGATATTTTTTGACATGGACATGTGTTCTTTACCCCCAAAAAATAATTAAAAGAGATATGTTTTCTTTTTCATGTCTCTGGTCCATTACTGGCCCTTTTCTCCATCTATGTCTAGTGTTTACAACTCCCCTCCAAGCACCACCAGCGAATCCGTGGATTCGTCTCCCTTCTGTCTACCGCTTCAATGGTTGATATGTTTTTTTTGTGTGTTTCTGATCAATTACCAACCCTTTTCCCTACCGATGGCTAGAGTTTATAATTCCCCTCCAAGCACCACCAGCGAGCCCGTGGATGTGCCTCCTTCTGCCCATCGTTCCAGTGGCCGATGGTGGGGTGAAGAACCCTGGTGCCTCTGCTTTGGCTAGTAGTTTAGGTTAGGGTTTTTAGTTCTCGCAGGGCGACGTTCGGGTGGACGGCCACACTCCTTTGTTGAGTTGGTCTTCCCGGCTTCAATCCTCATTTAGTTCGTCCATCTGGCCGAAATCGACAGAGCTTCGGCATACATTCCTCTCGTTTCTTTGGGGCGCGAGGTTAGGGTTCCTCGTCATGCGTGGGTGACAACGAGTTATGGTATCACACACTTTAGGTCGATTCAAGGGTTTAACGATGTTGATTGCGGCTCCAGGGCACTGATCCTAAAGGGCACGCGCATGAAGACTTCCCGACTATTATCGACAAGGTCGGTCTGGCTCCGATAGGTGAGCTGCGACAACGGCCAATTGGCAGCTCGCCCTACCGGTAGTATTGGTCGTTTTGTGGTCCATAAATATCTCGATGTATTTTTTTTTATTATGTTTGGGATGCTTGTCTGATGAACTTTTATAAGAGATACGGTTGCTCTTTTCCAAAGAAAAAGAAGGAAATGTTTTCTTAGGCAAAGATATTTTTTTGAGACAGTTTTTTAGGGCATTTTTTAGACAAAGTGTTTTTTTTAGGTACGAATTTAACGCAACGCACACCGACTACCAGTCTACGGCCCAGCAAGGAAAAAAGGGCCGGGCTTAGGGTCGCGGCGGCCGGTCCAACCAATCGTGCCATTCGTGCTGCGGCGGAGTCTGCTACTGGGCGGCGCAGACGAGAGCCAGCGAGCGAGGGATCGAGCGATGGCGGCGGCGGCGCTGCGGGGGATCGGCGCGAAGCTATCGGCGAACCCGGAGAAGGTGACGAGCGCGCTGCTGCTGGGCTCGTTCGTGGCGCTGGCGTTCCGGTCGTCGGAGCAGCAGGGCGAGATCGACGAGCTGGAGGCCCGCAAGTCCTCCCTCCGCGCCGCCAACTCCGCCATGTCCTCCACCATGTGGGCCTGGAGGGAGGAGCTGGTCAAGCTCGCCGCCATGCCCTCCCCGCCCATCACCGCCGCCCGCCTCCGCCACATCTACGGCGAGGAGGACCTCGCCGTCCCGGCGCCCAAGCCGTCAGGTATGCTCCTCGCTGCTTTCCCGCGATACTGCCGCAGTGATATACCGATTCTCCCTGCCGTAGCTACTACAGATTTGTCATTTTTCTCAGAAAAAAAAGAACCTTCAGATTTATCACTACATTTGTGGGGGCTGATGCTAGTCTGAACCTGAAGGCATGTTTTAGCTTGTAGGGGTAGATCGTTAATCAGCCAATCCTTTGTTCACATTGATTCTGAAGCATGTTAAACCTGCATTTATCTGTGTACTGGATAGTGTATTTACAGAGATTGTGGCATTGCACTCCACATCTGGAGGTGCTGTGTAGTAGGCATCAAAAGGGGTTTGAGTATTGGAGGTGATGTGTTCATTTTAGGAGTTCAGGGCAGGCGGATGTGTACTGGAACTGGAACTGGAACTGTGTAGAGTTTTCTTTGTCCATGTTATTATTTGGCTGGAATTTCTTGCTGGTTGGACATCATAGTCCTCCGAGGTTTCATTTTCCATCATAAAACAGTAGTAGCTCGAAATGCTAGAAGAGGTGCTTCACTGTATGCAACGCGTAGGTTATGTACTAATATGCAAAATGGCTTTTTGAACCTATATTTTCGGGCCGATTCGGTGTTCGTCAGGTATCCCATTATATTGTGTCCAAGTTTGCATGTCTTTGTTTAGTCTGATGATGGACAAAACAAATGGGTAGGATCACAGGATTTACATATTGATTCTTGGCATCAGTTGTGGATATTGTTGGACTCTCTGTGTTGAAATTGAGCTGATCCCAAGGCATGCCATAATTTGCATGTAAGGCCATGTGTGCTCTTCACTTGGTGGTACCGTACCCATGAGCATTTGCCTTCCTTCTTGAACAGTTGGATCATATTTGGCTGACAACCTCAAGGCATGACAGCACACATCAATGCACATTGCTCACAACAAAAGAACCAGGAGCACAAACAGTGCGCTGTTTAGTTTTTGTCGAGCAGTTCTACATACTGTATTTTTATTTATTTTTTGACAACTGTAAATTTATTGATGCACCATGGCGGGACATAACATTTGCCTTTTCAATCTGCAGGCCCTGATGCCGAGGAGGAACATGTTCCCCTAAAAATAACATGAACTCTTCCCCAATGCTTGTTGTCAAATTGCAGAACTGGTCCAGATTAGCTTTGCACTGAGTTGCAAACATGGTTTCCGTCGACCTAACATAAAGAACATTGTCTCCTCGTGGCGCTGTTTTATGCAGCTAATGGACAGCGCTGAGAAAGTCTTGTGTAGAAGCTCATGTGTTGTTGTCCTTGCACTTGATATTTCTTACCTGGATGTCTTCACACACAAACAACTGTGAGATGTATAGCTCTCGTTTGAGCTCGTTTAGGGCTTTGGTTGTGTCGATTGCTCTCGCCTCTTTTTCTGTTCTGTTGTGTTTCTTCCAGGCTCTCAGCATTGGAGACAAAAACCGAGCCAAAGCTCCTGAAGAAATGGAAAGCATTTGGTTGGGTAACTCAGTTGGATGCTGGTGATGTTTAGCTTTTTCTCACGCCAGTTCGATCTCTTGGTACAGTAAATGGCATGTTGCAGTGCCCTGTGGTGTTACCATAGTTCGCTCCACTTTGCTTGCTTGTGAGGGGAGCCCTTCTCTGGTCTGATTTTGCCATAGTTCATTTGGTTGAGAACTAGACGTTGCTTTACCAGATATATGGTGATATTTGCTGAAGCATAGGATCGCTCCGGTCTGATTATTTCTTGTACTGTGGGAACTGCATTCACTTGAGGAGATTTTGGGTTTGACAGTATTTTCAGATCTAAAAAAACCATTCGTTTGGGGACGTCCAACATTCCAGTAACTGCATTTACTGATGGAGAATTTGGATTTCACAGTATTTTTCAGATGTAAAAAAATCATTCGTTTGGGGACGTCTAACATTCCAGTAACTGCATTCACTGATGGGGAATTTGGATTTCACAGTATTTTTCAGATGTGCGAAAAAAATTAAGTGGAGAAGTGGGGTATCGATCCCCATACCTCTCGCATGCTAAGCGAGCGCTCTACCATCTGAGCTACATCCCCTCGACGTTAGCTTCCGTTAATCTATCTTAATAACATGGTCACTAAGGAGGAACTCGAGTGCTTGTTTAGGACGAGCTTGACGGGCGACGGCTTCTTCCGCGTCCGTAACTTCCCATGCCCACTTCAGGAGGCCTTCACCAGTGCGGCAGTGCGGCTAGGTGAGTGGCACACACACTGGAGGCTAAACCCCCTCTAAAAGCTCGGATAACCAAGTAGTCTGTGATCCTTGCTTGGGATGGTGTTGCGACACATGGTGAAGTATTGAAACGGTTCGCCGCTCCCTTGCTGGATGCTCATCAGTTCGTCCACGGTGCGGACCCCTTGGAAGTTTGAGATCAACTTGAGACATGCTAGTTCAAGAGGATGGACAGAGGGAGGTGAGTCCACAACCTTCCGACGGTCCCCTTGAGGGTGGCTACTAGGTATTTCTCCATGATCAGCGGCGGAGCCAGTGTATAGCTATTGGGTTCAACTGAACCCAATGCATCTTTCCTCGTACGTGGATATATACGTATTTGAGGGATGTGAATCCAATAAAATATTCTGGCTGACCCCAACACATGTCACGTACGTGGAAGAAAGGGCCCAGAAGGCAAAAGCCCACATAATCGTTTTACCAGAACCATGAGTTGTGTGAGTCACGTAATCGTATTTACGAGAAAAGCGCACGCAGCCGCACGCGGCACGCCTCGTCGAAGTCTGTTTTTTTCATCATTCGTTTATTCGTTTCTCTAATTCCCATCTCGCCTGTTCGCGTCGCTCGACGCCTGTGCCGCCGCCGCACGCCCGCGGCAAGTAGACGAGTGCAGATCAACATCGGTAATACCGAAACCCAAAATTTGAGGTAATTAGATTATATAGCCGCATCTTCTCTCTTTTTTTGTATGTCTTATCTACCCTAGAACACCAGTACGACAGTGACTATTTTGCCCTAGTTTTTTGATTTGTTTTTCTCCATGAACTTTGATCAATCTAGGCTATGGAACGGTATTTTTCGAATAAAACTCGGTCACCAGATCGAGATAATGATACAGGCACATCAAGGTCACCCACTAGACGTAGGCTAAGTGCATTAAATGTCACTGCAGCTAGTCTCCCGAAGCCTACTATTCATACAGAAATTAATTTTGATGAGTTGCCTTATGATCCGGCTGATCGGAAAAGAATTTCAGGGTACACAAGAAATCCAAAAAAGCAAGATGAGATTAGTCGCAGATATCTAATGAGGGGACCTTACAGGCCACCATCTAATTTTGGTTATCCGCAGAGGGAGATTAGTGATACTCAACGGGTGATCAATTCATGAGTGATTGTCTAATCTGCTATGTGGAGAAAGATATATTTTCTACCATTACCAATTATGCAGTGTTTAATATTTTTAAGGCGATGAAAGATCGAAAGGGGACACTCTAAAATGTGAGTGCCTTTACAATATTATTTCTCTTGTCAGTACTTGTTCTAAACTTGTCAAACTAACTTGTCGTTTTTTCTGTGTTCAAGAAAGATGAGAAGCTACACACTGGAGCTACAAAGTTATCTGGTGCTACTCTATTTATAATATGTAAACAAGTGATTTTATAATTTTATTGAACAGGTATGTCTTGCACTCTTCAGTTTTTAATGCAACACAGTGTGTGATACATGATATCATATTTCTATTCATTATGTTGTTTTTGGGTGCTATAATTTTGTTGTAAGATAATTTAAAATTATACTTTACACTTCACATACTAGTAGTAAATTCTCACAACCAGTCTGGAGTGAACCCAATGGCCAAATTTTCTGGCTCCGCCTCTGTCCATGATGTGCTCATTTCCTCGCCAACGGCCTCTATGGTTGTGACATATGTGTAGGGACTCTTTCGGAGCCGTCGCCCTGTCGGAACGCTCAATGGAGTGGACTCCGGTGCCCCTCGCCCAGGGAGCGGCTCAAAGTTCTTCCGGCGGTGCTAGACAAACCTAAATTCGTCGCCCCAAGGAGCAACTTTGTCGGCATGAGTTGAAGTTGCATGAGCTTCCTCTGGATCTGCGTGATGATGAGAATGGTCGTCGCCTTTTTTGGCTGTTCAACTTGCCCCTTAGGTAATAAGAGCTCTGGTCTCCCGAATGCGGCCAGCTCGAGGAGTCAGGGACTCACAGAGTTGTCTTGCATATTGTGGGGGTGTGACGATCATTGGTACACACAACCTTCACCTTTGCTTTCAACTACTGGGTGAAGGGCCAAGCTTCTTGACCCCCCTACCCCCCCCCCCCCAGAGGTGGGGATATGCTCTTCCCGTGCTTTGTCATGCACAAACAAATTCTGAGATACTTGGGTCACGACGGCTTCCCGATGCTCTTTCTCTACTCGGACCTCCTTCTCCAACTACTCCAAATTCTCCTTCGGGGATGATGACTTATTTCTATATGCCACCGCCCTATCCGATGCAGATTGCCCCAATCGTTTCTTCTTGTTACTTGGTTCTGGCCTTCTTTGCTACGAAGACTATCCCATATAAAAGGTCATCTAAGGCATAGAAAGATCATTAGGGCATTCAGAGTTAGTCATATTTACCGAATCCAAGGTGGTGAGTTTCCCAGCAAGCTGCCCAACATCTCCATAAAGATGATTGTGGACAATGTCGAGCAAAGTTGTAGTTATCTTCATGGACTTGTTCTGTTGGGCCCCATGGTTGGTATCAAATGTCGACGATTAATCCAGCAGCGATCTCATGATCAATATGTAGTCATGTCTGAAATTAGATAGAGAGGTGATACCCGAATGGGAATTAGTTAGCGATGAAGGTGACACATTGGTTTTACCTAAGTTCAGCCGCCGAATGGACAGAGACCTACATTGTGCATAACTAATGTTATTAACCGATGTAGGATTAGAATGATCAAGAATTGCTGAATCGTGTTACATGACTCTTTTCTCTAGAGCACATAATACATCTAGCGTCTTCATGGAATAGACTTTGGATCCATGATTATATCTCCCTGTACAGTCGAAGGAGCCGTGAGGTTGAGGGAAGATTAAGAACACAATAGTTTTAACACCCCCCTGGCGGAAGCGGCGATATGGGTCATACTCCCTCCTTTCCGGTTTATAAGGCTCAATTCAAAAATCTCACCAACCAAGGTAGATGGTGAGTGGTGGAATACTTTTTGTAGTTTGTAAAAGCATTCAATTAATATTCTTGTTTTTCTCAAAAAAGTATGTTTACCAATGCATTAATTGCAATGCATGCATGCATAGATTACATGCATTGGTCGATTTTCTCTTAATACTTGCACGCAATGATTTAATGCATCTTGTAATCTGAACATGTGATGGAAATCAATCAAATTGAGCCTTATAAAATGGAAAAACTAAAATTTTGAGATAAACCCTATAAACCGAAAAAGAGGAAGTACCTGCATATGGTCATATTATCTGGTCTGTTAGATGGACTGAATCGGTAGTTGGGCAGCATAATGAATGCCGCGCCCGTGAGCCATGGAAATTGGCGTATGTCAGGAGAAAAGCACGGTGCACGTATAATATGGCGTATGTATATCACCTCGGTGGTTGGGATAGACTCACACGAAGCGAGGGGATGGCGTTGCGTTCTGGTGTTGGACCGGTGGTCCTCTTGCAACCTCGTAATTGGACCATGATCCAGAAGTTTTTCAGAAGATACCCGACAAATCAGTAGACATAAACTAGCCCCACGATGAGGACACACATGCCCAACAACATAGGAAAACCCATCAGATTCGTGGCCTTGAGAACGATCCTTGACAGTTCTCAGTTGGAAGTGGATCTCGCTGGGGCCTGCTGGTATGCATACTCAGAGCATCTCCAGCCCGTTGGCCCTCCCAGGAGGCATTTTTTTCGTCTCTTGGGGGGCTGCCGGCGACAAGTATGGCATGGGAGGGTAAAATTTTCCACTCGTTGCACCCCCCACGAGCAGTGTTGAGCTTCATGGAGACGGCGGCATTTCGTCGAGCAGGTTGTAGACGGCGTCGTGGCATCTTGACCGTGGCGGCGTCGACGACCTCCAGTCAATGAAGGAGCTTGAGGAGTCATCCAGCAGCCGAAGGCCCACGTCGAGCCGCCGGTCATGCCGACGAAGGAGTCGCCCCGTGCCCCGCTCCCTGCAAGGACGTTGCGGCCCGTGCACCCGGAGAGCGAGCGCCGGCATGGCATCGCGGAGCCTGTGGTGTGCTAGAAATACAACGCCCCGAGATGGCCAACGACACCGGGCTGCTCTGGTTCGCATCACTGGCACTGGTGGGCGCTGCGGTCGATGGACTCGCCGGAGAAGACGTTGCAGAGCGCACGACACGGTCCTGTCCGAGGCGCACGATGAGGAGGCTCAGGCGCGCGGGAGTAGCGGGGGAGTGAGTGGGTGCGGCCGTCGTGGACTCTGAGCTCCTGGCCACCCCGCCCTGGACGCCGTGCGCGCCCCGCTGCGCCCCTGGCCGCAGCGCGCGCCCCGCCCCGCCTCACCGCTGGCCGGCCCGTGCTCGCTCGCCGGTGTGTAGCTCGTGGCGCGAGCACTGAATCCAGTCCGCGGCCGCCCGAGGAGCACCTCCCCCCCGGCCACGCAGGCGGGCGCTGGCGAGCTCCGCCTCGGCCACGCGAGGCGGAGCCGGCCGGGGGCGCAGCGGCACGTGGGGCCGACGCGAGTCATGGGCGAGGCAGCCGGACCTAGCAGGCTCCGGGCCGCCGGAGCTACGGGGGAGGCGGCGCGAGCGGAGCCCCGCCCCGGCCATGCGCGCTGCGGTGAAAGGAGAGAGAAAAGAGAGAAAGGAGAGGAGAGAGGAGAGAGAGGGGGAGAGAGGGGCTGGCAGTGGGCCTGTGCGTTGAAAAAGCAACCGCCGACGTCCCCAGCTGCCCTCGGGGGGCTGGGTCTGGGGTGAGAGCGCCGGCCGTAAATATCGTCAAAACCGGTGAAAATCGCGTCTCTAGGTGCCCGAGTGGGTCATTTTTTACTCGCCGGCACCCAAAAAATGGCTTGGGGGGGCTTCTTGGGGAGACGGCTGGAGATGCTCTCAGGGGGATGAGTAGGAGCGCTGATGGGGCCATCCACATCTTGCTGACAATTCTACCGGCTACTGCTGATATCCTACAAAAGCAGGTGACAGGGGAGCAAGCGGGCGGTGGTCACGGACAAAATCCATCACAGCGGGGTAGGTGTCGTGTCATTCAAAGAATGGGCACTGTTGAGACTGCGAGAAAATCAAACGAACAACAGAAAGAGCAGCAATTAGTGAAGGAAATATGCCCTAGAGGCAATAATAAAGTTATTATTTATATTTTCTTATATCATGATAAATGTTTATTATTCATGCTAGAATTGTATTAACCGGAAACTTAGTACATGTGTGAATACATAGATAAACAGAGTGTCACTAGTATGCCTCTACTTGACTAGCTTGTTAATCAAAGATGGTTAAGTTTCCTAACCATAGACATGACTTGACCCATCCGTTAGCTTAGCATTATGCTCGTTTAGTTTATTGCTATTGCTTTCTTCATAACTTATACATGTTCCTATGACTATGAGATTATGCAACCTCCGAATATCGGAGGAACACTTAGTGTGCTATCAAACGTCACAACGTAACTGAGTGATTATAAAGATGCTCTACAGGTGTCTCCTATGATGTTTGTTGAGTTGGCATAGATCGAGATTAGGATTTGCCACTTCGATTGTCAGAGAGGTATCTCTGGGCCCTCTAAGTAATGCACATCACTATAAGCCTTGCAAGCAATGTGACTAATGAGTTAGTTACGGGATGTTGTATTACGGAATGAGTAAAGAGACTTGCCGGTAATGAGATTGAACTAGGTATGATGATACCGACGATCGAATCTCGGGCAAGTAACATGCCGATGACAAAGGGAACAACGTATGTTGTTATGCGGTTTGACCGATAAAGATCTTCGTAGAATATGTAGGAACCAATATGAGCATCCAGGCTCCGCTATTGGTTATTGACCAGAGACGAGTCTCGGTCATGTCTACATAGTTCTCAAACCCGCAGGTTCTGCACGCTTAACGTTCGATGACGATTGGTATTATGAGTTTATGTATTTTGATGTACCGAAGGTAGTTCGGAGTCCCGGATGTGATCATGGACATGACGAGGAGTCTCGAAATGGTCGAGACATGAAGATTGATATATTGGAAGGTTATGTTTGGACACCAGAATGGTTTTGGATTAGTTCGGGCATATACCGGAGTACCGAGGGGTTACCGGAACCCTCCAGGGGCTTAATGGGCCTACATGGGCTTTAGTGGAAGAGAGAGGAGGCAGCCAAGAGGTGGGGCGCCCCCCAAGCCCAATCCGAATTGGGAGGGGGGCCGCCCCCCTTTCCTTCTTCTCTTCTTCCCCTTCCTTCCCCCTCCTATTAGGACTAGGAAAGAGGGGAAACCTACTCCTAGTAGGAGTAGGAATCCCCCCTCGGGGCGCACCATGAGGGCCGGCCGACCCCCTCCTCCCCTCCTTTATATACGGGGGAGGGGGGAACCCCATAGACACACAAGTTGACAATTGTTTTAGCTGTGTGCGGTGCCCCCTCCATAGATACACACCTCGGTCATATCGTCGTAGTGCTTAGGCGAAGCCCTGCGCTGGTAACTTCATCATCACCGTCAACACGCCGTTGTGCTGACGAAACTCTCCCTCGGCCTCAACTGGATCAAGAGTACGAGGGATGTCACTGAGCTGAACGTGTGCAGATCACGGAGGTATCATGCGTTCGGTACTTGATCGGTTGGATCGCGGAGGCGTTCGACTATATCAGCCGCGTTTCTTAGCGCTTCTGCTTTGGGTCTACGAGGGCACGTAGACATACTCTCCCCTTTTATTGCTATGCATCCCTAGATAGATCTTGCATGATCATAGGAAAATTTTGAAAATACCGCGTTCCCCAACAGTAGCATCCGAGCCAGGTCTATGCGTAGATGTTATATGCACGAGTAGAACACAAAGGAGTTGTGGGCGTGGATATATACATATTGCTTGCTGTCACTAGTTGTTTCTTGGTTCGGCGATATTGTTGGATGAAGCGGCCCGGACCGACATCACATGACCGCGTTCATGAGACTGGTTCTATCGACGTGCTTTGCACACAGGTGGCTGGCGGGTGTCAGTTTCTCCAACTTTAGTTGAATCGGATTCAATGAACAGGGTTCTTTCTGAAGATCAAAAAGCAATCACTATACCGCGTTGTGGTTTTTGATGCGTAGGTAAGAACGGTTCTTGCCAAGCCTGTAGCAGCCACATAAAACTTGCAACAACAAAGTAGAGGACGTCTAACTTGTTTTTGCAGGGCATGTTGTGATGTGATATGGTCAAGACGTGATTATATAAATTGTTGTATGAGATGATCATGTTTTGTAACACAGTTATCGGCAACTGGCAGGAGCCATATGGTTGTCGCTTTATTGTATGAAATGTAATCACCATGTAATTGCTTTACTTTATCACTAAGCGGTAGCGATAGTCGCAGAAGCAATAGTTGGCGAGACGACAATGATACTACGATGGAGATCAAGGTGTCAAGCCGGTGACGATGGTGATCATGACAGTGCTTTTAGAGATGGAGATCAAAGGCACAAGATGATGATGGCCATATCATATCACTTATATTGATTGGATGTGATGTTCATCCTTTATGCATCTTATTTTGCTTAGTACGGTGATAGCATTATAAGATGATCTCTCACTAAATTTCAAGGTATAAGTGTTCTCCCTGAGTATGCACCGTTGCTATAGTTCGTCGTGCCGAGACACCACGTGATGATCGGGTGTGATAAGCTCTACATTCACATATAACGGGTGCAAGCCAGTTTTGCACAAGCAGAATACTCAGGTTAAACTTGACGAGCCTAGAATATGCAGATATGGCCTCGGAATAGTGAGACCGAAAGGTCGAGCGTGAATCATATAGTAGATATGATCAACATAGTGATGTTCACCATTGGAAACTACTCCATCTCACGTGATGATCGGACATGGTTTAGTTGACGTGGATCACGTGATCACTTAGATGATTACAGGGATGTCTATCTAAGTGGGAGTTCTTAAGTAATATGATTAATTGAACTTTAATTTATCATGAACTTAGTACATGATAGTGTTTTGCATGTCTATGTTGTTGTAGATAAATTTCCCGTGTTGTTGTTCCGTTGAATTTTAATGCGTTCCTAGAGAAAGCTAAGTTGAAAGATAATGGTAGCAACTACACAGACTGGGTCCGTAACTTGAGGATTATCCTCATTGCTGCATAGAAGAATTACGTCCTGGAAGCACTGCTAGGTGCCAAACCCGCTGCAGGAGCAATTGGCAGAGCAAAGTTGATGACTACTCGATAGTTCAGTGTGCCATGCTTTACGACTTAGAACCGAGACTTCAATGACGTTTTGAACGTCATGGAGCATATGAAATGTTCCAGGAGTTGAAGTTAATATTTCAATCAAATGCCCAGATTGAGAGAGAAGTCTCCAATAAGTTCTACAACTATAAAATGGAGGAGAATAGTTCTATCAGTGAACACATACTCAGAATGTATGGGTACCACAATCACTTGACTCAGCCAGGAGTTAATCTTCCGGTTGATAGTGTCATTGACAGAGTTCTTCAACCACTGCCACCAAGCTACAAAAGCTTCGTGATGAAATATAATATGCAAGGGATGGATAATGCAATTCCCGAGCTCTTCGCAATGCTAAAGATTGCGGAGGTAGAAATCAAGAAGGAGCATCAAGTGTTGATGGTCAACAAGACCACCAGTTTCAAGAAGAAGGGCAAAGGGAAGAAGGGGAACTTCAAGAAGAACAGCAAGAAAATTGCTTCTCAAGTGAGGAAGCCCAAGTCTGGACCTAAGCCTAAGACTGAGTGCTTCTACCGCAAAGGGACTGGTCACTGGAAGCGGAACTGGCCCAAGTATTTGGCGGATAAGAAGGATGGCAAAGTGAAAGGTATATTTGATATACATGTTATTGATGTGTACCTTACTAATGCTCGTAGTAGCGCCTGGATATTTGATACTAGTTCTGTTGCTAATATTTGCAACTCGAAACAGGGGCTATGGAATAAGCGAAGACTGGCTAGGACGAGGTGACGATGCGCGTGGGAAATGGTTCCAAAGTTGATGTGATCGTCGTCGGCACGCTATCTCTACATCTACCTTCGGGATTAGTTTTAGACCTGAATAATTGTTATTTGGTGCCAGCGTTAAGCATGAACATTATATCTGGATCTTGTTTGATGTGAGACGGTTATTCATTTAAATCAGAGAATAATGGTTGTTCTATTTATATGAGTAATATCTTCTATGGTCATGCACCCTTGATGAGTGGTCTGTTTTTACTAAATCTTGATAGTAGTGATACACATATTCATAATATTGAAGCCAAAAGATATAAGTTTAATAATGATAGTGCAACTTATTTGTGGCACTACTGTTTAGGTCATATTGGTGTAAAACGCATGAAGAAACTCCATGCTGATGGACTTTTGGAATCACTTGATGCTTGCGAACCATGCCTCATGGGCAAGATGACTAAGACTTCGTTCTCCGGAACAATGGAACAAGCAACAAACTTACTGGAAATAATACATACTGATGTATGCGGTCCAATGAGTGTTGATGCTCGTGGCGGGTATTGTTATTTTCTAACCTTCACAGATGATTTGAGCAGATATGTGTATATCTACTTGATGAAACATAAGTCTGAAACATTTGAAAAGTTCAAAGAATTTCAGAGTGAAGTGGAAAATCATCGTAACAAGAAAATCAAATTTCTATGATCTGATCATGGAGGAGAATATTTGAGTTACGAGTTTGGTCTTCATTTGAAACAATGCGGAATAGTATCGCAACCCACACCACCTGGAACACCACAACATAATGGTGTGTCCGAACGTCGTAACCGCACTTTATTAGATATATATGGTGCGATCTATGATGTCTCTTACTGATTTACCGCTATCGTTTTGGGGTTATGCTTTAGAGACGGCTGCATTCACGTTAAATAGGGCACCATCGAAATCCGTTGAGACGACACCATATGAACTGTGGTTTGGCAAGAAAGCCAAGTTGTCGTTTCTTAAAGTTTGGGGCTGCGATGCTTATGTGAAAAAGCTTCAACCTGATAAGCTCGAACCCAAATCGGAGAAATGTGTCTTCATAGGATACCCAAAGGAGACTGTTGGGTACAACTTCTATCACAGATCTGAAGGCAAGATATTCGTTGCTAAGAATGGATCATTTCTAGAGAAGGAGTTTCTCTCGAAAGAAGTGAGTGGGAGGAAAGTAGAACTTGATGAGGTAATTGTACCTGCTCCCTTATTAGAAAGTAGTTCATCACAGAAATCAGTTCCAGTGATTCCTACACCAATTAGTGAGGAAGCTAATGATGATGATCATGAAACTTCTGATCAAGTTACTACCGAACCTCGTAGGTCAACCAGAGTAAGATCCGCACCAGAGTGGTACGGTAATCCTGTTATGGAGGTCATGTTACTTGACCATGACGAACCTACGAACTATGAGGAAGCGATGATGAGCCCAGATTCCGTGAAATGGCTTGAGGCGATGAAATCTGAGATGGGATCCATGTATGAGAACAAATTGTGGACTTTGGTTGACTTGCCCGATGATCGGCAAGCCATAGAGAATAAATGGATCTTAAAGAAGAAGACTGACGCTGACGGTAATGTTACTGTCTACAAAGCTCGAGTTGTTGCAAAAGGTTTTTGACAAGTTCAAGGAGTTGACTACGATGAGACCTTCTCACCCATAGCGATGTTTAAGTCCGTCAGAATCATGTTAGCAATTGCCGCATTTTATGATTATGAAATTTGGCAAATGGATGTCAAAATTGCATTCCTTAATGGATATCTTAAAGAAGAATTGTATATGATGCAACCAGAAGGTTTTGTCGATCCAAAAGGTGCTAACAAAGCGTGTAAGCTCCAACGATCCATTTATGGACTGGTGCAAGCATCTCAGAGTTGGAATATACACTTTGATAGTGTGATCAAAGCATATGGTTTAATATAGACTTTTGGAGAAGCCTGTATTTACAAGAAAGTGAGTGGGAGCTCTGTAGCATTTCTGATATTATATGTGGATGACATATTGTTGATCGGAAATGATACTAAATTTCTGAATAGCATAAAATGATACTTGAATAAGAATTTTTCAATGAAAGACCTCGGTGAAGCTGCTTATATATTGGGCATCAAGATCTATAGAGATAGATCAGGATGCTTAATTGTACTTTCACAAAGCACATACCTTGATAAAGTTTTGAAGAAGTTCAAAATGGATCAAGCAAATAAAGGGTTCTTGCCTATGTTACAAGGTGTGAAGTTGAGTCAGACTCAATGTCCGACCACTGCAGAAGATAGAGAGAAAATCAAAGTCATTCCCTATGCTTCCGCCATAGGTTCTATCATGTATGCAATGATGTGTACCAGACCTGATGTGTGCCTTGCTATTAGTTTAGCAGGGAGGTACCAAAGTAATCCATGAGTGGATCACTGGACATTGGTCAATAATATCCTGAAATACCTAAAAAGGACTAAGGATATGTTTCTCGTTTATGGAGGTGACAAAGAGCTCGTCGTAAACGGTTACGTCGATGCAAGCTTTGACACTGATCCGGCTGACTCTAAGTCACAAACCAGATACGTATTTTTATTGAATGTTGGAGCTGTTAGTTGGTGCAGTTGTAAGCAAAGCGTCGTGGCGGGATATAAGTATGAAGCGGAATACATAGCTGCTTGGGAAGCAACAAATGAAGGAGTCTGGATGAAGGAGTTCATATCCGATCTAGGTGTCATACCTAGTGCATCGGGTCCAATGAAAATCTTTTGTGACAATACTCGTGCAATTGCCTCGGCAAAGGAATCCAGATTTCACAAGAGAACCAAGCACATCAAGAGACGCTTCAATTCCATCCACGATCAAATCAAGGAGGGAGACATAGAGATTTGCAAGATACATACGGATCTGAATGTTGCAGACCTGTTGACTAAGCCTCTTTCACGAGCAAAACATGATCAGCACCAAGACTCCATGGGTGTTAGAATCATTACAATGTAATCTAGATTATTGACTCTAGTGCAAGTGGGAGACTGAAGGAAATATGCCCTAGAGGCAATAATAAAGTTGTTATTTATATTTCCTTATATCATGATAAATGTTTATTATTCATGCTAGAATTGTATTAACCGGAAACTTAGTACACATGTGAATACATAGACAAACAGAGTGTCACTAGTATGCCTCTACTTGACTATCTCGTTAATCAAAGATGGTTAAGTTTCCTAACCATAGACATGAGTTGTCATTTGATAAATGGGATCACATCATTAGAGAATGATGTGATTGACTTGACCCACCCGTTAGCTTAGCATTATGATCGTTTAGTTTATTGCTATTGCTTTCTCCATAACTTATACATGTTCCTATGACTATGAGATTATGCAACTCCTGAATACCGGAGGAACACTTAGTGTGCTATCAAACGTCACCGTGTAACTGGGTGATTATAAAGATGCTCTATAGGTGTCTCCAATGGTGATTGTTGAGTTGGCATAGATCGAGATTAGGATTTGTCACTCCGATTGTCGGAGAGGTATCTTTGGGCCCTCTCGGTAATGCACATCACTATAAGCCTTGCAAGCAATGTGACTAATGAGTTAGTTACAGGATGTTGCATTACAAATCGAGTAAAGAGACTTGCTAGTAATGAGATTGAACTAGGTATGATGATACCGACGATCGAATCTCGGGCAAGTAACATACCGATGACAAAGGGAACAACGTATGCTGTTATGCGGTTTGACCGATAAAGATCTTCGTAGAATATGTAGGAACCAATACGAGCATCCAGGTTCCACTATTGGTTATTGACCGGAGACGAGTCTCGGTCATGTCTACATAGTTCTCGAACCCGTAGGATCCGCACGCTTAACATTTGATGACGATCGGTATTATGAGTTTATGTGTTTTGATGTACTGAAGGTAGTTCGGAGTCCCGGATGTGATCAGGACATGACGAGGAGTCTCGAAATGGTCGAGGCATGAAGATTGATATATTGGAAGGTTATGTTTGGACACCGGAATGGTTTTGGATGAGTTCGGGCATATACCGGAGTACCGGGGGTTACCGGAACCCGTCGGGGGCTTAATGGGCCTATATGGGCTTTAGTGGAAGAGAGAGGAGGCGGCCAAGAGGTGGGGGCGCCCCCCCAAGCCCAATCCAAATTGGGAGGGGGCGGCCCCCTTTCGTTCTTCTCTTCTTCCCCGTCCTCCCCCCTCCTATTAGGACTAGGAAAGGGGGATTCCCACTCCTACTACTAGTAGGAGTAGGAATCCCCCCTTGGGGCGCACCGTGAGGGCCGGCCAGCCCCCTCCTCCCCTCCTTTATATACGGGGAGGGGGCACCCCATAGACACACAAGTTGACAATTGTTTTAGCCGTGTGCGGTGCCCCCCTCCACAAATACACATCTCGGTCATATCGTTGTAGTGCTTAGGCGAAGCCCTGCGCCGGTAACTTCATCATCACCGTCAACATGTGATACGTCTCCGTCATATCTAATTTTCCAAATACTTTTGCCCTTGTTTTGGACTCTAACTTGTATGATTTGAATGGAACTAATCCGGACTGACGCTGTTTTCAACAGAATTACCATGATGTTGTTTTATGTGCACAAAACAAATATTCTCAGAATGACCTGAAACTCCACGGGAGGTCTTAGAAAAAATAATAAAAAATCCTCGCCAAATATGAAGACCAGGGGGCTCACACCCTTTCCACGAGGGTGGGGGGCGCACCCCCTAGGGCGCGCCCCCTACCTCATGGGCCCCCTGGAGACCCTCCGACGCCAACTCCAACTCTATATATTTGCTTTCGGAGAGAAAAAAATCAGAGAGAAGAAATCATCGCGTTTTACGATACGGAGCCACTGCCAAGCCCTAAAACCTCTCGGGAGGGCTGATCTGGAGTCCTTTCGGGGCTCCAGAGAGGGGGATTCGTCGCCATCGTCATCATCAACCATCCTCCATCACCAATTCCATGATGCTCACCGCCGTGCATGAGTAATTGCATCGTAGGCTTGCTGGACGGTGATGGGTTGGATGAGATTTATCATGTAATCGAGTTAGTTTTGTTAGGGTTTGATCCCTAGTATCCATTATGTTCTGAGATTGATGTTGCTATGACTTTGCTATGCTTAATGCTTGTCACTAGGGCCCGAGTGCCATGATTTCAGATCCGAACCTATTATGTTTTCATGAATATATGTGAGTTCTTGATCCTATCTTGCAAGTCTATAGTCACCTACTATGTGTTATGATCCGGCAACCCCGAAGTGACAATAATCGGGACCACTCCTGGTGATGACCATAGTTTGAGGAGTTCATGTATTCACTATGTGCTAATGCTTTGTTCCGGTTCTCTATTAAAAGGAGGCCTTAATATCCCTTAGTTTCCAATAGGACCCCGCTGCCACGGGAGGGTAGGACAAAAGATGTCATGCAAGTTCTTTTCCATAAGCACGTATGACTATATACGGAATACATGCCTACATTACATTGATGAATTGGAGCTAGTTCTGTGTCAGCCTATGTTATGACTATTACATGATGAACCGCATCGAGCATAATTATCCATCACTGATCCGGTGCCTACGAGTTTTCCATATACTGGTTTACGCTTATTTACTTTCCCACTGCTACTGTTACAATCACTACAAAATACCAAAAATATTACTTTTGCTGTCTTTAGTTTTGTTGCCGCTACCACCACTATCATATTACTTTGCTACTAAACACTTTGCTGCAGATACTAAGTTTCCAGGTGTGGTTGAATTGAAAACTCAACTGCTAATACTTGAGAATATTCTTTGGCTCCCCTTGTGCCGAATCAATAAATTTGGGCTGAATACTCTACCCTCGAAAGCTGTTGCGATCCCCTATACTTGTGGGTTATCAAGACTAAATTTCTCGCGCCGTTGCCGGGGAGCATAGCTCTATTCTTTGAGTCACTTGGGATTTATATCTGCTGGACACTATGAAGAATTTGAGAGATCCAAAAACCAAGATCTATCCCTCAACTACGAGGGGAGGTAAGGAATTGCCATCTAGATATGCACTTGATTCACCTTCTGCGACACCTACACCTGCTTCTGCTATTCGTTCTGATATGTCGCATGTTATTGATGATGCCACTTCTGCTATGCATGATACTTATGATGAAACTGCTTCTATGCCTGATACTACTGTGCCCCTTAGTGAATTTCTTGATGAACAAATTGCTAGGGCTAGAGAAAAAGAAATTATTGAATCTGAATACGATGATGATAGTGATGATGAAAATATGCCTGTTATTCCTGAAGGTTATCTTTTTGATATGAAATCTTCTGCTGCTATTTCTGCTTGCAAAGATAGATATGAGCTTAAGAGGTTATTAATTAAATGGAACAAAGAATCACTTAGAGATAGAATGAGACATGACCCTGCTTTTGCTACTTCACCTACATGTGTTCCTGATAAAGATTATGAATTCTCTGTTGATCCTGATATAATTACTTTGGTTGAATCTGATCCGTTTTATGGCTATGAATCTGAAACTGTTGTGGCACATCTTACTAAGTTAAATGATATAGCTGCCCTGTTCACTAATAATGAGAGATTACGTTACCTCTATTTACTCAAAATATTTCCGTTCTCATTAAAGGGCGATGCTAAGATATGGTTTAATTCTCTTGATCCTGGTTGTGTGCGTAGTCCCCAGGATATGATATTACTTCTCTGCTAAATATTTCCCCGCTCATAAGAAACAAGCTGCTTTGAGGGAAATATACAACTTTGTGCAAATTAAAGAAGAGAGTCTCCCACAAGCTTGGGGGAGGCTTCTCAAGTTACTTAATGCTTTGCCTGATCATCCTCTTAAGAAACCTAAAATACTTGATATCTTTTATAATGGACTAACCGATGCTTCCAGAGATTACCTGGATAGTTGTGCTGGTTCTCTTTTCAGGGAAAGAACACCGGATGAAGCTGAAATTCTATTGAATAATATGTTGACAAATGAAAATAATTGGGCACCTCCTGAGCTAGCTCCTGCTCCAATTACTGAGCCTATTCCTAAACCAACTCCGAAGAAGAGAGGTGTTCTATTTCTCAGTCCCGAAGATATGCAAGAGGCAAAGAAATCTATGAAAGAAAAAGGTATTAAAGCTGAAGACGTTAAGAATTTACCTCCTATTGAAGAAATACATGGTCTTAATTCACCGCCTGTTGAAGAAACTGATGATCTCAATTATTTATTTGTTGAAGAACCTCCTGATCCCGATATCCCGGCACAGGTAGTAAAGGTAAATTCTCTCTATAGATATGATAAAGCTGAAGTCCCTCCTACTAAAAGTGCTAGTCAATGCTTGGATGAGTTTGATAACTTTAAGTATAAGCAAGATGACTTCAATGCTTATTTTGGTAGACAATTAAAACAAAATGCTTATATGATTAGACATTTGGGTGATTATATGGCTGATATTAAAGGTGAACTTAAACTTGTTAGCAAACATGCTTCTATGGTTACCACTCAAGTAGAACAAGTACTTAAAGCTCAAAAGGAAGTGCTTGATGAAATGAACAGTAAGAAAAATGATTATGCTGTTAAAGTGGCTACTAGAACTGGTAGAATGACTCAGGAACCTTTGTATCCTGAAGGCCACCCTAAGAGAATCGAGCAAGATTCTCAAAGAAATAATATTGATGTTCCTAGTTCTTCTAAAAAGAAGAAAAAGAAAAATGATAGAACTGTGCAAACTTCTAGTGAACCTATTGCTGAGCCACCTGATAATCCAAATGATATATCTATGTCTGATGCTGAAACACAATCTGGTAATGAACATGAACCTAGTAAAAATATTAATGGTGATGTTCATGATGATGCTCAACCTAGTAATGATAATGATGTAGAAATTGAACCCGCTGTTGATCTTGATAACCCACAATCAAAGAATCAATGTTATGATAAAAGAGACTTTGTTGCTAGGAAACATGGTAAAGAAAGGGAACCTTGGGTTCAGAAACCCATGCCTTTTCCTCCGAAACCATCCAAGAAAAAGGATGACGAGGATTTTGAGCGCTTTGCTGAAATGATTAGGCCTATCTTTTTGCGTATGAGATTAACTGATGTGCTCAAAACAAATCCTTATGCTAAATATATGAAAGATATCATTACTAATAAAAGAAAGATACCGGAACCACCATGCTTGCTAATTATACTTCTAAGGGTGGAATACCAAAGAAACTTGGAGACCCCGGAGTACCTACTATACCTTGCTCCATTAAAAGAAATTATATTAAAACTGCTTTATGTGATCTTGGAGCCGGTGTTCGTGTTATGCCTCTCTATTTATATCGTAGACTTGACTTGAATAAGCTGACACCTACTGAAATATCTTTGCAAATGGCTGATAAATCAACTGCTATACCTGTCGGTATCTGTGAGGATGTGCCTGTTGTGGTTGCAAACGTTACTATTTTAACAGACTTTGTTATACTTGATATTCCCGAGGATGATAGTATGTCCATTATTCTTGGAAGACCTTTTCTTAATACTGCAAGGGCTATTATTGATTGCAACAAAGGCAATGTCACTTTTCATGTTAATGGTAATGAGCATACGGTACACTTTCTGAGGAAACAACCTCAAGTTCATAGTATCAACTCTATTGGAAAAATTCCATCAATTATATTTGGAGGTTTTGAATTTCCTCTTCCTACTGTCAAGAAGAAATATGATATTCTTATTATTGGGGATGTGCATATCCCCGTTGAGGTAACTTAGTGTTATTCGAAATTTCTCCGGTTTCATGATTATCGGAATGAGTTTGTTAACAAGACTTGATCAACCTTGTTAGTGGATTCTTTTTGATGAGCATGAGATGGATGAAACTAGAAGCACAAACTTCTGTACCCTCTCTATATTTTCTGTTATTTATATTAAATAAAGTAAAAATAGTATTTTTCTGTCTGTTATCTGATTATCTGTGCAATATAAAAATATCCCAAAAATAAAAGTCCTCAGAATGCCATGCCAATTTAATATGATTTTTTGGGGAATATTTGAGGATTTACTGTGCAAAAATTACCGCGGGAGGAGCCGCCACCTGGCCACGAGGGTGGTAGGCGCCCCCCCTATAGGGCGCACCCCTGCCTCGTGGGCCCACGGTGGCCCTCCTCCACTTATCCTAGCACCCATCTTCTTCCTCTATCTCACACAAACCCGAAAAAACAACTCAAGCACGAGTTCCAGCCACTTTTGCTGCGATTTTCGATCTCCTTGCCCAAAGCACCTCTCTCAAAACTGCTTGGGGAGATTGTTCCTTGGTATGTGACTCCTCCATTGGTCCAATTAGTTTTTGTTCTAGTGCTTTATTCTCTGCAAATTTGTGCTGCATAGGTAACCATGTTCTTGAGCTTGCATGTCAAATTTATATGGTTCCAAGTAGTTCTAATGCTTGATATAGGCTTAGGCACTTGTAGGAATAGTTTCTATCAGTTTTATTGAGTTTGGTTTACTTTTATTTTGAAGTTACTAAAAATTTCAGATTGTTTCAGAAAAATGATGAGGAGATTATTGAGGGGCTCATCAAGCCAAAGCTCAAAGGAAAAGGCACATAAGCCTAAGTATAATTTGCCACGCACTGTGGAGGTTCGGGCGTGTGAATGGCCTTCTGAAGATTTCTTGAGAGCAGCCGGTATCTATGAAGATTTTCATGAATTGGATCACAATGCAGGCCTCACCGCTTTCCTCCACGACCAATGCGATCAGCACGTACCTTGTTCCATTGGCAGCTATTCACGCCTACCAGAACCCTGCACCAGCTGAGGAGCCAGAGCCGGAACCACAATTTGATCCTTCACGACAGTCTAACTATCAGTGGGATCTGGAGATGATTGCCAGCCAGTGGCAATCGGAGCCTTCTTCTTCTTCATCACAGTACGACCCCAACAACTATTATTATGGATATCCGCCAGGCCAGCCGTGGCCATAGACCAACTTAGGCCAAAAGCCTAAGCTTGGGGGAGTACGTATTTCTCACCGACATTACATTTATGTTCACACACACTCATTGCTAGATGCCGGTGCTCATACTTTTTCACTGTAATATCCATGCTAGTTTATTTTCTTTTTCCTGCTTTCTTCTTGTGTGTTTGTTAAACCTTAAGAAAAACCAAAAAAATTAGTAGTAATTTATTTTTCTGCTGTAGTAGTAATAATTAAAAATAAAACCCAAAAATATTTCCCGTTCTTCTTTTGCTTGTTGGGATCTTTCCCGTGTAAATAGTTTAATTTCTTTCCTTTTCTTTGGGGGTCAGTAGGAGAAGACCATAATTAAATTGTTGAAGTGGCTCTTTCATGCATTATTGTTGATTTAACCTAGAGCCCATATTGCCTTGTCTTCTCCTGTTTATTGAATGCTCGCATATTCCAGCTTAGTCCAATGAATGTGCACTCTTATTATTATTCACACTGTTCGGTCGTGCAAGTGAAAGGCAATTATGATGATATGTGATGGACTGACTGAGATGAGAAAAGCTGGTATGAACTCGACCTCTTTTGTTTCTGTAAATATGATGAGCCCGTCGTTCTTGATTCAGCTCATTATGAATAAACATGTTTGCAATGACAATTAGAGATCATAGTTGCTTGTGCCATGCTTGATTAGCTATGAGTTATAATGATTTACCTTGTATGCCAACATGCTATTGAGATGATTATGATGTGGTATGATGGGGCTGTATCCTCTTTTGAATGATTTAAGTGACTTGACTTGGCACATGTTCACGCATGTAGTTGAAACAAAATCAACATAGCCTTCACGATATTTATGTTCATGGTGGATTATATCCTACTCATGCTTGCATCCAATGTTTATTAATTTTAATGCATGTACATGGCTGTTGTCACTCTCTAGTTGGTCGCTTCCCAGTCTTTTGCTAGCCTTCACTTGTACTAAGCGGGAATACTGCTTGTGCATCCAAACCCCTAAACCCCAAAGTTATTCCAGATGAGTCCACTATACCTTCCTATATGCGGTATCTACCTGCTGTTCCAAGTAAAGTTGTATGTGCCAAACTCTAAACCTTCAAATAAACATTCTGTTTTGTATGCTCGAATAGCTCATGTATCAACAAAGGCTGTCCTTATCTTCCGTGTTAGGCGGGTTATTCTCGAGAGGAGTGGACTCCGCTCCTCATTCACGAGAAAATGGCTGGTCACCGGGATGCCCAGTCCCATGCTTTATGCAAAGTAAATCAAAATTAATTGCAAACAAAACTCCCCCTGGGACCTGATGTATGTTGGAGGCACTCGTTGTTTCGAGCAAGCCATGGATTGATGCCTGTTGGTGGAGGGGGAGTATAAACTTTACCATTCTGTTTGGGAACCGCCTATAATGTGTTTAGCATGGAAGATATTGCCATCTCTTAGTTGTTACGTTGACAATGAAAGTATACCGCTCAAAATACAATTTATCTCTATTTCAAAACCGACCTCTGGCACCTCTACAAATCCCTACTTCCCTCTGCGAAGGGCCTATCCATTTACTTTTATGTTGAGTCATCACCCTCTTATTAAAAAGCACTAGCTGGAGAGCACAACCATCATTTGCATTCATCACTGTTAATTTATATTGGGTGTGACTATGATTGGATCTCTTTTACCATGAATTACAATGTCTAGTCAGTCCTTGATCTTTAAAGGTGCTCTGCATTTATGTTTTGCGGTCTCAGAAAGGGCTAGCGAGATACCATCTTGTTATATCATATTATGATTGTTCTGAGAAAGTGTTGTCATCTGAGATTTATTATTATGACTTGCTAGTTGATTATGCTATTGATATGAGTAATTGTGAGACCTGAGAATTATTGCAAACGTGGTTAGTTATGATCTATGTTGGAAACTTGAATGCTGGCTTGACATAGTTACAACAACAAGAGCAAACAGAGTTTGTAAAAGTTTTTATTTCTTTCTTTCAGTTTGTCAACTGAATTGCTTGAGGACAAGCAAGGGTTTAAGCTTGGGGGAGTTGATACGTCTCCGTCGTATCTACTTTTCCAAACACTTTTGCCCTTGTTTTGGACTCTAACTTGTATGATTTGAATGGAACTAATCCGGACTGACGTTGTTTTTAGCAGAATTTGTTGTTTTATGTGCAGAAAACAAATATTCTCGAAATGACCTGAAACTCCATGGGAGGTCGTAGAAAAAATAATAAAAAATCCTCGCCAAATATGAAGACCAGGGGGCCCACACCCTTTCCACAAGGGTGGGGGGCGCCCCCCCTAGGCGCGCCCCTACCTCATGGGCCCCCTGTTGACCCTCCGACGCCAACTCCAACTCTATATATTTGCTTTAGGAGAGAAAAAAAAATCAGAGAGAAGAAATCATCGCGTTTTACGATACGGAGCCGCCGCCAAGCCCTAAAACCTCTCGCGAGGGCTGATCTAGAGTCCGTTTGGGGCTCCGGAGAGGGGGATTCATCACCGTCGTCATCATCAACCATCCTCCATCACCAATTTCATGATGCTCACCGCCGTGCGTGAGTAATTGCATCGTAGGCTTGCTGGACGGTGATGGGTTGGATGAGATTTATCATGTAATCGAGTTAGTTTTTTTAGGGTTTGATCCCTAGTATCCATTATGTTCTGAGATTGATGTTGCTATGACTTTGCTATGCTTAATGCTTGTCACTAGGGCCCGAGTGCCATGATTTCAGATATGAACCTATCATGTTTTCAGGAATATATGTGAGTTCTTGATCCTATCTCGCAAGTCTATAGTCACCTACTATGTGTTATGATCCGGCAACCCCGAAGTGACAATAATCGGGACCACTCCCGGTGATGACCATAGTTTAAGGAGTTCATGTATTCGCTATGTGCTAATGCTTTGTTCCGGTTCTCTATTAAAAGGAGGCCTTAATATCCCTTAGTTTCCAATAGGACCCCGCTGCCACGGGAGGGTAGGACAAAAGATGTCATGCAAGTTCTTTTCCATAAGCACGTATGACTATATACGGAATACATGCCTACATTACGTTGATGAATTGGAGCTAGTTCTATGTCACCCTATGTTATGACTGTAACATGATGAACCGCATCCGGCATAATTATCCATCATTGATCCGGTGCCTACGAGTTTTCCATATACTGGTTTACGCTTATTTACTTTTCCACTGCTACTGTTACAATCACTACAAAATACCAAAAATATTACTTTTGCTGTCTTTACTTTTGTTGCCGCTACCACCACTATCATATTACTTTGCTACTAAACACTTTCCTGCAGATACTAAGTTTCCAGGTGTGGTTGAATTGACAACTCAACTGCTAATACTTGAGAATATTCTTTGGCTCCCCTAGTGTCGAATCAATAAATTTGGGTTGAATACTCTACCCTCAAAAGCTGTTGCGATCCCCTATACTTGTGGGTTATCAACATGCCGTCGTGCTGACGAAACTCTCCCTCGGCCTCAATTTGATCAAGAGTACGAGGGACGTCACCGAGTTGAATGTGTGCAGATCGCGGAGGTGCCATGCGTTCTTAACGCTTCCGCTTTGGGTCTACAAGGCTATGTAGACATACTCTCCCCTTTCGTTGCTATGTGTCCCTATATAGATCTTGCGTGATCGGAGGAAAATTTTGAAATACTGCGTTCCCCAACAATTAGAACAAGGGAATGGAAGAAGGACACAAATCGAGGAATTTTATTCAAGCTCTTAGACTCCAAAAGGATGCATTTGTAGTACCAATTTCCAGGTCTCTTCCCATCGATGGATATGTCGCTCAGCACCTCCTAGACGCATATAGGGAAAGGTAGTATGGGGAGGAGACAAATGGCTCAGATAATGGTGTTGGGGAACGCAGCATTTTTTAAAAATTCCTACGATCACGCAAGATCTATCTAGGAGATGCATAGCAACGAGAGGGGAGAGTGTGTCTATGTACCCTCGTAGAGCGAAAGCGGAAGCGTTTAGTAACGCGGTTGATGTAGTCGAACGTCTTTGCGATCCAACCGATCAAGTACCGAACGCACGACACCTCCGTGATTTGCACATGTTCAGCTCGGTGACGTCCCTCGTACTCTTGATCCAGCTGAGGCCGAGGGTGAGTTACGTCAGCACGACGACATGTTGATGGTGATGATGAAGTTACCGACGCAGGGCTTCGCCTAAGCGCTACGACAATATGACCGAGGTGGAAAACTGTGGAGGGGGCACCGCACACGGCTAAAGATCAACTTGTGTGTCTATGGGATGCCCCCCCGTATATAAAGGAGGGGAGGAGGAGGAGGGCCGGCCTCAATTGGCGCGCCCAAGGGGGGCCCGGATTCCTACTCCTAGTAGGAGTATGTTTCCCCCTTTCCTAGTCCAAGTAGGAGAAGAAGGAAGGAGAGGAAGAAGAGAAGGAAAGGGGGCCCCTAGCCTTAGTCCAATTTGGTTTGGGCCGGGGGGGTACGCGCCACCTCTTGGCCTGCCTCCTCTCTTCCACTACTAGGCCCATGAGGCCCAATAACTTCCCGGGGGGCAGGGGGTTGGTTCTGGTAACCTCGGTACTCAGAAACTTATCCAAAATGACCCAAACCATTCCGGTGTCCGAATGTAGCCTTCCAATATATGAATTTTTATGTCTCGACCATTTCAAGACTCCTCGTCATGTCTGTGATCACATCTGTGACTCAGAACAACCTTCGGTACATCAAATCACATAACTCATAATACATATTGCCATCGAACATTAAGCGTGCGGACCCTACGGGTTCGAGAACTATGTAGACATGACCGAGACACATCTCCGCTCAATAACCAATAGCGAAACCTAGATGCTCATATTGGTTCCTACATATTCTACAAAGATCTTTATCGGTAAAACCGCATAACAACATATGTTGTTCCCTTTGTCATTGGTATGTTACTTGCTCGAGATTTGATTGTCGGTATCATCATACCTAGTTCAATCTCGTTACCGGCAAGTCTATTTACTCATTCCGTAATGCTTCATCCCGCAACTAACTCATTAGTCACATTGCTTGCAAGGCTTATAGTGATGTGCATTACCGAGAGGGCCTAGAGATACCTCTCTGAAACACGGAGTGACAAATCCTAATCTCCATCTATGCCAACTCAACAAACACCATCGGAGACACCTGTAGAGCATCTTTATAATCACCCAGTTACGTTGTGATGTTTGATAGCACACAAGGTGTTCCTCTGGTATTCGGGAGTTGCATAATCTCATAGTCAGAAGAACATGTTGTGACGCCCTCGATTCAATCGTACACTAATCATAGACGCAAATGTGTACGATCAAGATCATTGACTCACGCGAAGATATCACAACACAACTCTAGACACAAATTAAAATAATACAAGCTTTATATTACAAGCCAGGGGCCTCGAGGGCTCGAATACATAAGCTTGAATACACAAGAGTCAGCGGAAGCAACAATATCTGAGTACAGACATAAGTTAAACAAGTTTTGCCTTAAGAAGGCTAGCACAAAAGAAACATTGATCGAAAAGGCAAGGCCTCCTGCCTGGGAGCCTCCTAACTACTCTAGGTCGTTAGTGGCCATCACGTAGTAGTAGGCACCCTCGGGGTAGTAGTAGTCATCAGTGGTGTCGTCTGACTCCTGGGATCCGTCATCTAGTCGCAACAATCGGGTATAGGGGAAAAAGAGGTAGCAAAGCAACCGTGAGTACTCATCCAAAGTACTCGCAAGACTTACATCAGATCTAACTAAGTATGCATCTGTATCAAAGGAAAATGGGCTGTATCTGTCGACTAAACCGCAAAATGCCAGAAGAGAAGGGGAAAGCCTAGCCTATTGAAGACTAGCATCTTCAAGCATCTTGCAGCATATAGAAGAGTACAGATCAACATAATGTAAAGTAGTAGTAGTGTTATCAACCTCGGCCAGAGATCCTTTCTCGACTCCCTGCAAGAAAGCAATCCCAGAGCCATACTATCCATTTCTCATCACAATCCATTTCTCATCACAAGTATCCAGTTCTAATTGTATCGACCGGGATACAACTCCAAGTGTCCGTTACCGTAGGACAGGCTATCGATAGATGTTTTCTTCCCTGCAGGGGTGCACCAACTTACCCACCACACTCGATTAACTCCGGCCGGAGACACTTTCCTAGGTCATGCCCGGCCTCGGCCAAACAATACGCCGTAACCCGACCTAGGCTTAATAAAGAGGTTAGCACGTCGGACTAAACCTATGCCCCCAGGGGTCTTGGGCCATCGCCCCGGGAACTCCTGCACATTGCGTGGGCGGCCGGTGAATAGACCTAGCTACCTCCTTAAAAAGGCAGGAGCTTAGTAGTCCAACCCGGCGCGCGCCGCCCAGTCGCTGACGTCTAGTAAGCTTCGACTGATGCATACGACACAGAACGCCCATACAATACCCACATGATGGTTAGTGCTATCAGGCCAGAGGCCCCTTGGATCAAATATCCGAACCGTTAGTGTGTTGGTTGTGGTCACGAGCCAAGACTCACGAAAGATGTGACCCCGTCGCCCCGTCTCGAGTACTTGCGGCAAGGGCTAAGAGTGCCCGGCCACGCCTCGTAAGTATCTCGCGGGCACCTTCCAGGTCAACCCGACTCCACATCACTCGCTATTAAGCTCGCGCGGGTACCCCTCAGGGCCGACCCGTCATTAGTAGCATGGTTCAGTGTAAAGTCATAGTAACCATAGTAACTATGTGTCTAACACCAAGGGGAAAACCCGAGGAATCACCCCCGGTGAATTCCACTCGATGTAATCATCAAGGTGAACGTAAGAGGATCCACCCTCAAGGTTCACACTTGAGGGGTTGCACGACAGAGCCGTATCGGAAGTGGTTAAGGAGGAAATCACCCTCGATGACCCCGACCGGATAGCTACACTACAGAGATCTCATCAGGAGTGATGTATGAGGTTCCACCCTCGACACTCGATGGTAACTCTGCAGAGTCGAGCAATAAAAGGGGAAAGTGATGTGCGGTGCCGGGGCCTGGTCTTCGATCCCATTGATCGGGTCTTCAATGATGAAGCAGGGGCAACAAGGACAAGGTGGGGGTCACTGATGGATCACTAACCAACCTATACTAAGCAGTTTAGAATAAGCAGGTAAGGTATGAAAGCAGGTAACAAAAACAGGCTATGCATCAGAGTAGTATCATATAGAAAGCAGTAGCAGTTCTAATGCAAGCATGAGAGGGAAAGAAAATGGGCGATATCGGAAGCTCTGTTGAAAAGGAAGAAGTGTCGTCGTCGACGTAGTCGATCACAGGGGCGGCATCGGTCTCGGGGTCTACCGGAGAGAAGAGGGGGAAGAAACAATAAATAGCAAGCATACAAATGAAATAGAAAGCATGACATGGTAGTAGGCTACACTAGGAGTGCCCTAACGCAGTACTACATGTTGCAGCAAAGAGGGAAAACATCCGGGGGGTTTTCCCGGCGTCTGGCTTTTTCCGGGCAGACGGAAAAGAGGGGACGGTTCCATCTTCAGCATGCTAGGAGCACGTGACAGATGAAAGGACCGCGTCTTTGGAATCGTTGGATTTTTCTGAGCAACTTTCATGTAGTAAACATTTTCATCCGAGTTACAGTTTATTATCTACGAATTTCTAAAGATTTAAACATATTTTAGAATTATTTTTATTAACAGAAATTCATTATGACATCAGCATGAGGACAGAGTGAGGTCAGCAGTCAAACCCAGCTGGTTCAGGTCAAACCTGACCAATGGGACCCACCTGTCATTCATAGTGGGTTAACGGAATCTAAATTAATATAAATTGGAGTTAATTGGGGAATGGGCCCCACATGTCAGTGACTATTTAGTCTAACTATTTAAGTTATTTTATAAAAACTTATGTAGACTAATAAACAAAAGGGGGACCCCCTTGTCAGGGTCAACTGTGCACAGTCAGCACAGTTGACCCGGTCACTTCGTCAACAGGGCCCGTGGGACCTAGTTGCCACTGGCCTAGACGCAGCCACGTGGGCGCCACGTTGGTGACGGCACCGAAACAGCTCCGGTAAGGCTTTTCACGGTGGCCGAACGCCGGCGAGCCTCATATTTGCGCTACGGTGGGTCTCCAGACCCGTGGCTAGGCATGTTTGACGCGGCTTGACGTCGTGCACGCGATGGCGCTACCAGTTGGACTTGGGGATGGCCGGAACATCGTCGGTGACGAGCGCGGCGGACGGCAATTCAGGCGCGGACGGGGATCGCTCTACGGGGCTCCAAATCGACCGTGGCTGGTCGCGTTTGAATGGCCACTCGACCGCGCGTCAAATGGTGGTGGGTGGAGCGGCTGGGGCGGCCGGTGCTGGGAGCTGCGGCGTCGCAGGCGGCGACGCGTTTGGGCGAGCTACAGTTAAGGCGATGCGGTGCGTCCGTGAACGAGCTGAGAGGCTGGGCAAGGCGTACGCGATGTGGCGAGGCCAACAGTCGCGAGCCCGTGACCATTTGGTCACAGGAAGCACGACGGCAGCGAGCGGAGGCGGCGCCGCGTTCGGGCGCTCGTCGAGGTAGGTGCTAAGGGGCACGGTAGGATGCGTGCACGCGCGCGTTGCGTTCCTGGAAGCACCAGGAGCACGGTGGAGGCCTCAGGCGAGCGTGACAAGGGCCATGGCCACGACCACGACCTCATCGGCGGCGAACAGAGCTCGTGCGCGGCAGCAGCTAGTTACGTCGCGTGATGAGGCTAATAGGAGGGGAGCAGGGGACGGAGGAGCTCACCTAGCGGCACGCACGGTGGCCCTTGGAAGGTTAGGAGCAGCAGGAGCGTCGGAGAGGAGGAAGATCGCCGGCGACCGAGGCGGAAGGGGGTGGCTCGATCCGCGGCCTGCGGCGCTCCTCGAGCTCGATGGCGAGGCGTAGTCAAGGTAGAGGTCGACGACGCGTCTTGTGGACGTGCTGGCGAGGCACGGGGTGGGCGGTGGTCGCGGCTACGGCACCGCCATGGCGACGGCGGTGCTGGGTTGAGGTGGGGAACAAGGGGGAGTGTAAGGAGGGATCTCGTGGGAGAGGGAGAGGCGGAGCGGGCGACAGTGGAGAGCGGGGGAGAGGACCGAGGCGTCCGGAGCCTTATCCCCTTGTCGGGCGTCGCCGGCGAGGTGGTTGGACGACGACGGGCGCGTGCTGTCCCGCCCGGTCGAAGTAACAGGAAGCGACCAGGGGAGGGGGGAGTGGACCGGCCTAGCTGGGCCAGTTGGCTTGGGCCAGACACTGTGCACTTGGCCCAGTGCACAGTGGCCTGTGCTCTTTTTTTTCCTTATACTTTTAAGACTTTTCTGTTTTCTTATTTCTTTTTCAAAACAAAATAGTTTAATAAAATATAAGACTTGTAATTAATTTAGCTTAATAAATTTAGGCCACTACCACATTAGGTTTTAGCACTTGAATAAAATAGTTAGAATTTTTATAAATTAAAAAGCATTTAATTAATTGTTTAAACCACTGTTTTAAATAGTTTAGGCCACTTAAACACTTTGCAAAAATGTTGGTTCACCACCAATATTAGTTATGGATTATTTGGCACATGATGAACATTTTAGTTTTCATGTTTGAGCAATTTTGAATTTCACTCAGAATTTGAAATTGAAATCAACTAGAATTTGAAAGAGAGAGGAGACAATGATGATCAAACACTTGTTTAGCAAAATGATTAACTTAAACCCAGGGGTTACTATAGCATCATTACACTAGGGTGTTACAACTCTCCTCCTCTAAAAGAAATTCTCGTCCTGAGAATTAAGAGGTAGAAGGGAAAAGATTGGGGTATTCAACCCGGAGGTTATCTTCACGTTCCCAAGTGGCTTCATCTTTAGTATGATTCAACCATTGCACCTTGAGAAATTTGGTAACCTTCTGGCGGGCTCGACGTTCAACTTCTTCAAGAATGCGGATCGGATGCTCTTTGTATGTGAGATCATCTTGAACTTCAATCAATTCCGGATCCACTTCACGTTCCGGATCCTTGAAGCATCGACAAAGTTGCGACATGTGGAAGACGTCATGGACGTGAGAGAACTGAGGTGGCAACTCCAATTGATAAGTCACCAGTCCACGACGGGCGAGGACGCGGAAGGGACCAATGTAGCGCGGAGCTAGCTTGCCTTTGACTCCGAACTGATGAGTGCCTCTGAAAGGAGTGACACACAGATAAGCTTGTTCACCAGGTTGATAAGTTGAACCCCAGTGTTTCCAGTCATAGTTTCTCTTTTGGCGGGATTGGGCCGCCTTGAGATTATCCTGGATAATGCGAACCTGCTCTTCAGCTTGTTGACTAATGTTTGGACCAATGAGCGTCCGTTCCCTAGTTTCTGACCAATTCAGAGGGGTTCGACACTTACGTCCATAAAGCACTTCGAAGGGTGCCATTTTCAAGCTGGCTTGATAACTGTTGTTATAAGAGAACTCCGCATAAGGGAGAGATTCTTCCCACTTTTTGCCGAAAGAAATAACACAAGCCCGAAGCATGTCTTCAAGAATTTGATTGACTCGCTCGACTTGGCCTTGGGATTGGGGATGATAAGTAGTGCTCCAGGTAATATGAGTTCCCATTGCCTCTTGGAAACTATCCCAGAACTTTGAAGTGAATATACTGCCACGGTCTGAACTGATCTCCTTCGGAATGCTGTGGAGTGACACAATTCGGGAAATATACAAGTTTGCTAATTGACTAGAAGTAATAGTCTCCTTGACTGGCAGAAAGTGAGCAACCTTCGAGAATTGGTCGATAACGATGAAGATAGCATCGTTACCTTTATGAGACTTGGGAAGGCCAATGACAAAGTCCATCTAAATCTTATCCCATTTCCATTCAGGAATCGGAAGTGGTTGTAGAAGTCCAGCCGGTTTCTGATGTTCTGCTTTGATGCGATGACAAACGTCATATTCTTTGATATATCGAGCAATATCTTGCTTCATCTTGGACCACCAATACTTCTGACAAATTTCTAAGTACATCTTGGTACTTCCCGGATGAATAGAGAGAGGGGTGTCATGCGCTTCTTTCATCACCTTCTCTGTCATAAGCTCGAATCGGGGTACTACAATGCGATCTCTGAAGTACAAGGTTCCGTCTTCACCAAGTGAGAAATCTCTTGATTTCTCTAAGGCAAGATCCTTTTTCATCAGATCAACATGAGCATCTGTGTCTTGAGAGCAGACTTGATTCTTTCAGAAGAGTTGGTTCCAAGACAAGGTTATTCAGAGAACCCTGTGGAACTAGTTGAAGGTTCAACTTGCATAGCTCTTCATAAAGGCGGGGCTGAGCTTTGTAGATCATGTGATTATTGCAATAAGACTTACGGCTCAGGGCATCGGCCATTACATTATCCTTACCAGGGGTATAGGATATACCACATTTGTAGTCAGCAATAGCTTCCATCCATCGCTGCTGACGGAGGTTCAGATCTGGCTGAGTAAACAAATACTTCAGACTCTGATGATCAATGAAGATCTCGCAACGATTACCGAGAAGGTACTGTCGCCATAGCTTCAGTGCATAGATAACCACAACAAGCTCAAGGTCATGAACTGGTTAGTTCTCTTTGTGAGGGCGCACTTGACGGGAGGCATAAGCAATCACTCTGCACTCTTGCATTAGGACACAGCCTAATCCTTGTCGTGAAGCGTCGCAATAGATGACAAAGTCCTTGCGAGAATCAGGGGGAGCAAGCACTGGGGCAGAAGTCAGCTTGTCCTTGAGTGCCTGGAAACTTTCCTAACACTTTTCAGTCCAATCAAACTTAACGCCTTTGTGTAGCAGATTGGTCAGTGGCTTGGCGATCTTGGAGAAGTTCTCGACAAAGCGGAGACAATAGCTGGCTAGTCCGAGAAAGCTTCTGACTTTCTTGACAGTCTTCGGAGGGGTCCAGTCAAGAATAGCCTGAACGCGCTCTGGGTTGACGGCAATACCATCCTTGGAGATGACATGACCAAGGTAGGCGATTTTAGGAAGCCAGAATTCTCACTTGGAATACTTGGCATAAAGTTGATGTTCTCGAAGCTTCTCTAGAACAAGTCGAAGATGTTCAACATGTTCTTCTTTGTTCTTCGAATATACCAAGATATCATCCAGATAGACCACGTCGAACTTGTCGAGGTAATTGAGGGAGTCCTGGATTAGGGGGTCTCCGGACATCCGGACTATATCCTTTGGCCGAACTGTTGGACTATGAAGATACAAGATTGAAGACTTTGTCCCGTGTCCGGATGGGACTCTACTTGGCGTGGAAGGCAAGCTAGGCAATACGGATATGGATATCTCCTCCATTGTAACCGACCTTGTGTAACCCTAGCCTCCTCCGATGTCTATATAAACCAGAGAGTTTTAGTCCGTAGGACAAGATACAATCATACCATAGGCTAGCTTCTAGGGTTTAGCCTCTCCGATCTCGTGGTAGATCAACTCTTGTAATACTCATATCATGAAGAACAATCAAGCATGACGTAGGGTATTACCTCCATCGAGAGGGCCCGAACCTGGGTAAAACATCATGTCCCCTGCTTCCTGTTACCATCCGCCTTAGACGCACAGTTCGGGACCCCCTACCCGAGATCCGCCGGTTTTGACACCGACATTGGTGCTTTCATTGAGAGTTCCACTGTGTCGTCACCATAAGGCTCGATGGCTCCTTTGATCATCGCTAGCGATGCGGTCTAGGGTGAGGCTTTCCTTCCCGGACAGATCTTCATATTCGGCGGCTTTGCACCGCGGGCCAATTCGCTTGGCCATCTGGAGCAGATTGAGAGCTACGCCCCTGGCCATCAGGTTAGATTTGGAAACTTGAACTACACGGCCGATATCTGCAGAGACTTGATCTTCGACGGATTCGAGCCCATGCCGGACGCGCCGTGCAGTCACGACGAGCAAGACGTAACTCTACCGTCGGACAGTGTTCGGGAGATTGCATCCGTAGCTACTTCGGCCTTTAATCTGGAGCAAGTCGCGCCATCCGAGAGCGGAGGGATGGACCCCGCCATGGAGGCCGCACTCTCAGCGGCGATAGAGCCGGATACTGACTTCACCCCTTACGAGAGCCGGGTTGCCGAACTACTGGATTCATCCTCGGCCACGGACTCGGAGCCGCTCGTATCCGTGCCCGTCGAGTCCGACTGGGCGCCGATCATGGAGTTCACCTCCGCGGATATCTTTCAGCACTCACCTTTTGGAGATGTGCTAAATTCATTAAGGTCTCTCTCCCTGTCAGGAGAACCTTGGCCGAACTATGTTCGGCTAGAATGGGATGCGGACGACGAAGAAATTCGCTGCCCACCCACCACCCACTTCGTAGGCACTGTCGACGACTTAACCGACATGCTCGACTTCGGCTCCGAGGACTTCGACGGTATGGATGACGAAGCCGGAGACGAACCGGAGCCACCGCCCACAGGGCGCTGGACAGCTACTTCATCACATGAAGTGTACATGGTGGACACCCCCAACGAAGCCAATGGCGTCGAGAAAGCGGAGGATGACCCCTCCAAGAAGCAACCCAAGCGCCAACGTCAGCGGCGCCGCCCTAAGTCCCGTCATAGCAAAAACATTGATAACAATAGTCCACACGACTCCGGCAAAGACGCCAACTGCACCACCCCAGTGGCAGAAAACGATCAAGATGCAAACATCAAACATAGTACGGATCCAACGTCCGAACACGATGACGCCAAAGATAAACATCATCAATCCCTGTCTAGGGAAGAAAACAGTCCGGATGATGATGCACCCCTCATCCTGGAAACACACTTGGAGCAAGAGAACCTCTGCAGAAGGCTTACTACCACAGTGAGAAGCCTGAAGAAACAGAAGCAAAGGCTCAAGGTCGCACAAGATACGCTCAACAGCAAGTGGAACAAAGTAAAAAAGTATGGTAGAAGCTACCACCCAAATAGCTATCCAAAGCGCAAGCTATTACCGGAATTCGACGACGAGGCCTTAGAGCCCATACAGCTGATAAGTGATACGGCCAACCGGCCGGATCCACCACCCCGTGAACGCGATAGAGCGGCTAACAAAGTCAGGCATAAGTCAACACACATTCTACGTGAGAACTTGCATCTAAAATCCGGCGCGACCAGATCTATCTATGGATCTAGGAAGCGTGCTACGGTACACAACCAGCACCGAATACCACAACCGTCTGAACACTATGGCACATCCCAATACAGGGGTGCTGCACACCCACTATGTTTCACTGATGAGGTGCTGGATCATGAATTCCCAGAAGGATTCAAACCAGTGAACATAGAGGCGTACGACGGAACCATAGACCCTGGAGTCTGGATAGAGGACTTCATCCTCCATATTCATATGGCTCGTGGAGACGATCTCCATGCCATTAAATACTTGGTCCTCAAGCTTAAAGGGCCAGCTAGGCACTAGCTGAAAAGCCTCCCCGAAAACTCAATTGGAAGTTGGGAGGAGCTCGAGGACGCTTTCCGGGCCAATTTTCAAGGGACTTATGTCCGACCTCTAGATGCAGACGATTTAAGTCACATAATCCAACAATCCGAAGAGTCCCCCTGAAAGCTTTGGAACAGGTTCCTCACCAAGAAGAACCAAATAGTCGACTTTCCGGACGCCGAAGCCTTAGCAGCTTTTAAACACAGCGTCCGAGACGAATGGCTCGCTAGACACCTCGGTCAAGAAAAACCGAGAACAATGGCAGCCCTAACAAGCCTCATGACCCACTTTTGTGCGGGCGAAGACAGCTGGTTGGCCCATAGCAGCACCGGCGACCCAAGCACATTCGAAGTAAGGGATGGCAATGGTAAACCACGACGCAACAAAAACAAGCGTCAAAATAAAGAAGGTAGCCCAGATAATACGGCGGTAAACACCGGATTCAGGGGCTCCCGACCAGGTCAGTGGAAAAAGCCTTTTAAAGGCTGCAGAGAAGGACAATCTAGCCTAAACAAAATTCTTGACAAGCTCTGTCAGATTCACGGCACCCCAGACAAACCTGCAAATCATACCCATAGAGAATGTTGGGTCTTCAAGCAGGCCGATAAGCTAAACGCCGAACACAAAGGGGAGGAGACACCAAGCGAAGACGAGGATGAACCTCGCCAGCAAAACGCCGGAGGATAGAAAAAATTCCCACTAGAGGTTAAAACAATAAACGTGATCAATGTGACAAGGAGGAGAAGCAATCATGCACTCCTATGCACACGCGCCATAGATCCCGTCACCCCTAGGTCCAACCCCTGGTTGGCCTACCCGATCACTTTTTATCGTAGGGATCATGAGGGAGTCCTGGATCAGGGGGTGTTCGGGTAGCCGGACTATACGTTCAGCCGGACTCCAGGACTATGAAGATACAAGATTGAAGACTTCGTCCCGTGTCCAGATGTGACTTCCCTTGGCGTGGAAGGAAAGCTTGGCGATGCGGATATTCAAGATCTCCTACCATTGTAACCGACTCTGTGTAACCCTAACCCTATCCGGTGTCTATATAAACCGGAGGGTTGTAGTCCGTAGGACATCAACTCCATATACAACAATCATACCATAGGCTAGCTTCTAGGGTTTAGCCTCCTTGATCTCGTGGTAGATCTACTCTTGTACTACCCATATCATCAATATTAATCAAGCAGGAGTAGGGTATTACCTCCATCGAGAGGGCCCGAACCTGGGTAAAAACATCGTGTCCCTTGTCTCCTGTTACCATCCGGCCTTGACGCACAGTTCGGGACCCCCTACCCGAGATCCGTCGGTTTTGACACCGACATTGGTGCTTTCATTGAGAGTTCCTCTGTGTCGTCGCCTTTAGGCCTGATGGCTCCTTTGATCATCAACAACGATGCGGTCCAGGGTGAGACTTTTCTCCCTGGACAGATCTTCGTCTTCGGCGGCTTCGCACTGCGGGCCAATTCGCTTGGCCACCTGGAGCAGATTGAAAGCTACGCCCCTGGCCATCAAGTCAGGTTTGGAAGCTTAAACTACACGGCTGACATCCGCGGAGACTTGATCTTCGACGGGTTTGAGCCATGGCCAAGCGCGCCGCACTATCTCGAGGGGCATGATCTAGCTCTGCCTCCGGACAGTGTCCTAGAGGCCGCACACGCACCGGTTCCGACCCCTAACTCGGATCCTATTGCGCCAATCGAGGATGAGCGGTTGGACGTCACCTCGGGGGCTGCAATCTCAAAGGCGATCGAGCCAAACGCCAGCCCCGCACTCTGCATGACCCGTGACTCCGAGGACCCGGACTCCGAACCCCCCGCGCCCCTGCCAATTGAATCCGATTGGGCGCCGATAATGGAGTTCACCGCCGCGGACATCTTTCAGCACTCGCCTTTTGGAGACATCCTGAATTCTCTCAAGTCTCTCTCTTTATCAGGAGAGCCCTGGCCGGATTACGGTCAGCGAGGATGGGATACGGACGATGAAGAAGTTCAAAGCCCACCCACCACCCACTTTGTAGCCACTGTCGATGATTTAACCGACATGCTTGACTTCGGCTTCGAAGACATCGACGGTATGGACGACGATGTAGGAGACGAACAGGAACCAACACCTGTAGGGCGCTGGAAGGCCACCTCGTCATATGACATATATATGGTGGATACTCCAAAAGATGGAGATGGCAATGGAACAGCGGGGGATGACACCTCCAAGAAACAGCCAAAGCGTTGGCGTCAGCGGCGCCGCTCTAAATCCCGCCAAAGAAAAAATAGTGATTCCGGCACGGGAGATAATACTACCCTGGATAGCGCCGAAGAACACCCACCCCAGCAAGATTCGGCACAGGAAGATGGAGAAGCCAGCCCTCATGAGAGAGCGGCAGACTGAGAGGTCGAGGATGATAACTATATGCCTCCCTCCGAAGACGAGGCAAGCCTCGATGACGACGAATTCGTCGTACCATCAGACCCCGCCAAACAAGAGCGTTTCAGACACAGGCTTTTAGCCACGGCAAGCAGCCTCAAGAAAAAGCAGCAACAGCTTAGAGCTGACCAAGATTTGCTAGCTGACAGATGGACTGAAGTCCTTGCGGCCGAAGAGTATGAACTCGAACGCCCCTCCAAGAGTTACCCAAAGCGCAGACCGCTACCCCGATCAGAGGAGGAAGCACCTACATCACCAGCGCACGACATGGCAGACCGGCCACCTCGCGGCCACGACAGAGAGGCCTCTCGGCCCTCCACCCAAGCCATGCCCCGACGCCGCTCAACTAAGGCACGGGAAAATGCGCCAGACCTGCGAGACATACTGGAGGATAAGGCAAGACAAACAAGATCGATCTACGGACCGCGCAGGCGCCCTACGGCACGTGACAATAATCTTCACCCCGGATACAACAAATCCGGCCGGGCCGAACACAACAGACATAGCTCTTCCAAGCTGCGTCGTGATATAGCCCAGTACAGAGGCGCCGCACACCCGCTATGCTTCACAGATGAAGTAACGAGGGTTTCAAACCCGTAAACATTGAATCATACGATGGCACAACAGATCCGGCGGTATGGATCGAGGATTATCTCCTTCACATCCACATGGCACGCGGCGATGATCTACACGCCATCAAATACCTCCCGCTCAAACTTAAAGGACTGGCCCGACATTGGCTTAACAGCTTGCCAGCAGACTCAATCGGTTCTTGGGAGGACCTGGAAGCCGCATTCCTCGACAACTTCCAGGGCACTTACGTGCGACCACCGGATGCCGACGACTTAAGCCACATAATTCAGCAGCCAGAGGAATCGGCCAGGCAATTCTGGACACGGTTCCTAACAAAGAAAAACCAAATAGTCGACTGTCCGGACGCAGAGGCCCTAGCAGCCTTCAAGCATAACATCCGCGACGAGTGGCTTGCCCGGCACCTGGGACAGGAAAAGCCGAAATCTATGGCAGCCCTCACGATACTCATGACCCGCTTTTGCGCGGGAGAAGACAACTGGCTAGCTCGCAGTAACAACTTATCAAAGAACCCTGGTAATTCAGATACCAAGGACAAAAGTGGCGGGACACGTCGGAATAAGCAAAAACGCCGCGTTAGCAGCGACAGCAATGAAGACACGGCAGTCAATGCCGGATTCAAAGGCTATAAATCCGGTCAGCGGAAAAAGCCATTCAAAAAGAATACTCAGGGCCCGTCCATTTTGGACCGAATACTCGACCGCTTGTGCCAGATACATGGCACCCCCGAAAGGCCAGCCAATCACACTAACAGGGATTGTGGGGTGTTCAAGCAGACAGGCAAGTTAAGAGCCGAAAACAAAGACAAGGGGCTGCACAGCGACGACGAGGAGGAGCCCAGGCCTTCGAACAACAATGGACAGAAGGGCTTTCCCCCACAAGTGCGAACGGTGAACATGATATACGCAACCCACATTCCCAAGAGGGAGCGGAAGCGTTCGCTACAGGACGTATACGCGATGGAGCCAGTCGCCCCAAAGTTCAACCCATGGTCCTCCTGCCCGATCACTTTTGATCGAAGGGACCATCCCACTAGCATCCGTCATGGTGGCTTCGTCGCATTGGTTCTCGACCCAATCATCGACGTATTTCATCTCACAAGAGTCCTCATGGACGGCGGCAGTAGCCTGAACCTGCTTTACCAGGATACAGTGCAGAAAATGGGCATAGATCCCTCAAGGATTAAGCCCACAAAAACGACCTTTAAAGGCGTTATACCAGGTGTAGAAGCCAACTATATAGGCTCAGTAACACTTGACGTGGTCTTCGGATCCCCGGACAATTTCCGAAGCGAAGAGTTAATCTTCGATATAGTCCCGTTTCGTAGTGGCTATCACGCCCTGCTCGGATGAACCGCATTCGCAAAGTTCAATGTGGTGCCGCACTACGCATATCTCAAGCTCAAGATGCCAGGCCCTCGAGGAGTAATCACGGTCAATGGAAACACCGAATGCTCCCTCCGTACGGAGGAGCACATGGCGGCTGTCGCAGCGGAAGTACAAAGTAGCCTTCTTAGGCAATTCTCCAGTCCGGCCGTTAAAATGCCAGACACTGCCAAGCGCGCCCGGAGTAACCCACAGCAGGACCGCCTGGCACGCTTTGAGCAAGCGTAGCAATGCAGCCCCAACCCCAGCTCTCGCGACATAGCGAAACCAGTGCCTCACGTACATAACTACGCCCTTGAAATACCATGGGCACACGGGAAGGGGCACAATAACGGCATACCCAAAATACGGCTTAAAACGTACTAGGGGCTGCCGAATTCTTTTTTTTAATTTTTTCTTACTTTCAGGACTCCATACTTCGGATGACCTGTTCGGCAATTTGACTGCCGCACAAACGATGCAAGATCCAGGGAGGCAGACAAGCCATGCCGCATTATGGAACTCCCAGGTGGTCTCTGTTACGAGCGGTATACCTGTTTTGAATACAATTCCGCGGCCTGCCCCTGGTCAGGACATGTTAAATAGTCCAATATCTTTTTGCTTATCGCACTATTTGTATCGTTCGGCTTTGATAAATAGCCTCTCTATAAACAATGCATAGCTTTTTGTCTATTTTTTGCATTATCTTCTTTTCACATATATGTTTATTAAATGACATGATTGCACCTGTACACCATGGTACGGCAAACACGCCAGGGGCTTCAGTACCCCTCATTATGGTGTGAGAAGTCCGTACACTTTCACAAGTGCGGCACCCCGAACTTATAGCACTATATGCATCGGCTCCGAATCATGATTTGGGTCAATAGTTGGGTTTGCCCGACTCCTATGTTTTGGTGCCTTACGTTCCGCTATATCGGCTAAGGTAGCACTAGGAGAACCACTGCGATTGTGCCTCGGTTCAGCTGGGTTAAGCACCTCAATGGAGAAAGCTAAAACTGTCTGTCATGATGAGGCGAGAGACCGGTCGCTGTTCGATAGGTTTTTCGAGTCCCTAAAGACTTATGCCGCTTCGAGCGAGGAGCTGGCTTTGTCCGGCCAAGGCGTGGATAGCGCCCCGAACTCGGTCTTCTGAACTAGGGGCTTCGCCGAAATTTAAAATTATAGAGTTCTATGGCTAAGTGAGAGTGTTCAAGCATTATAGTCTGATTGCCTGGTTCGTTGTGCTGAGCGCCTCCCTCGAAGGACCCAACTATGGGAAAAAGAGCGCTCAGGTTTATCCCGAACACCCCAGCACTAGTGGCATGGGGGAAGAAGCCGACGACTGGCCATCTCTCAATTTTTTGATAAACGGCCGCACAGAAAGTAATATTTTAAATTCAATAAGCATATGAACAAGTTTTCAGCGCACAGGATAAACATGAGCGAGTTCATTCAAAAATCACATCCTTGGTACATTCATCCGCCACAAGGTGGGCACCTGCAAGAACATCCTTGTAGTAGTTCTCGGGCTTGCGATGCTCCTTCCCCGGCGGCGGCCCGTCCTTCACAAGCTTCTCATCGTCCAGCTTACCCCAGTGCACCTTTGCACGGGCAAGGGCCCGACGGGCACCTTCGATGCAGACGGAGCGCTTGATGACCTCGAGCCTCGGACATGCCTCCACCAGCCGCCGCACCAGCCTGAAATAGCTCCCAGGCAGGGCCTCTCCGGGCCACAGCCGAACTATGAAGCCCTTCATGGCCTGTTCGGCCGCCTTGTGGAGCTCGACCAGCTGTTTTAGCTGGTCGCTCAAGGGCACAGGGTGTCCGGCCTCAGAATACTAAGACCAGAACACCTTCTCCGTCGAGTTGCCCTCTTCAGCTTGGTAGAATGCGGTGGCGGCGGATACGCTGCGGGGAAGATCTGCGAATGCCCCTGGAGAGCTCCGGATTCGGGTAAGTATCAAGTAGTTTACTTTTATATTTCTGCTTTGCATAAAGAATGCCTTACCCGTTGCTATCTTCCTCATCTCCTCCAACTCCTGGAGGGCCTTCTGGGCTTCGGCCTTAGCAGACTTGGCAGTCTCAAGGGCCGTCGCGAGCTCGGATGCTTGCGCCTTTGACTCAAGCTCCAAACTCTCATGTTTTTTCATGAGAGCCTGAAGCTCTTGCTGCACCTCGCCGACCTGAGCCCCAAGTCTGTCTCGCTCGGTGTGCTCCACGGCCATTTTCTTTTCGGCCTCAGACAGCGCCTGCTTAAGGAGCGCCACCTCAGTCGTGGCCCCTACAATAAGCAGTACAGTCCTGTTAATTTTTTTGCAATCACGCCTTTTTATAGGCACTTTTTATGTAAGGTATTTCTTACCTTCTTTCTCCTCGAGCCGCCGCTTGGCAAGGCCGAGCTCTTGCTCGGTCCGCTCGAGGTCCTGCTTCAGGACACCCACCTCCGCAGTCAGTGCAGGGGTGGATAGCAGCGAAGCCTGCATACGCATATTGACTCTTTTTTGTTAGACTCCTGCAAAAATTAATAGATCCTCTATTCGGCTTTTCTTTCCGAACGCCAAACAGAGCATCAGGGGCTACTGTCTATGCGGTAATATTTTTACATATTTTTACTTACCTCGAAGCCTGTTAGAAGGCTAGCGCAAGCTTCAGTCAGTCCGCTCTTGGCGGACCGAACCTTCTGGATCACCGTACTCATAATAGTACGGTGCCCCTCGTCGATGGAGGCGCCGTCAAGCACCTCCAGCAGATTGTCCGGCACCTCCGGTTGGATGGAGGCCACCGGCTCAGAAGGCTTGCTCCTCTTGGAAGGAGTTCGCCTACCGCGGTCCAGAACTGTGGAAGATTCCAGCGCGGTGTCCGGCACAAAGCCGGACTTGGAGCCCTGGGGGGCCTTATCCCCTTCACTCCTGGAGTCCGGGAGGTTGCCTTGCGGCTCCTCCGAGACCACCTCCTCCTGCCCCGGAGCTTGTAGCGACGCCACTTCGGCGTCGTCTGCAGTGCGGGGGAGACAGCGGGCGGAACTGAGTTCATGTCCGATGAGTCTAGGGAGCCGCCCGACGATTCGTTGAATTCGGCCCGGGGCGGGCTGCATAATTACGTTCGACATTAGGGAAAGCTGTGCAACAAAGGAACATCATGAGTTACTCTGATATCCGAACTTACGATTTCGCGGACGCTTGGCCCTGTTTGGCCACTCCTCTTTGCCCTCTTCGGCGTCGGGGGAGTAGTCCGGCGGAGGGGTCTTACTTTTCCTAGACCCCTCGGCCTCCCCCGTTGGGGCGGCCTTCCTCTTCTCTCCTCCCTCCACTAGGAGGGGGAGTTTTCTTCTTCCTCCTCCTCGTTTTCACGGGAAGAGGGCGTCTCGGACTCGTCGGATGACGAGTCCGACACCACCACGTTACGGGCACTCTTTCGAGTCCCCATGGTCTTCTTCTTCTTGGCCTTCTTCTCCGGCACCACATAAGGCGCCGGAACCAGCAACTTCACTAGTAGAGCTGGGGCTGGGTCTTTGGGCAGCGGAGCCGGACAGTTAATCGGTCCGGATATCGCCCGCCAAGCCTGTCAAAGGTAAGGGAGTTTAGATCCCGCATAGAGTCAAACTATGAAAAAAGCTTAACATCCTGTAAAAGGTGAAGATAGCTTACCTCGCTAGCGTGACGCTGCGAGCTGTATCCGTGGTCCTCGGAAGCGGATGCGGGAGCCTCGGCGCCCTTGAATAACACCTTCCAGGCATCTTCGTACGTCGTGTCGAAGAGCCTGCTAAGGGTTTGGTGCTGCGCCGGGTCGAACTCCCACAGATTAAAATCCCGTTGTTGGCACGGGAGGATCCAGCGGACGAGCACAACCTGGATTACATTAACAAGCCGGATTGGCTTGTTCACCAGGGACTAGATGCATGTTTGCAATCCGGTCACCTCTTTTTCATCACCCCACGACAGACCCGTCTCTTTCCAGGACATAAGCCACGTGGGGGGTTCGGATCGGAACTCGGGGGCTGCGATCCATTTCGGATCGCGTGCCTCGGTGATGTAAAACCATCCGGATTGCCACCCCTTTAGGGTCTCCACAAAAGAGCCATCTTGCCCGCCATGGCGCCTCCGCACTCCGCCGGGCTGCCGCGCACCACCTTGGGCTTGACGTTGATGGTCTTGAGCCAGAGGCCGAAATGAGGGCGGACGCGGAGGAAAGCCTCGCACACGACGATAAACGCCGAGATGTTGAGGATGAAGTTCGGGGCCAGATCGTGGAAATCCAGGCCATAGTAGAACATGAGCCCCCGGACAAATGGGTGGAGTGGAAAACCCAGTCCGCGGAGGAAGTGGGGAAGAAATACTACCCTCTCATGGGGCCTTGGGGTGGGGAGAAGCTGCCCCTTTTCGGGAAGCCGGTGCGCGATGTCCTTAGACAGGTATCCGGCTTTCCTTAGCTTCTTGACTTGGCCCTCCGTGGCGGAGGGCACCATCCACTTGCCTCCCGCTCCGGACATTGCTGGAGAAGGTTGAGGTGGGAAGTGCGGGCTTGGGCGTTGGAGCTCGAGTGCGCAGGAGATGGATAGACAAAGGAGGAAGAAGGCGTAGGTAAAAAGGTGGATCCTTATCCCCTTATATGGGCGGATGCGGTTGTGCGCCCCCACCAGCCTAGTAAAACTCGCTTGCCTCCCAAGCGCCGTGATAAATGGCGCGGTTGGGTTACCCACGTCCGTATTGATGAGAATCCCGTAAAAGGGGTACACGATCTCTACTTTGACAAGACGTGCCAAGGAAACCGCCTCGCAAAACGTGCTGAGGTGGAAAAGTAAAAACGATTCGAGTAAAGGACTTGGCCGTAGTGTGATGACGCACTGCGGAATACGTCAGCAGATTTAATTTGTGTTAATATTATTCTCTCTATGGCAATATGTGGAAACTTATTTTGCAGAGTCGGACACTACTCTTGGTGTTTACAATCTTCTATGAAGGACTTGGAGGAGGAACCCACCTTGTAATGCCGAAGACAATCTGCACGGCGGACTCGTCGTCATTGAAGCCTGGTTCAGGGGCTACTGAGGGAGTCCTGGATTAGGGGGTGTTCGGGTAGCCGGACTATACCTTCAGCCGGACTCCAGGACTATGAAGATACAAGATTGAAGACTTCGTCCCATGTCCGGATGGGATTTTCCTTGGCGTGGAAGGCAAGCTTGGCGATGCGGATATTCAAGATCTCCTACCATTGTAACTGACTCTGTGTAACTCTAACCCTATCCGGTGTCTATATAAACCGGAGGGTTGTAGTCCGTAGGACATCAACTCCATATACAACAATCATACCATAGGCTAGCTTCTAGGGTTTAGCCTCCTTGATCTCGTGGTAGATCTACTCTTGTACTACCCATATCATCAATATTAATCAAGCAGGAGTAGGGTATTACCTCCATCGAGAGGGCCCAAACCTGGGTAAAAACATCGTGTCCCTTGTCTCGTGTTACCATCCGACCTTGACGCACAGTTCGGGACCCCCTACCCGAGATCCGCCGGTTTTGACATCGACATATCACAATACACATATCCGGCACGTAGGACTGACGGCCTTGGTGTTAGACCCAATAATAAATGGGTACCATTTCACAAGGGTCCTCATGGACGGCGGTCGTGATCCCAATTTGATATATCAAGACACAGTCCCCAAAATGGGGATAGACCCGACACAAATAAGCCACAATAATACTACCTTCAAGGGAGTAATACCAGGCCAAGAGGCCCACTGTACGGGCTCTCTATTGCTAGAGGTAGTATTCGGTTCTCCCGATAACTTCCGAAGTGAAACGTTGACTTTTCACATCGCTCCATTCTGAAGTGATTTTCAAGCACTACTCGGAAGGGCGGCTTTCGCTCGTTTTAACGCAATACCGCATTATGCTTTTCTCAAGCTCAAGATGCCTGGTCCACGAGGCATCATTACAGTTAGCAGAAATACCAACCGTTCTTCACGTACGGAAGAGGACGCGGCGGCTCTAATAGCCGCATACTAGACGGCCTCACCAACCAGAAAAATGGCAGGTCGTCAAGACAACGGACACGGTTAGACGAGTCTGACATTCCATTATACATGTATAAGATTGGTTTTCAAACCCTCATAAAGTGATACCAGGGGCTTCCCGCGTGTAACCAGGGCCAGCCCGACTCAACTAGGCTTCTCTGGAATTCTGATAACTCATTCTTCTTTTCGGCACGACAACTTTCATCTAAGTTATTTCCTTTTTGCAGGTTACAATCGTGCTACACCCGTCCAGGACACGGCACAACGGAGACACAGGCGCATACGTGCAGTAGGGACCCGCCAAATGGTTTCTTTTTAGATTAAGGCCCCGCGTAAACCTTTTTTATTGTCTCTTGTTGCTCACATCCTCCGGATACTCCACACAACCGAGAAGGAATCCGACGTTATTGGCATGTGGCCACGCCAGGATTTTGCACGTACCTGGACACATGGGGTTTCTTATAAAGGGCATTATTTAGCCCGGTATATGTTATAAATACCAAACACCTTAGGGAGTGTTCGGCGTCGTGAGTTTGGCCCTATATGCATCAGCTCCGAATCATGTCTTTGGTCAAATGTTGGGTTCACCTAGCTCCCACGTTTTGGTACCTTACGTTCCTTTATATCGGCTAAGGTAGCACTGGGGGAACTACTACGATTGTGCCCTGGTTCATCCGGATGAGCACCTCAGTAGAGAAAGCCGAAAACTGACTGTCATGATATAGCGAGAGACTGGTCAACCACTCGATGACTAATCGGAATCTTTGGGATTCCTTCGCATTAACGAAGGGCCGTTTCCCGGTCATGTACGTATGTGCATCATATTCAGACGAGCGCAGAAGTACCAGGGGCTATATAGTAGCCCCACTGTCAAACTCCTATGGCTAAGTGAAAGTGTTAAAGTAATATAGTCCGATTGCCTTGTTCACTACGCTATCACCTCCTTAACGGACCAAGACGTTGGATCAAGTGTGGATATGCATCTTTTGCGAACACCCCCGCATTATATGCGTGGGGGCGGAAGCCGACGACTGCAAACTTTCAGGTTATATACATATATACATAAACGGCCGCACAAGAGGCATCATAGTACTTTTGGGCAAAGTTATAAATACAGCCTTGATTAATTCAGAAACACATTGTTTGTACAATGGGACTACATGTCACTGGAAAATAATATTCTTCGAGCACTGAGCCTCTATCGAACGAGCGCCTTCAAGGACTTCTTCAAAGTAGTGCTTGGCAGCCACTCGGCCTATGGCCGAACCCTGTGCCGCAACAGTGGTGGCCTCCATCTCCGCCCAGTATGTTTTGACACGGGCAAGGGCCATCCGCGCACCTTCTATGCACGCTGATCTCTTTACAGCATCGATGCGTGGCACAACTTCAAGGAATTGTTGCACTAAGCTAAAGTAGCTACTCGGCCTTGGCCCTCTCGGCCACAGGTGATCCACAACGGACCTCATGGCAAGTCCGGACAACCTATGGAGCTCGGCCCAACCGGTCAATCGCTCATTCAGCAGCAGCGGACGGACTGGAGCGTGAAACTGTGACCAGAACAGTTTCTCCACTTCGGGACCTTTCTGATCCTTGAAGTACTCGGCTGCATCAGTAGCACTTGCAGCCAAATCCATGTACTCGTCCGCAGAACTCCGTAGCCGGTCCAGAGGAGCATACTTCGGATCTCCGAACTTAGTCCGCAACAAGAAGGGCTTCCCAAACACTATATCTGCAGCTTGATTCAGCTCCTCCTTCGTCACTCTAATTTTGGAGCGGGCTTCCTTGGCCGCCACCTGGTCCTTCTCTAGGTCCGTCGCTTTCGCCCGGTCTTCTTCTTCAAGAAGCCGGTAACGGTCAGCAGCATCTTTTAACTCTACAGCCAGCTTGACTATTTTTTCCTTGCTCTCGCAATGCGCGACCTGTTTGGCCCTTAACTCTTTGACCGCCTTTAAAGCGGCCGCATTGCTACTCCTCGCTTGCTCCTTGGCTCGGGCAAGCTCCGCCCGAAGAGTCTCCATGGTGGCAGCTCCATCTGCAGTCACAACATATTAAAGATACTGGCATCATGCTGCTCTTACTATGTGATGATCACCAGAAAGATCACTCACCCTATGCCTCGTCAAGCCGCTTGTTGACAAGCACGATGTCAGCATCTGCCGCATCCAGCTGCCGCTTTAGTTCGGCAAACCCATCAGTCCGGCTAGCCACCGGAGCTTCAACCACCTGCACACAAAGGCGGTCTGGTTATTACCTGGGACTACGATCCTCTGTTTGCCGCCGTTCTCGACAACAACCAGAGTCTCAGGGGCTACTATCTGCATGGGCATACCTAACGTATGTGGTACTGTTAAAGGCATACATTATTTCACGTACCTCGAAGCCTTTCAGCAAACTCATAAAAGCTTCGTGCAAACCGCTTTCGGCGGATGAAATCCTTTCAATCACGGTACCCATTAGTGTACGATGTGCTTCTGAGACAACAACTTTCCCCAGAAGATCCTTCAGCATGTCCGACCACACACTGTACGGACCCTTGCCGCCGCTCTCCTCAGGAGCCGGATACTGGGGATGCCGGGCAGCCAAAGGGTTATCTTCCGGCGATATTGGATCCAGAGATACCCTTCGCGACGACACTTCAAGGTCGCCCGCTTCTTGAGCTGGGGAGTCCAGGGGAGGCGTTTCGCTCTCCATCATCTCCGGAAGAAGATCCCCCGAAGATGAACTCTGTCGAGAAGAGCTGCCATCCGGACTACAATTTACAAGCATTGGTTATTGTCTTCAGAAGTAAGGTAGGATATCTTCACTATTAAGTACTTTTTGATTACTTACATCTCGGTAGAGGGATGATCCCCGCGCGGACATGGTGCGGCAAGAATACCCTCCGAGGCAAGGCCCTCTGGCAGAGATTTCTTCTCCCGTTTGGAAACCTTAGTTTCCGGATCTTCAGAGATAGTCCTCTTCCTTCCCTGGGGAGGGAGAATGTCAGATTCTTCCCCTTGGTTATCCTCCCTCGCGGAGGCGCTCATTCCTTCGATTGGAATAGGTAGCGATGGAGGCCCGCTTTCGCCCTCTTTATTCTCCCCTTCATCTTCCTTTGAGGGCACTAGACGAGGTGCTGGCTCGAGCATCTTTTCCAGCACCAGATTGTCCAAGCCTTCAGGAAGGGGGGCCGAACACCGGATCATCTTCGCCTTTGCTATCCAGTCCTGGTCAAAGAGCGATTCGTCAGAATGATGTCATGATAAACAAAAGGACAGTGTGTTCAGCCAAGGGATTACTTACTTGGGCAGCGGGGCGGTTGCAGCTCAGGCCCACGTCCTCGGTAGTGTCCGAACACTCTATTTGGGGTCCAAAGAACGATTTGTACATCTCCTCGTGCGTCATGCCGAGGAAATGCTGAATAGTACGCGGTCCTTCCGGGTTGAATTCTCACATGCGGAGGGGCCGGCGTTTGCAAGGCTGGACTTGACGAACCAGCATAACTTGCATTACCATAACCAGACTGAAATCTCCCTCGAAGAGATCTCGGATACGGCTCTGCAGTATTGGCACGTCCTTGGCTGGACCCTAGCTCAGCCCCCTGCTAATCCATGACATCAGTTGTGGTGGGGGGCCCGAGCGAAAGGTGGGGGTAGCTACCCATTTGGCACTTCGGGGAGCTGTGAAGTCAAACCACTCCCATTGCCACAATCTGGACACCTCTGGAAAGGAACCCTTTGGCCATGGAGCGTCAGCAATTTTGCTTATTAAAGCACCTCCGCACGCTGCATACTGCCCCTCGACCATCTTCGGCTTCACATCGAAGGTCTTGAGCCACATGCCGAAGTGAGGGGTAATGCGGAGGAAGGCCTCACACACGACAATAAATGACGAGATGTGAAGAAGGGAATCCGGGGCCAGATCGTGAAAATCCAGCCCGTAATAGAACATAAGACCCCTAACAAAGGGATCCAGAGTGAGGCCTAGTCCTCGGAGGAAGTGGGAGACGAACACAACGCTCTCGTTGGGTTCGGGAGTAGGGACGACCTGCCCTCGGGCGGGCAGCCTATGCGAAATTTCAGGGGTCAGATATCTAGCCTCCCTCAACTTCTTGATGTCCTCCTCTGTGACGGAGGAAGGCACCCACCGGCCTTGAAGGCTGGATCCGGACATGATTGAAGGTCCGAAGCACCTGACCTGAGCTTTGGGTGTTAGAACTCGAGGCGGGGGAAGGATTTGATTGAGCACAGGAGGGAAAAAGAAAAGGCCTTGTCCCTTTATAAAGGGGATGAATATCAGGCGTCCTCCTCGTGGCCGTTCGAGACTTACCTAAGATCTAGGAGTCATACCAACAGGCACGGTTGGGTTACCCACATTTGTATTGATGAGAATCCCGTGATAAGGGGAACACAATCTCTGCTTTGACAAGACGTGTCAAGAAACCACCTCGCGTTATGTGCGGAGCTGGTTAAAGAAAAATGGTTCTAATAATTACTGGGCCATGGCGTGATGTCATGCTGCCAAAACGCGTCAGCAGATTAGATTTGTGGAAATATTATTCTCTCTACGGTGGTATGTGGAACTTATTTTGCAGGGTCGGACACTATCCTTGTATTCAAACTCTTCCGTGGTGTATTCGGAGGAGGAACACGCCTTGCAATGCCGAAGACAATAGTGCATGCCGGACTCATCGTCATTGAAGCCTGGTTCAGGGGCTACTGAGGGAGTCCTGGATTAGGGGGTCTCCGGACAGCCGGACTATATCCTTTGGCCGGACTGTTGGACTATGAAGATACAAGATTGAAGACTTCGTCCCGTGTCCAGATGGGACTCTACTTGGCGTGGAAGGCAAGCTAGGCAATACGGATATGGATATCTCCTCCTTTGTAACCGACCTTGTATAACCCTAGCCTCCTCCGGTGTCTATATAAACCGGAGAGTTTTAGTCCGTAGGACAAGATACAATCGTACCATAGGCTAGCTTCTAGGGTTTAGCCTCTCCGATCTCGTGGTAGATCAACTCTTGTAATACTCATATCATCAAGAACAATCAAGCAGGACGTAGGGTATTACCTCCATCAAGAGGGCCCGAACCTGGGTAAAACATCGTGTCCCCTACTTCCTGTTACCATCCGCCTTAGACGCACAGTTCGGGACCCCCTACCCGAGATCCGCCGGTTTTGACACCGACAGTAATCCATGAATATGTAGTTCATTAGATGGGAGAATGTGGTTGGAGCATTGGTCAAGCGAGAAGACATGATGGTGTACTCGTACGAACCATAACGAGTCACAAATGTGGTCTTTGGAATATCCTCTTCACGAACACGGATCTGGTGGTAACCCAACCTCAAGTCGAGTTTAGAGAATATCGATGAACCAGCCAGTTGATCATACATATCATTGATCCCAGGAAGGGGATATTTGTTCTGAATTGTAGCTTGGTTGATAGGATGGTAGTCTTGGACCAAACGGTTTGTTCCGTCCTTCTTCTTGACGAAGAGAGAAGGTGCTCCCCAAGCAGAGGAACTTGGACGAATGAAGCCCTTGCGAAGAGATTTGTCGATTTCTGATACGTCCATTTTGCATCATGCTTTTATATCGATATTTATTACATTACGGGCAGTTATTACACATTATGTCACAATACTTATGCCTATTCTCTCTTATTTTACAAGGTTTACATGAAGAGGGGGAATGCCGGCAGCTCGAATTCTGGGCTAGAAAAGGAGCAAATATTAGAGACCTATTCTGCATAGCTCCAAAAGTCCTGAAACTTCACAGAAGTCATTTTTGGAATTAATAAAAAATACTGAGCAGAGAAAATACCAGAGGGGCCCCACACCCTGGCCACGAGGGTGGGGGGAGCTCCCTACCCCCTGGGCGCGCCCCCTGCCTCGTGGGCCCCTGGCAGGCCTCCGGTGCCCATCTTCTGCTATATGAAGTCTTTCGTCCGACAAAAAATCATAAGCAAGCTTTGGGGAAGAAACTCCGCCGCCACGAGATGGAACCTTGGCGGAACCAATCTAGGGCTCCGGCAGAGCTGTTCTGCCAGGGAAACTTCCCTCCGAGAGGGGGAAATCATCACCGTCGTCATCACCAACGATCCTCTCATCGGGAGGGGGTCAATCTCCATCAACATCTTCACCAGCACCATCTCATCTCAAACCCTAGTTCATCTCTTGTATCCAATCTTTGTATCCAAACCTCAGATTGGTACATGTGGGTTGCTAGTAGTGTTGATTACTCCTTGTAGTTGATGCTAGTTGGTTTACTTGGTGGAAGATCATATGTTTAGATCCATTATGCATATTAATACCCCTCTGATTATGAACATGAATATGCTTCGTGAGTAGTTACGTTTGTTCCCGAGGACATGGGAGAAGTCTTGCTACAAGTAGTCATGTGAATTTGGTATTCGTTCGATATTTTGATGAGATGTATGTTGTCATCCCACTAGTGGTGTCATGTGAACGTCGACTACATGACACTTCACCATTGTTTGGGCCTAGAGGGAGGCATTGGAAGTAATAAGTAGATGATGGGTTGCTAGAGTGATAGAAGCTTAAACCCTAGTTTATGTGTTGCTTTGTAAGGGGCTGATTTGGATCCATATGTTTCATGCTATGGTTAGGGTTACCTTAATACTTCTGTTGTAGTTGCGGATGCTTGCAATGGGGGTTAATCATAAGTAGGATGCTTGTCCAAGTAAGGACATCAGCCAAGCACCGGTCCACCCACATATCAGATTATCAAAGTACCAAACGCGAATCATATGAACGTGATGAAAACTAGCTTGACGATAATTCCCATGTGTCCTCGAGAGCGCTTTCCTTCATATAAGAGTTTGTCTAGGCTTGTCCTTTGCTACAAAAAGGATTGGGACATCTTGCCGCACCTTGTTTACTTTTATTAATTGCTATTTGTTACAAATTATCTTATCACAAAACTATATGTTACCGATAATTTCAGTGCTTGCGGAGAATACCTTGCTGAAAATAGCTTATCATTTCCTTCTGCTCCTCGTTGGGTTCGACACTCTTACTTATCGAAAGAACGATGATATACCCCTGATACTTGTGGGTCATCAAGACTCTTTTCTGGCGCCGTTGCCGGGGAGTGAAGCGCCTTTGGTAGGTGGAATTTGGTAAGGAAAAATTTATATAGTGTGCTGAAATTTACTGTCACTTGTTACTATGGAACATAATCCTTTGAGGGGCTTGTTCGGGGTATCTTCACCCCGACTAGTAGAGCAAACAGTTGCTCCTCAACCTACTGAACCTACTGAAAATGTTTACTTTGAAATTCCTTTAGGTATGATAGAGAAACTGCTAGCTAATCCTTTTGCAGGAGATGGAACATTGCATCCCGTTTACACTTAATCTATGTGGATGAAGTTTGTGGATTATTTAGGCTTGCAGGTATCCCCGAGGATGTTATCAAGAAGAAGGTCTTCCCTTTATCTTTGAAGGGAGATGCATTGACATGGTTGAGGATATGTGATGATTTTGGATCAAGGAACTACCAACGATTGAAATTGGAATTTCATCAGAAGTTTTATCCTATGCATCTTGTTCATCGTGATCATAATTATATATATAATTTTTGACCTCGTGAAGGAGAAAGCATCGCTCAAGCTTGGGGGAGGATTAAGTCAATGTTATATTCATGCCCCAATCATGAGCTCTCAAGAGAAATGATTATTCAAAAATTTTATGCTCGGCTTTCTCTTAGTAATCGCTCCATGCTCGATACTTCTTGTACTGACTCTTTTATGATGAAGACTATTGAATTCAAATGGGATTTATTGGAAAGAATTAAACGCAACTCTAAAGATTGGGTTCTCGACGAAGGTAAGGAGTCAGGTATAACACCTAAGTTTTATTGTGTTAAATCTTTTATGGATACCGACGCTTTCCGTGAATTTAGCACTAAATATGGACTTGACTCTGAGATAGTAGATTCTTTCTGTAAATCCTTTGCTACTCATGTTGATCTCCCTAAGGAGAAGTGGTTTAAATATAATCCTCCCATTGAAGTAAAAGTAGTTGCACCTGTTACAGTTGAAGAAAAGACTATCACTTATAATGATCCTGTTGTTCCTACTGCTTATGTTGAGAAACCACCTTTGCCTGTTAGAATAAAGGATCATGCTAAAGCTTCGAATGTAGTCAACAAAAGTAATATTAAGACACCCAAACCCCCTGAACAAATTAAAGTTGAACCTAATATTGCCATGGTTAAAGATCTCTTGGCTGATAATATTGATGGGCATGTTATTTACTTCTGTGATGAGACTGCTAGAATTTCTAGACCTGATACTAAAAATAAACATGGACCTATTGTAGGCATGCCTATTATTTGTGTTAAAATAGGAGATCATTGCTATCATGGCTTAGTGATATGGGTGCTAGTGCAAGTGCAATACCTCATTCCTTATACAAATAAATTATGCATGATATTGCACCTGCTGAGATAGAAGATATCGATGTACCATTAAGCTTCCCAATAGAGATACTATTTCACCAATTGGGATTGTTAGAGATGTTGAAGTCTTGTGTGGGAAGGTTAAATATCCTGTTGATTTTCTTGTTCTTGGTTCCCCACAAGATAGCTTTTGTCCCATTATATTTGGTAGACCCTTCTTGAATACTGTTAATGCTAAGATAGACTGCAATAAGGATATTGTTTCCGTTGGTTTAGGGGATATGTCTCATGAGTTTAATTTTGCTAAATTTCATAGACAACCCCGTGATGAAGAATTGCCTAGTAAAGATGAAATAATTGGTCTTGCTTCTATTGTCGTGCCTCCCACTAATCCTTTAGAACAATATTTGCTAGACCATGAAAATGATCTGTTCATGAACGAAAGAAGGGAAATAGATGAAGTATTCTTTAAACAGGGACCTATTATGAAACACAACTTGCCTGTTGAAATCCTAGGGGATCCTCCTCCACCCAAGGGTGATCCCGTGTTTGAGCTTAAACTATTACCTGATACTCTTAAATATGCTATCTTGATGAAAAGAAGATATATCCTGTTATTATTAGTGCTAACCTTTCAGAGAAGGAGGAAGAGAAATTATTGAAAACTCTAAAGAAGCACCGTGCTGCTATTGGATATACTCTTGATGATCTTAAGGGCATTAGTTCCACTCTATGTCAACACAAAATAAATTTGGAGAAAGACGCCAAACCAGTTATTGATCACCAATGACGGCTAAATCCTAAGATGAAAGAAGTGGTAAGAAAAAAAATATTAAAGCTCCTTGAGGCAGGTATAATTTATCCCGTTGCTGATAGTCGGTGGGTAAGTCCTGTCCATTGTTTCCCTAAGAAGGGAGGTATTACTGTTGTTCCTAATGATAAAGATGAATTGATCCCGCAAAGAATTATTACATGTTATAGGATGGTAATTGATTTCAGCAAATTAAATAAAGCTACTAAAAAAGATCATTACCCTTTGCCTTTGATTGATCAAATGCTAGAAAGATTATCCAAACATACACACTTTTGCTTTCTAGATGGTTACTCTGGTTTCTCTCAAATACATGTGTCAGCTGAGGATCAAGAAAAGACCACTTTTACTTGCCCTTTCGGTACTTTTGCTTATATACGTATACCTTTTGGTTTATGTAATGCACCTGCTACCTTTCAAAGACGCATGATGGCTATATTCTATGACTTTTCTGAAAAGATTTGTGAGGTATTCATGGATGATTTCTCCGTTTATGGATCCTCTTTTGATGATTGCTTGAGCAACCTTGATCGAGTTTTCCAGAGATGTGAAGAAACTAATCTCGTTTTGAATTGGGAGAAGTGCCACTTTATGGTTAATGAAGGCATTGTCTTGGGGCATAAAATTTCTGAAAGAGGCATTGATGTTGACAAAGCTAAAGTTGATGCTATTGAAAAGATGTCGTGTCCTAAGGACATCAAAGGTATAAGAAGTTTTCTGGGTCATGCCGGTTTTTATAGGAGGTTCATTAAGGACTTTTCAAAAATTTCCCGGCCTCTGACTAATCTATTACAAAAAGATATTCCTTTTGTCTTTGATGATGATTGTGTAGAAGCATTCGAAGTACTTAAGAAATCTTTGATTTCTGCACCTATTGTTCAGCCACCTGATTGGAATTTACCTTTTGAAATTATGTGTGATGCTAGTGATTATGCTATAGGTGTTGTTCTAGGGCAAAGAGTTGATAAGAAATTAAATGTTATTCAATATGCTAGTAAATTAAACTCTAGACAATGCCCAGAGAAATTATGCTACTACTGAAAAAGAATTTTTAGCATTTGTATTTGCATGTGATAAGTTCAGACCTTATATTGTTGATTCTAAAGTAACTATCCACACTGATCATGTTGCTATTAAATATCTTATGGAAAAGAAAGATGCTAAACCTAGACTTATTAGATGGGTTCTCCTGCTACAAGAATTTGATTTGCATATCATTGATAGAAAGGGAGCTGAGAACCCCGTTGTAGACAACTTGTCTAGGTTAGAGAATGTTCTTGATGACCACTACCTATTGATGATAGCTTTCCTGATGAACAATTAAATGTCATAAATGCTTCTCGTACTGCTCCATGGTATGCTAATTATGCTAATTATATTGTTGCTAAATTTATACCACCTAGTTTCACATACCAGCAAAAGAAAAAGTTCTTCTATGATTTAAGACATTACTTTTGGGATGACCCACATCTTTATAAAGAAGTAGTAGATGGTGTTATTAGATGTTGTGTACCTGAGCATGAAGAGGAACATATCCTACACAAGTGTCACTCCGAAGCCTATGGAGGACACCATGCTGGAGATAGAACTGCACATAAGGTGTTGCAATCCGGTTTTTATTGGCCTACTCTCTTCAAGGATGCCCGTAAGTTTGTCTTGTCTTGTGATGAATGTCAAAGAATTGGTAATATTAGTAGATGTCAAGAAATGCCTATGGATTATTCACTTGTTATTGAACCATTTGATGCTTGGGGGTTTGATTATATGGGACCGTTTCCTTCCTCTAATGGGTATACACATATTTTAGTTGCTGTTGATTACGTTACTAAGTGGGTAGAAGCTATTCCAGCTAGTAGTGCTGATCATAACACCTCTATTAAGACGCTTAAAGAAGTTATTTTCCCGAGGTTTGGAGTCCCTAGATATTTAGGGACTGTTCGGAGTCCCTCCGCTCCACGCTGCTGCTCTCGGAGTTGGTGGAGTTTTAGTTCAAAACTGTGGAGTGAGTGAATCGATACTCCCAAGATTCCTAAAATCCAGGGAGCTGGTGGACTCCCGAACAGCCCCTTAATGATTGATGGTGGTTCACATTTCATTCATGGTGCCTTTCGTAAAATGCTTGCTAAGTATGATGTTAATCATACAATTGCATCTCCTTATCACCCACAGTCTAGTGGTCAAGTATAATTGAGTAATAGAGAGCTTAAATTAATTTTGCAAAAGACTGTTAATAGATCTAGAAAGAATTGGTCAAAGAAACTTGATGATGCATTATGGGCCTATAGAACTGCATATAAAAATCCTATGGGTATGTCTCCGTATAAAATGGTTTATGGAAAAGCATGTCAGTTACCTCTCGAACTAGAACATAAGGCATATTGGGCCATTAAAGAGCTCAATTATGATTTCAAACTTGCCAGTGAGAAGAGGTTATTTGACATTAGCTCACTTGATGAATGGAGAACCCAAGCTTATGAGAATGCCAAACTGTTTAAAGAAAAGGTTAAAAGATGGCATGACAAAAGGATACAAAAGCGTGAGTTTAATGTAGGTGATTATGTATTGCTATACAACTCCCGTTTGAGATTTTTTGCAAGCAAACTCCTCTCTAAATGGGAAGGTCCTTATGTCATCGAGGAGGTCTATCGTTCCGGTGCCATAAAAATCAACAACTTCGAAGCCACAAATCCAAAGGTGGTGAACGGTCAAAGAATCAAACATTATATCTCAGGTAATCCCATAAATGTTGAAACCAATATTATTGAAACCGTAACCCCAGAGGAATACATAAGGGACACTTTCCAGAATGTTTCAGACTCCGAAAAGGAATAGGTATGTGGCACGGTAAGTAAACCGACTCCAAAACAGTTCTAATGGCCCTACCCCCTGGGCGCGCCCCCTGCCTCGTGGGCACCTCGTGCGCTCTCCGGACTCCATTTTCTTGCACAATACTTCTTTTGGTCGGTAAAAATTCATTATATAATCTCATGAAGGTTTTGACCACCGTATCACGCAAATATCTCCTGTCTTTGTTTCAAGCTGTTTTTCTGACAGATCTAGGTCGCCATGTCGTCTTCAAGTGCCCCCAAGGACAAGTTCTTCAAGAAGGTCATCAACCCCTACCTCGCGGAGGTGTTGCAACACCCTCAAACCATTGAGATGTGTGAGGGGTTGTTGCACATCCGCGATGTTGAGGGACCAAGAAGGACCGGAAGCGTGGAGACAAGGCTCGAGGCAATGGAGCAACAAGTTTTCAAGTGTCAGGAGATGGTGGAGCATGGACTCGACTCCAATCACATAATGATCACGGAGTTCACCAACAACCACAAGCTGCACGTCAAGGACATTGGGGAGGCCATCTTCAAGCTTCATGAGAAAATCGAGCACCTCCAATCCCGGATCTATGACATGCAAAATCAAAACTGTGAGTATGAATCTAGATTCAAGAGGATGAGTTTGGCTGCAGATTTAAAGATCCCGAAGAGTCGATCATCCTTCTATGATGGTGAGCCTATGCCTTGGAAGAGGGACGACAAGCCTACATCATCAACAACTCCATCTCCTTCACCAGCAAAAGAGACATAATCACATGGGTATGGGCACTCCCCTTGGCAACTGCCAAGCTTGGGGGAGTGCCCCGGTATCATATCACCATCACTTTTACCTTTATCGTTTTTCTTAGTTCGATCCTTTTGATAATATCTTGATCTAGTAGAATAAAATTTTAGTATGATCTAGTTGTGAGTTTTACTCTATGATCCTTCTATGTAATCGAGTTTGTGAACTATATATAATGAAGATTAGTATTGAGTCAAGGGCTTGATTATCTTGCTATGATCTAGAGGGAATAAAATAAAAGAGAAGAAATAAAAAGGAAATAAAGAGATCATATGGATCTTATGGGGAGCAATGAGCTCACATATAAAGAGTATGATGAATAAAAGTTGTTGAGAGTTGACAAACATAGTTTTGGTCATCGTTGCAATTAATAGGAAGTAATAAAGAAAGAGAGGTTTCACATATAAATATACTATCTTGGACATCTTTTATGATTGTGAGCACTCATTAAAATATGACATGCTAAAGAGTTGACGTTGGACAAGGAAGACAACGTAATGGGACATGTTTTCTTACATCTGTGATAAATTATATTGTCATGGATCATCCAACATGTTGAGCTTGCCTTTCCCTCTCATGCTAGCCAAGTTCTTTGCACCAAGTAGAAATACTACTTGTGCTTCCAAATATCCCTAAACCTAGTTTTGCCATGAGAGTCCACCATACCTACCTATGGATTGAGTAAGATTCTTCAAGTAAGTTGTCATCGGTGCATGCAATAAAAATTGCTCTCTAAATATGTATGATTTATTAATCTGGAGAAAATAAGCTTTATACGATCTTGTGATGTGGAAGAATTAAAAGCGACGGACTGCATAATAAAGGTCCATATCACAAGTGGCAATATAAAGTGACGTTCTTTTGCATTAAGATTTTGTGCATCCAACCATAAAAGCGCATGACAACCTCTGCTTCCCTCTATGAAGGGCCTATCTTTTACTTTTATCTTCTACATTATATAAGAGTCATGGTGATATTCACCTTTCCTTTTTACATTTTATCCTTTGGCAAGCAAAATGTGTTGGAAAGATCTAGATACATATAGCTAATTGGATGTGGGTTTGCATGAACTATTATTGTTGACGTTACCCTTGAGGTAAAAAGTTGGGAGGCAAAACTATAAGCCCCTATCTTTCTCTGTGTCCAATTAAAACTCCATACCATAAGTATTGCGTGAGTGTTAGCAATTGTGAAAGACTAAATGATAGTTGAGTATGTGGACTTGCTGAAAAGCTCTTATATTGACTCTTTTCTATGTTATGATAAATTGCAATTGATTCAATGACTGAGATTATAGTTTGTTAGTTTTCAATGAAGTTTATGATTCATACTTGAAATTGTGATTGAATTGTTACTTTAGCATAAGGGATCATATGACAATATATATATATATATGTTGCTGTTCTAAGAAATGACCATGATGCCCTCATGTCCGTATTTTATTTTTATCGACACCTCTATCTCCAAACATGTGGACATATTTTTCGATTTCGGCTTTCGCTTGAGGACAAGCGAGGTCTAAGCTTGGGGGAGTTGATATGTCCATTTTATATCAATATTTATTACATTATGGGCTGTTATTACACATTATGTCACAATACTTATGCCTATTCTCTCTTATTTTACAAGGTTTACATGAAAGGGGGAATGCCGGCAGCTGCAATTCTGGGCTAGAAAAGGAGCAAATATTAGAGACCTATTCTGCACAGCTCGAAAAGTCCTGAAACTTCACGGAAGTCATTTTTGGAATTAATAAAGAATACTGAGCAGAGAAAATACCGAAGGGGGCCCACACCCTGGCCACGAGGGTGGGGGGCGCGCCCCCTGCCTCGTGGGCCCCTGGTAGGCCTCCGGTGCCCATCTTCTGCTATATGAAGTCTTTTGTCCGAGAAAAAAATCATAAGCAAGCTTTGTGGAAGAAACTCCGCCGCCACGAGGCAGAACCTTAGCGGAACCAATCTAGGGCTCTGGCAGAGCTGTTCTGCCGGGGAATCTTCCCTCCGGGAGGGGGAAATCATCACCGTCGTCATCACCAACGATCCTCTCATCGAGAGGGGGTCAATCTCCATCAACATTTTCACCATCACCATCTCATCTCAAACCCTAGTTCATCTCTTGTGTCCAATCTTTGTATCCAAACCTCAGATTGGTACCTGTGGGTTGCTAGTAGTGTTGATTACTCCTTGTAGTTGATGCTAGTTGGTTTACTTGGTGGAAGATCATATGTTCAGATCCATTATGCATATTAATACCCCTATCATTATGAACATGAATATGCTTCGTGAGTAGTTACGTTTTTTCCTGAGGACATGGGAGAAGTATTGCTATAAGTAGTCATGTGAATTTGGTATTCGTTTGATATTTTGATGAGATGTATGTTGTCATCCCTCTAGTGGTGGCATGTGAACGTCGACTACATGACACTTCACCATTGTTTGGGCCTAGAGGGAGGCATTGGGAAGTAATAAGTAGATGATGGGTTGCTAGAGTGATAGAAGCTTAAATCCTAGTTTATACGTTGCTTACTAAGGGGCTGATTTGGATCCATATGTTTCATGCTATGGTTAGGTTTACCTTAATACTTCTGTTGTAGTTGCAGATGCTTGCAATGGGGGTTAATCATAAGTGGGATGCTTGTCCAAGTAAGGACAACACCCAAGCACCGGTCCACCCACATATCAGATTATCAAAGTACTGAACGCGAATCATATGAACGTGATGAAAACTAGCTTGATGATAATTCCCATGTATCCTCGGGAGCGCTTTCTTTCATATAAGAGTTTGTCCAGGCTTGTCCTTTGCTACAAAAAGGATTGGGCCATCTTGTTGCACCTTATTTACTTTTATTACTTGCTATTCATTACAAATTATCTTATCACAAAACTATCTGTTACCGATAATTTCACTGCTTGCAGAGAATACCTTGCTGAAAACCGCTTATCATTTCCTTCTGCTCCTCGTTGGGTTCAACACTCTTACTTATCGAAAGGAGTACGATAGATCCCCTATACTTGTGGGTCATCAATTTCCTCCTTAAGTTGAAGGAGCTCATGAGGAGGCATCTTGTAGGGTCCCTTGGCGAGAGGAACGGTGTCTGGTTTCAAGTCGATGACGAACTCGACAGCCCGGGCAGGGGGTATTCCTGGAAGTTCTTCTGGAAAGACATATAGGAAGTCGCGAACAACTAGAATCTTTTCAATTCCCTCAAGAGGTGTTGTGTTCAACACATTCAAAGCTTAAAGTGGTGCTTCAGCATTTTGAACAATCTGAGCATGGTAGCTTACTATCTCATCGGAAGGATGTAGGAGATGAACGACTTTGATGGCGCAAACGATAGAGGCGGTATGTGCTTTCAACCATTCCATTCCCAGAATTAGGTCAATGTTGGAAGACTCCAGAATATTGGGAGAAACATGAAATTCCAACCCTTCAATTTCAACGGGGACGTCGCGACCAATCATGGTAGTTCGACACTGACCCGCAGGGGTGCGTACCACTATCGGAGTGTTCATGGGCTCGCATCGGATGTCGTGTGCATAAGAAAAAAAATCTGACATGAATGAATGTGATGCTCCTGAATCGAATAATACAGAAGCCGATACTGAATTTATGAGAAGGGTACCCATCACAGTGGCGGGCTGGTCTTGAGCTTCATTCAGATCAACATGATTAGCCTGACCACGACCATAAGGTCTGGCATTGTTGTTATGTGGCTGATTGTTACGGCTAGTTGAAGGCAATGAAGGAAATATGCCCTAGAGGCAATAATAAAGTTATTATTTATTTCCTTATATCATGATAAAGGTTTATTATTCATGCTAGAATTGTATTAACCGGAAACATAATACATGTGTGAATACATAGACAAACAGAGTGTCACTAGTATGCCTCTACTTGACTAGCTCGTTAATCAAAGATGGTTATGTTTCCTAACCATTGACAAAGAGTTGTTATTTGATTAACGGGATCACATCATTAGTTGAATGATCTGATTGACATGACCCATTCCATTAGCTTAGCACCCGATCGTTTAGTATGTTGCTATTGCTTTCTTCATGACTTATACATGTTCCTATGACTATGAGATTATGTAACTCCCGTGTGCCGGAGGAACACTTTGTGTGCTACCAAACGTCACAATGTAACTGGGTCATTATAAAGGTGCTCTACAGGTGTCTCCAAAGGTACATGTTGGGTTGACGTATTTCAAGATTAGGATTTGTCACTCCGATCGTCGGAGAGGTATCTCTGGGCCCTCTCGATAATACACATCACTTAAGCCTTGCAAGCAATGCAACTAAAGAGTTAGTTACGAGATGATGTATTACGAAACGAGTAAAGAGACTTGCCGGTAACGAGATTGAACTAGGTATTGGATACCGACGATCGAATCTCGGGCAAGTAACACACCGATGACAAAGGGAACAACGTATGTTGTTATGCGGTCTGACCGATAAAGATCTTCGTAGAATATGTAGGAGCCAATATGGGCATCCAGGTCCCGCTATTGGTTATTGATCGGAGACATGTCTCGGTCATGTCTACATTGTTCTCAAACCCGTAGGGTCCGCACGCTTAAGGTTTCGATGGCAGTTATATTATGAGTTTATACGTTTTGATGTACCGAAGGTTGTTCGGAGTCCCGGATGTGATCACAGACATGACGAGGAGTCTCGAAATGGTCGAGACATGAATATTGATATATTGTACGGCTATATTCGGACACCGGAAGTGTTCCGGGTGATTTCAGAGAAAACCGGAAAGCCGGAGGGTTACCGAAACCCCCCCGGGAGAAGTAATGGGCCATATGGGCCTTAGTGGAGAGAGAGAGAGGGTCTGCCAAAGGTGGGCCGCGCGCCTCCCCCCTTTGGTCCGAATTGGACTAGGAGAGGGGGGCGGCGCCCCCCTTTCCTTCTCCCTCCCCACTTCTTTCCCCCTCCTAGTAGGAGTCCTACTCCTACTAGGAGGAGGACTCCTCCTTGGCGCGCCATAGGGGCCGGCCGGCCTCCTCCTCTCTGGAACCTTTATATACGGAGGCAGGGGCACCCCAGAGACACACAAGTTGATCCTCGTGATCATATTCTTAGCCGTGTGCGGCGCCCCCTGCCACCATAGTCCTCGATAATATTGTAGCGGTGCTTAGGCGAAGCCCTGCGACAGTAGTACATCAAGATCGTCACCACGCCATCGTGCTGACAGAACTCTTCCCCGACGCTTTGCTGGATCGGAGTCCGGGGATCGTCATCGAGCTGAACGTGTGCTAGAACTCGGAGGTGCCGTAGTTTCGGTGCTTGATCGGTCGGGCCATGAAGACGTACGACTACATCAACCGCGTTGTGCTAACGCTTCCGCTGTCGATCTACAAGGGTACGTAGATCACACTCTCCCCTCTCGTTGCTATGCATCACCATGATCTTGCGTGTGCGTAGGATTTTTTTTGAAATTACTACGTTCCCTAACAGTGGCATCCGAGCCTAGGTTTTATGTGTTGATGTTATATGCACGAGTAGAACACAAGTGAGTTGTGGGCGATATAAGTCATACTGCTTACCAGCATGTCATACTTTGGTTCGGCGGTATTGTTGGACGAAGCAGCCCGGACCAACATTACGCGTACGCTTACGCGAGACCGGTTCTCCCAACGTGCTTTGCACATAGGTGGCTTGCGGGTGACAGTTTCTCCAACTTTAGTTGAACCGAGTGTGGCTACGCCCGGTCCTTGCGAAGGTTAAAACAGCACCAACTTGACAAACTATCGTTGTGGTTTTGATGCGTAGGTAAGATTGGTTCTTGCTTAAGCCCGTAGCAGCCACGTAAAACTTGCAACAACAAAGTAGAGGACGTCTAACTTGTTTTTGCAGGGCATGTTGTGATGTGATATGGTCAAGACATGATGCTGATTTTATTGTATGAGATGATCATGTTTTGTAACCGAGTTATCGGCAACTAGCAGGAGCCATATGGTTGTCGCTTTATTGTATGCAATGCAATCGCGCAGTAATGCTTTACTTTATCACTAAACGGTAGCGATAGTCGTGGAAGCATAAGATTGGCGAGACGACAATGATGCTACGATGGAGATCAAGGTGTCGCGCCGGTGACGATGGTGATCATGACGGTGCTTCAGAGATGGAGATCACAGGCACAAGATGATGATGGCCATATCATATCACTTATATTGATTGCATGTGATGTTTATCCATTATGCATCTTATCTTGCTTTGATTGACGGTAGCATTATAAGATGACCTCTCACTAAAATTATCAAGAAGTGTTCTCCCTGAGTATGCACCGTTGCGAAAGTTCTTCATGCTGAGACACCACGTGATGATCGGGTGTTATAGGCTTTACGTTCAAATACAACGGGTGCAAAACAGTTGCACACGCGGAATACTCAGGTTATACTTGACGAGCCAAGCATATACAGATATGGCCTCGGAACACGGAGACCGAAAGGTCAAGCATGAATCATATAGTAGATATGATCAACATAAGTGATGTTCACCAATGAAACTACTCCATCTCACGTGATGATCGGACATGGTTTAGTTGATTTGGATCACGTGATCACTTAGAGGATTAGAGGGATGTCTATCTAAGTGGGAGTTCTTAAGTAATTTGATTAATTGAACATAAATTTATCATGAACTTAGTACCTGATAGTATCTTGCTTATGTATGTTTGATTGTAGGTAGATGACCCGTGCTGTTGTTCCGTTGAATTTTAATGCGTTCCTTGAGAAAGCAAAGTTGAAAGATGATGGTAGCAATTACACGGACGGGGTCCGTAACTTGAGGATTATCCTCATTGCTACACAGAAGAATTACGTCCTGGAAGCACCGCTGGGTGCCAGGCCTGCTGCTGGAGCAACACCGGATGTTATGAACGTCTGGCAGAGCAAAGCTGATGACTACTCGATAGTTCAGTGTGCCATGCTTTACGGCTTAGAATCGGGACTTCAACGACGTTTTGAACGTCATGGAGCATATGAGATGTTCCAGGAGTTGAAGTTAATATTTCAAGCAAATGCCCGGATTGAGAGATATGAAGTCTCCAATAAGTTCTATAGCTGCAAGATGGAGGAGAACAGTTCTGTCAGTGAGCGTATACTCAAAATGTCTGGGTATAATAATCACTTGATTCATATGGGAGTTAATCTTCCAGATGATTGCGTCATTGACAGAATTCTCCAATCACTGCCACCAAGCTACAAGAGCTTCGTGATGAACTATAATATGCAAGGGATGAATAAGACTATTCCCGAGCTCTTCGCAATGCTGAAAGCTGCGGAGGTAGAAATCAAAAAGGAGCATCAAGTGTTGATGGTCAACAAGACCACTAGTTTCAAGAAAAAGGGCAAAGGGAAGAAGAAGGGGAACTTCAAGAAGAATGGCAAGCAAGTTGCTGCTCAAGAGAAGAAACCCAAGTCTGGACCTAAGCCTGAAACTGAGTGCTTCTACTGCAAGCAGACTGGTCACTGGAAGTGGAACTGCCCCAAGTATTTGGCGGATAAGAAGGATGGCAAGGTGAACAAAGGTATATGTGATATACATGTTATTGATGTGTACCTTACTAATGCTCGCAGTAGCACCTGGGTATTTGATACTGGTTCTGTTGCTAATATTTGCAACTCGAAACAGGGACTACGGATTAAGCGAAGATTGGCTAAGGACGAGGTGACGATGCGCGTGGGAAACGGTTCCAAAGTCGATGTGATCGCGGTCGGCACGCTACCTCTACATCTACCTTCGGGATTAGTATTAGACCTAAATAATTGTTATTTGGTGCCAGCGTTGAGCATGAACATTATATCTGGATCTTGTTTAATGCGAGACGCTTATTCATTTAAATCAGAGAATAATGGTTGTTCTATTTATATGAGTAATATCTTTTATGGTCATGCACCCTTGAAGAGTGGTCTATTCTTATTGAATCTCGATAGTAGTAATACACATATTCATAATATTGAAGCCAAAAGATGCAGAGTTGATAATGATGGTGCAACTTATTTGTGGCACTGCCGTTTAGGTCATATCGGTGTAAAGCGCATGAAGAAACTCCATACTGATGGACTTTTGGAACCACTTGATTATGAATCACTTGGTACTTGCGAACCGTGCCTCATGGGCAAGATGACTAAAACACCGTTCTCCGGTACTATGGAGAGAGCAACAGATTTGTTGGAAATCATACATACAGATGTATGTGGTCCGATGAATATTGAGGCTCGTGGCGGATATCGTTATTTTCTCACCTTCACAGATGACTTAAGCAGATATGGGTATATCTACTTAATGAAACATAAGTCTGAAACATTTGAAAAGTTCAAAGAATTTCAGAGTGAAGTTGAAAATCATCGTAACAAGAAAATAAAGTTTCTACGATCTGATCATGGAGGAGAATATTTGAGTTACGAGTTTGGTGTACATTTAAAGCAATGCGGAATAGTTTTGCAACTCACGCCACCCGGAACACCACAGCGTAATGGTGTGTCCGAACGTCGTAATTGTACTTTACTAGATATGGTGCGATCTATGATGTCTCTTACTGATTTACCGCTATCGTTTTGGGGTTATGCTTTAGAGACGGCCGCATTCACGTTAAATAGGGCACCATCGAAATCCGTTTAGACGACACCTTATGAACTATGGTTTGGCAAGAAACCAAAGTTGTCGTTTCTGAAAGTTTGGGGCTGTGATGCTTATGTGAAAAAGCTTCAACCTGATAAGCTCGAACCCAAATCGGAGAAATGTGTCTTCATAGGGTATCCAAAGGAAACTATTGGATACGCCTTCTATCACAGATCCGAAGGCAAGACTTTTGTTGCTAAATTCGGAAACTTTCTGGAGAAGGAGTTTCTCTCGAAAGATGTGAGTGGGAGGAAAGTAGAACTTGATGAGGTAACTGTACCTGCTCCCTTATTGGAAAGTAGTAGATCACAGAAAACTGTTTCTGCAACACCTACACCAATTAGTGAGGAAGCTAATGATAATGATCATGAAACTTCAGGACAAGATACTACTGAACCTCGTAGATCAACCAGAGTGAGAACCACGCCAGAGTGGTACGGTAATCCTGTTCTGGAAATCATGCTGCTAGATCATGATGAACCTATGAACTATGAAGAAGCGATGGTGAGCCCAGATTCCGCAAAATGGCTTGAAGCCATGAAATCTGAGATGGGATCCATGTATGAGAACAAAGTATGGACTTTGGTTGACTTGCCCGATGATCGGCAAGCAATTGAGAATAAATGGATTTTCAAGAAGAAGACTGACGCTGATGGTAATATTACTGTCTACAAAGCTCGACTTGTCGCAAAAGGTTTTCGACAAGTTCAAGGGGTTGACTACGATGAGACCTTCTCACCCGTAGCGATGCTTAAGTCTGTCCGAATCATGTTAGCAATTGCCGCATTTTATGATTATGAAATTTGGCAGATGGATGTTAAAATTGCATTCCTGAATGGATTTCTGGAAGAAGAGTTGTATATGATGCAACCGGAAGGTTTTGTCGATCCAAAGGGAGCTAACAAAGTGTGCAAGCTCCAGCGATCCATTTATGGACTGGTGCAAGCCTCTCGGAGTTGGAATAAACGCTTTGATAGTGTGATCAAAGCATTTGGTTTTATACAGACTTTCGGAGAAGCCTGTATTTACAAGAAAGTGAGTGGGAGCTCTGTGGCATTTCTGATATTATATGTAGATGACATATTACTGATTGGAAATGATATAGAATTTCTGGATAGCATAAAGGGATACTTGAATAAGAGTTTTTCAATGAAAGACCTCGGTGAAACTGCTTACATATTAGGCATAAAGATCTATAGAGATAGATCAAGACGCTTAATTGGACTTTCACAAAGCACATACCTTGACAAGATTTTGAAGAAGTTCAAAATGGATCAAGCAAAGAAAGGGTTCTTGCCTGTGTTACAAGGTGTGAAGTTGAGTCAGACTCAATGCCCGACCACTGCAGAAGATAGAGAGAAAATGAAAGATGTTCCCTATGCTTCAGCCATAGGCTCTATCATGTATGCAATGCTGTGTACCAGACCTGATGTGTGCCTTGCTATAAGTTTAGCAGGGAGGTACCAAAGTAATCCACGAGTGGATCACTGGATAGCGGTCAAGAACATCCTGAAATACCTGAAAAGGACTAAGGATATGTTTCTCGTATATGGAGGTGACAAAGAGCTCATTGTAAACGGTTACGTTGATGCAAGCTTTGACACTGATCCGGACGATTCTAAATCGCAAACCGGATACGTGTTTACATTAAACGGTGGAGCTGTCAGTTGGTGCAGTTCAAAACAAAGCGTTGTGGCGGGATCTACATGTGAAGCAGAGTACATAGCTGCTTTAGAAGCAGCAAACGAAGGAGTCTGGATGAAGGAGTTCATATCCGATCTAGGTGTCATACCTAGTGCACCGGGTCCAATGAAAATCTTTTGTGACAATACTGGTGCAATTGCCTTGGCAAAGGAATCCAGATTTCACAAGAGAACCAAGCACATCAAGAGACACTTCAATTCCATCCGGGATCTAGTCCAGGTGGGAGACATAGAGATTTGCAAGATACATACGGAGCTGAATGTAGCAGACCCGTTGACTAAGCCTCTTCCACGAGCAAAACATGATCAGCACCAAAGCTCCAAGGGTGTTAGAATCATTACTGTGTAATCTAGATTATTGACTCTAGTGCAAGTGGGAGACTGAAGGAAATATGCCCTAGAGGCAATAATAAAGTTATTATTTATTTCCTTATATCATGATAAAGGTTTATTATTCATGCTAGAATTGTATTAACCGGAAACATAATACATGTGTGAATACATAGACAAACCGAGTGTCACTAGTATGCCTCTACTTGACTAGCTCGTTAATCAAAGATGGTTATGTTTCCTAACCATTGACAAAGAGTTGTTATTTGATTAACGGGATCACATCATTAGTTGAATGATCTGATTGACATGACCCATTCCATTAGCTTAGCACCCGATCGTTTAGTATGTTGCTATTGCTTTCTTCATGACTTATACATGTTCCTATGACTATGAGATTATGTAACTCCCGTGTGCCGGAGGAACACTTTGTGTGCTACCAAACGTCACAACGTAACTGAGTGATTATAAAGGTGCTCTACAGGTGTCTCCAAAGGTACATGTTGGGTTGACGTATTTCGAGATTAGGATTTGTCACTCAGATCGTCGGAGAGGTATCTCTGGTCCCTCTCGGTAATACACATCACTTAAGCCTTGCAAGCAATGCAACTAAAGAGTTAGTTACGAGATGATGTATTACGGAACGAGTAAAGAGACTTGCCGGTAGCGAGATTGAACTAGGCATTGGATACCGACGATCGAATCTCGGGCAAGTAACACACCGATGACAAAGGGAACAACGTATGTTGTTATGCGGTCTGACCGATAAAGATCTTCGTAGAATATGTAGGAGCCAATATGGGCATCCAGGTCCCGCTATTGGTTATTGATCGGAGACATGTCTCGGTCATGTCTACATTGTTCTCGAACCCGTAGGGTCCGCACGCTGAAGGTTTTGATGGCAGTTATATTATGAGTTTATACGTTTTGATGTACCGAAGGTTGTTCGGAGTCCCGGATGTGATCATGGACATGACGAGGAGTCTCGAAATGGTCGAGACATAAAGATTGATATATTGGACGGCTATATTCGGACACCAGAAGTGTTCCGGGTGATTTCGGAGAAAACCGGAAAGCCGGAGGGTTACCGGAACCCCCCCCGGAGAAGTAATGGGCCAGATGGGCCTTAGTGGAGAGAGAGAGGGGCTGCCAAAGGTGGGCCGTGTGCCTCCTCCCCCCTTTGGTCCGAATTGGACTAGGAGAGGGGGGGCGGCGCCCCCCTTTCCTTCTCCCTCTCCACTTCTTTCCCCCTCCTAGTAGGAGTCCTACTCCTACTTGGAGGAGGACTCCTCCTTGGCGCGCCATAGGGGCCGGCCGGCCTCCTCCTCTCTGGAACCTTTATATACGGAGGCAGGGGCACCCCAGAGACACACAAGTTGATCCTCGTGATCATATTCTTAGCCGTGTGCGGCGCCCCCTGCCACCATAGTCCTCGATAATATTGTAGCGGTGCTTAGGCGAAGCCCTGCGACAATAGTACATCAAGATCGTCACCACGCCGTCGTGCTGACGGAACTCTTCCCCGACGCTTTGCTGGATCGGAGTCCGGGGATCGTCATCGAGCTGAACGTGTGCTAGAACTCGGAGGTGCCGTAGTTTCGGTGCTTGATCGGTCGGGCCGTGAAGACGTACGACTACATCAACTGCGTTGTGCTAAGGCTTCCACTGTCGATCTACAAGGGTACGTAGATCACACTCTCCCCTCTCGTTTCTATGCATCACCATGATCTTGCGTGTGCGTAGGATTTTTTTTTGAAATTACTACGTTCCCTAACAGGCAGAGCCAGCTGGTTCCTTTTCTGATTGCACTCTTTGGCAAGGTGATCTAGACGGCCACATCTGAAGCACATACCATCATTGGGATTGGTAGCAGGAGCTTGGGGTGGTACAACTCGAAGAGGCTGCCTCTGCGGTGGAGGAGGCAGACGAGGTGCGATATAGGACTGTCTTGGTGCAGGTGCAGCTGGACGATACATGCTGTGGGGAATCCATATCCTACGCTTCTGCACTGACGGGCCTGAAGATGAGCCAGCGTCACGGCTGCGCCTAAGGGATCCCTGGTGTTCCTGAAGACCAGTCTCAACCTGAATAGCCTTGTTAACCAAGGTGGCAAAGTCGGCAAAGTCATGAATGAGCAGTGCTAGCTTGATATCAGGGTGAAGTCCATCATGAAACTTCTCTTGCTTATGAGCATCAGTTGCAATGTCTTCTTCAGCATAACGTGACAAGTCCAGAAATTCCCGCTGATAAGCATCTATAGTCTTGTTGCCTTGGGTGAGGTTGCGGAAATCTCGCTTCTCTCTGTCCATGATTCCTTGAGGAATGAAGCGGGCACGGAAAGCAGCTTGGAAATCCAGCCAAGTGATGACCGTTCCAGTAGGTAGGGTACGCGTGGCTGTCCCACCATTGAGCAGCGGGACCCTTCAAAAAGAAAGATGCAAAGGTGACATAGCTAGCAGGGGCCACACTAGCAGACTCCATTTCATTCGTGATGTCGTGGAGCCAGTCATCAGCATCAAGGGGTTGAGTTGAGCTGCGGTAGATAGTTGGGTTGAGGCGCAAGAAGTCCTGCAGAGTTACTGGGGTTGGCTGTTGATTCATGTTCGGACGAGGAAACTAAGTCATCATTCCTTCGATGAATTGGCGATTCAGCTCAAGTTGTTGCATCATTCCGGCCATGAATTTAGGTAGCGGTGGAGCGTGGCCACAACGGCCACGACCAGCGGGTCTAACCATCCTGCTAACATGTAACAATGGGTAGTGATACATCTTCGTCGTATCTACTTTTCCAAACACTTTTGCCCTTGTTTTGGACTCTATCTTGTATGATTTGAATGGAACTAACCCAGACTGACGCTGTTTTCAGCAGAATTACCATGGTGTTGTTTTATGTGCAGAAAACAAAAATAATAAAAAATCCTCGCCAAATATGAAGACCAGGGGGCCCACACCCTTCTCACGAGGGTGGGGGGCGCCCCCTACCTCGTGGGCCCCCTGGAGACCCTCCGACGCCAACTCCAACTCTATATATTTGCTTTCGGAGAGAAAAAATCAGAGAGAAGAAATCATCGCGTTTCACGATACGGAGCCGCCGCCAAGCCCTAAAGCCTCTCGGGAGGACTGATCTGGAGTCTGTTCGGGGCTCCGGAGAGGGGGATTCGTCGCCGTCGTCATCATCCACCATCCTCCATCACCAATTTCATGATGCTCACCGCCATGCGTGAGTAATTCCATCGTAGGCTTGCTGGACGGTGATGGGTTGGATGAGATTTATCATGTAATCGAGTTAGTTTTGTTAGGGTTTGATCCCTAGTATCCATTATGTTCTGAGATTGATGTTGCTATGACTTTGCTATGCTTAATGTTTGTCACTAGGGCCCGAGTGCCATGATTTCAGATCTGAACCTATTATGTTTTCATGAATATATGTGAGTTCTTGATCCTATCTTGCAAGTCTATAGTCACCTACTATGTGTTATGATCCGGCAACCCCGAAGTGACAATAATCGGGACCACTCCCGGTGATGACCATAGTTTGAGGAGTTCATGTATTCACTATGTGCTAATGCTTTGTTCTGGTTCTCTATTAAAAGGAGGCCTTAATATCCCTTAGTTTCCAATAGGACCCCACTGCCACGGGAGGGTAGGACAAAAGATGTCATGCAAGTTCTTTTCCATAAGCACGTATGACTATATACGGAATACATGCCTACATTACATTGACGAATTGGAGCTAGTTCTGTGACACCCTATGTTATGACTGTTACATGATGTACCGCATTCGGCATAATTATCCATCACTGATCCGGTGCCTACGAGTTTTCCATATACTGGTTTACGCTTATTTACTTTTCCGTTGCTACTGTTACAATCACTACAAAATACCAAAAATATTACTTTTGCTGTCTTTACTTTTGTTGCCGCTACCACCACTATCATATTACTTTGCCACTAAACATTTTGCTACAGATACTAAGTTTCCAGGTGTGGTTGAATTGACAACTCAGCTGCTAATACTTGAGAATATTCTTTGGCTCCCCTTGTGTCGAATCAATAAATTTGGGTTGAATACTCTACCCTCGAAAACTGTTGCGATCCCCTATACTTGTGGGTTATCAAGAACCTTTTTCTGGCGCTGTTGCCGGGGAGCATAGCTCTATTCTTTGAGTCACTTGGGATTTATATCTGCTGGACACTATGAAGAACTTGAGAGATCCAAAAACCAAGATCTATCCCTCAACTACGAGGGGAGGTAAGGAACTGTGAAAGATCGTGGATGTCGCCTAGAGGGGGGGTGAATAGGCGTTTTAAAATAATTACGATTTAGGCTTGAACAAATGCGGAATAAACCTAGCAGTTAATTTGCCAAGCACAAAGCCTAAAACAACTAGGCTCACCTATGTGCACCAACAACTTATGCTAAGAAAGATAAGCAACTATGTGATAGCAAGATATATGACACGAAACAATATGGCTATCACTAAGTAAAGTGCATAAGTAAAGGGCTCGGGTAAGAGATAACCGAGGCACGAGGAGACGACGATGTATCCCGAAGTTCACACCCTTGCGGATGCTAATCTCCGTTTGGAGCGGTGTGGAGGCACAATGATCCCCAAGAAGCCACTAGGGCCACCGTAATCTCCTCACGCTCTCGCACAATGCAAGATGCCGTGATTCCACTAAGGGACCCTTGAGGGCGGTCACCGAACCCGTACAAATGGCAACCCTTGGGGGCGGTCACCGAACCCGTACACTTTGGCAACCCTTGGGGGCGGTCACCGGTACCCGTCAAATTGCTCGGGGCGATCTCCACAACCTAATTGGAGACCCCGATGCTTGCCCGGAGCTTTGCACCACAATGATTGAGCTCCAAACACCAACAACCGTCTAGGGAGCCCAAGCACCCAAGAGGAACAAGCTCAAGGGTACCAAGCACCCAAGAGTAATAAGCTTCTCAACTTGTAACTTCCACGTATCACGTGGAGAACTCAAACCGATGCACCAAATGCAATGGCAAGGGCACACGGAGTGCCCAAGTCCTTGTCTCTCAAATCCCACCGAAGCAACTAATGCTAGGGAGGAAAATGAGAGGAAGAACAAGAAAGAGAACACCAAGAACTCCAAGATCTAGATCCAAGGGGTTCCCCTCACATAGAGGAGAAAGTGATTGGTGGAAATGTGGATCTAGATCTCCTCTCTCTTTTCCCTCAAAAACTAGCAAGAATCCATGGAGGGATTGAGAGTTAGCAAGCTCGAAGAAGGTCAACAATGGGGGAAGAACACGACTCAAAGGATAAGGTGCAATGGGGAAGAAGACCCCCTTTTATAGGAGGGGAAAAATCCAACTGTTATGTGCTCAGCTCGCAGTTGAGCGGTACTACCGCTCAGGCGCAAGAAACAGGGAAAAGGAGCAACAAAACATGAACCTTGGGGCGGTAGTACCGCAAGAGACAGCGGTACTACCGCTGGGTTAAGCGGTACTACCGCTCCCTTCGGCGGTACTGCCGCACAGAATGAAGGGTAAAGGGAAAGAGGGAACCGGGCGGTACTGCCGCTAAGGAGCGGTACTGCCGCACTACCACCGCAGCGAGGTACCGCACAATCCGACACAGAAAAAGACCCCTCGAATCGACGCGGTAGGGACCTGGTAAGCCAGCGGTAGTACTGCTGCGGAGTCACTGCCGGTACTACCACTGCGGAGCGGTACTGCCGCTTGTGACTCCTCAGCGGTACTACCGCTGCGGAGTGGTACTGCCGCTTGTGACTCCTCAGCGGTACTACCGCTGGGTACCATGGTACTACTGCTGGGACCCTGACAAAAACCACACTCAAGAAAACCAGAACTGCCATAACTTCTGCATATGAGCTCCGAATTGAGCAAACTCAAGCTTGTTGGAAACAAGACGACGAGTAGCATCAAAACAACGGAGGCAGGGGAGGTATGCCAACAAATAGAGGAGTGAAACCTCCAACCGAGAAGAACCGGCAAAACCTCCAACATCGAAAACATCATAGAAGAAGCAAGTGAACTCCGTTTTCGATGAACTCGAGCTTGTCATCAAGATGACCATAAGCTCTAAGACTCACAAAGAGAACCAAACAAGAACCAAGAAAGATGATGCAAGGATGCAATGGTTTGAGCTCTCAGCGAACGATACGATCAAGCTACTCATCGAGAGCCCCCCTTGATAGTACGACAATCGATCCTATAACCCGGTCTCCCAACTACCATCATGAGACCGATAAAATAGAAAACCTATCAAGGGCAAACCTTTGCCTTGCACATGGTCCACTTGAGCTAGATGATGACGATCTTGACTCCCTCAAGTTGGACCACCTTTCTTGATTGGGTTGACTCGATGAAGACTAGTTGATTGCTCCCCCATACTCCACTATGGGTGAGCCACTCTTCCGCACATCTTCACAAGTCCATTGTCACCACAAAGGACGGCAAGCTTCAAGCATTTGATCTCTTCGTGATGCTCCACTTAAACTTGCACACCGCAACCTTTCTTGATTGTGTTGACTTGATGAAGACTAGTTGATTGCTCCCCCATACTCCACTATGGGTGAGCCACTCTTCCGCACATCTTCGCAAGTCCATTTTCACCACAAAGGACGGCAAGCTTCAAGCATTTGATCTCTTCGTGATGATCCACTTGAACTTGCACACCGCAACCTAACCCCACAAAGAACCCTCACGAAGACCATGGGTTAGTACACAAAGCGTAATTGACAATGCTTACCATACCATGGGATCACTTGATCCCTCTCGGTACATCTTCTACGCTTTGTGGGTTGATCAACTTGATTCACTCTTTAACTTAGTCTTGATCAACCTCTCACAAGACCAATCTTTAGGTAATTCCTTGAATAGCACCTTGGTCGACACAAACTCTCCTTGAAACCAACACATGTACTCCAAGAAAAGCCTATGGACAAAACCTTCAAATATAACTCAAGGCAACCATTAGTCCATAGAGATTGTCATCAATTACCAAAACCAAACATGGGGGCACCGCATGTTCTTTCAATCTCCCCCATTTTGGTAATTGATGGCAATCACTTTCAAGAGAGTTTAATACAAGGAATTATGCATCACCATGCAATGCAACAACCAATAATGCATGCGTATGAGATGCAAATGCTTAGGAACAAAACCAAAGCAAGGAGAAAACTCTAAAGACTTCTCCACAAAACTCCCTGAAACCTCCACACAACTCTCTGAAACTTCTCCCCCATTGGCATCGATTGCCAAAATGGGCGAAAAGCTTAGAAGGCTAATATAGATTGAGTTCCTCCATAACTTGTGTATTTATCAACAAGAGAGAGGAAAGCAATACACATAACCAACGCTGAATACTTGGAGGAAGACAAACTATATTGAGGCCCAAAGATTGCTAAAGGAAGATATGCCACAAAGACATAATCGACAGAGACACAAGCAATCAAGCGATCAAAAGATACCAATTGAAGCAAGCTATCAAAAGATACCAGTTGAACCAACTAGGCCAATGATCCTACAAGCCACAAGAAAGAAAGATATTATGATATGAGAAGAGGAGTGTTCTAAAGAAACTAGAGAAGCTCCCCATGATTTGTGCACATCAAGAATTTTTGTATTTGGATACAAAGTGCACAAAATAGGATCATAGCTCCCCCAAAATCAATAGAAACTTACAACAAGTGCAAGTGAGCATATAGGAAACTAAGCCTAGTACTTGCAACTAACACATGGTTGAGCAACAAGTGAAAGAGGCAACTTAAGAATGGGCTCAACCAAAATGATGTGTGAGAGTCAATACAATGCACTTGAGAAGACTAATGTACGGATGAGCATTAAGCATCAATAAAGTCTTGAAAGAAAGAGGCAACACGGTGCAAGGCCTATCATTCCCACACACAACAAGTAAATGGGTTCACAAGCTTACTAATAAGCATATAAAGAACCTATGCTTGTGACAACCTGTGGTGAAGATAGAAGATGAAAGCCTCATCAAGACAAGGGATACCAATTAAGATGGCAAAAGCCTCGTAAAGATAAGCATGACGAAAATAATCTTCACCACACAAGAGTGCATCAAGATGCAACGAGATAAGACATGCACTCAAGGCAAAAGCTTTCACGGAGCCACCAAAGAAATAACAAAGGTGGACGTGAAAGAAAGGATATCATCTAGAGATGTAATTTCTCTCAAGTGTATAAGGTTCTAGGTAGACGAAATCATGATGATATATATCTACAAAGAAGGATGTACACCCGAAATAGTTACACCACGAAGGAACAAGATATCCAAAAGGAAGTCATAGATATACCAATAAGATATTTGCTTGAAAGCATAGCACATGGCTAGATATGGTCTTATTGCATATAAATGAATTCCTACTACACAACCATCAAAGACATCGCAACTAGCAACATGAGATCATTGTTGAGATGCTTTGAGAAAGGAAACAAGTATCACAAGAAAGAATGGATAACATGCCATGATACAACCTACACAAGGTTGATGCAAGGAATGTGTGCATGAAGTATATGAAGATACTTGTTACCGAGATAACATTGGAAGGATGTAGTAGATACCAATTGAAGGTACAAAGTAGTTCGTTGATCGTCCCAGCTTGACTCCAATAAGCACATGGTGACAACACCTTCCTTGCGAGTGAGCCGAGCATCTAATGCATCTCCACTTGTTCCTAGATCAACAACACAAACAAAATGGTACCCAAACTCATTGGGACCAAAGAGTTAGAGAACCAACAATACATAGGACAAACTCCACATAAATATGTGCACATAGATACGAAAATGAATTTCATGCACATCTCATCCAATTTGAGACTTGGTGGAGTTCCCCCTATATATTGGGTCAAAGAAAGAAAGCATGCCAAAGATACTACACGAAGTTTAATATGCATGCTCAAGACTTTCAAGAACCGATACCGAAAGACAAAGAAATACCAAGGAAAGAAAAGATACCAAATGAATAAATCATCACTTGGAGGGTATCCATAATGGATACAATAAGGAATGAGATATCCATTGATATACACAAAGAAGAGACATCAGACTCCCAAAAGAGAGGATGGTCCAAACAAACCAAGCTCTCTACAAAGTTTCATGATGGCACAAAGTACCAAAACGAAAAAGGCTTGCCTTCCACCAACACAGACTTGATAAGGATCACAAGATGAGTGTTTTATAGAAAATAGGATAGCTCCCCCAAGACTAGTGCATTATAGAGAATTTGCATTTGAATACAAAATGCACAAGGTGGGATCACCACTTTCACTATATCTATAAAACACTAGACAAGATCAAGACATACACAAGATCCACAAGTGGTATGGAAGACAAAAGGAGTTGATACAAACCTTGGCAAGAGAAAGGGCAAATAAAAAGAAAAAGCCAATGTAACGATGATCAATAAATTCTACCACAAAAGTGAGTACCAATTGTCAAAAGACAAGAAGTAAACGGAAATAATTCCCGGTGGTAGATAGCAAGGATATCCGACATCATCTTCACACCAAACAACAAGCAAATTACAACTTGTAGAGCTAGCATGCCACCTAGGGACAAGATAATTTACAATATTAACTCTAGATGACAATATCTCAAATGTACACATTTTCTAGGCTAGTAATATACACGTAGCATATTACTCCCCCATAATGTGATACCAATTAAAGACTTAACAAGGGGCAATTAAAGGATCCAACAAGAGATAATTAATGGAGTATTTAGAATGTGAATTTATCATGAGAAGACATACCACATAACGACTAGATAATCTTGAAATGTCAATACTAGATGGTATTACTCATGTGCACACATATATAGGATTGTGAGGTGCACAAAGCACATCACTCCCCCATAATGGGATATTCCATTAATCTCTCACAAGAGCCAACTAAGATATGACCAAGAAGCACAAAGGCTCAACTAATGACACACATGTACATGATGTGCAAACCAACACACACATACTTGATTGCTCAAGATAATCATGTTGGAAGCACAACATATACAAACACATGCAAGGAACAAAACCAAACATGCAAAGGGGCAAGTAACTTTCAATGTAATCAATTTAAGCACGAGTTGCCGCAAGGAGGAACATTGGATATAAGATAGAAACTTGATAATCCGAATGACTTGGCTTGAGACAATGAGAATGATGAAGTCCCCTTAATTCTTCATGATATAGCCAAGTCTCCAATGACCTCCAGCATCACCTATTGATCAAGTTTGAGCTTGTTGGTCCCCAACCAAGTTGGGTCCTAAGAGATTAGTCACAATAGGCTTGGCTACCCAAATGGTTCTTTGCTTCAAACCACTTTGAGTACCAACAAACTTGGCAACCACATTGCCAACCTTATCCTTCCCAAGAGAATAGACATCATCAATAATAATTGGGTTGGATAAGTTACCACTAGTGCATGAAGAAGCGAGGTGACCTTTCTCGCGACATAGGTAGCAACGTCTACTCTTCACTTTCTTCTCACTTGATTTCTCAACTTGAGAAGCACTAGCTTGAGTCTTCTTGGGAAGAGGCCTTTCTTCAACTTGAGGTTGAGAATGAGAGTGAACTTGTGGCCGCTTCCCTTGTTGCTTGTCACTAATGGGCTTCTTCTTCAATGGGAAAGATCTAACATGGTGCCCTTCTACTTTGCACTTGAAGCAAATAATCTTGGCCGAGTTCTTGACTTGTTCTTGGCCCTTCTTCTTGATCATCTTGGACTTCTTCTTCTTATTGGAGTTGAATCCAAGTCCACCTTTGTCATTGGGGGATTTTTGCACTCTCAAGATATTGTTGAGTGTGGATTTCCCTTCATGACTCTTTTCCAAGTCTTTCTTCAAAGAAGTGACTTGGGCCTTGAGCTCTTTGATTTCCTCTACATGGTTAGTCTCAACACAAGTACTAGAGGAAGTATAAGCTTCATCGTTAGAGCAACAAGGCAAGAAAAGCAATTCATCACAAGATGAACCAACATTGTGAGTAGATGAATTACAAGGACTAGCATATGGCGATATAGCATTTTGACTAGAAGTAGTGCTCGTATCCACATGAGGCTCACTAGATGTTACCTTAGCAAGCATGGCCTCATGAGCTAATTTTAGCACATTATGGGATACTAGAAGATCATCATGAGAGCTTGTGAGCTTTACATGATTTTCTTCCAACATTCCATAATTGCTAGATAGCAACTCAAGTTGAGCCCTTAGCTCAACATTCTCCTTCAATATGGATGCTTCACAAGAGATAGAGTTAGTAGCACAAGCATCATCATTAGCAACAAGAGGAGAAGACAACTTGGCAAGCTCTTTAGAATATGAAGCTTTAAGTTGAGCATGAGACTCGGTGAGTTTGATGAGCTCACTCTTAATGACCCTTGAGCCATTTTTGAGGTGCTCAAAGTCCTCAAGGAGTTTAGCATGCGCAACTTCAAGCTCCTCATTTTTAGTTTCAAAATCATTGGCCACCTCAAGAGCTCTATCACGAGATTCCCTCACTCTAGATAATTCTAGAGCAAAAGTCTCCTCAAGAGATTCCTTGGTGGTTTGTTCAAGTTCAAGAGCTTGAGAGAGGTCCGCAATTTCATTTGCGTAATCACGCTCATAACCTTCCATTTTATCAATGGTGACCTCATGCTCCTCAAGACGAGATTCCAACTCATCAATATACTTCTTGCCCTCAATGGCAATGGACATGATTTCCATGAAGTTGGAACGAGCAATTTTGTTTTTATGAAGAGCTTTAAAAACTATTTCCCCCTTAATTTTTAAGGAGGCAACATTATCATTCTCTTCATCAGTATCCTCATCTTCATTAGCATCAACATCATCATCAAGAGACATATTGGGTTTCAAAGTAGGAGATACCTTTGAAGCCTTAGCCAACCCAATTACTGATAAAGATTATGAATTCTCTGTTGATCCTAATATAATTACTTTGGTTGAATCTGATCCGTTTTATGGCTATGAATCTGAAACTGTTGTGGCACATCTTACTAAGTTAAATGATATAGCTGTCCAGTTCACTAATAATGAGAGATCACGTTACCTCTATTTACTCAAAATATTTCCGTTCTCATTAAAGGGCGATGCTAAGATATGGTTTAATTCTCTTGATCATGGTTGTGTGCGTAGTCCCCAGGATATGATATATTACTTCTCTGCTAAATATTTCCCTGCTCATAAGAAACAAGCTGCTTTGAGGGAAATATACAACTTTGTGCAAATTAAAGAAGAAAGACTCCCACAAGGTTGGGGGAGGCTTCTCAAGTTACTTAATGCTTTGCCTGATCATCCTCTTAAGAAACCTGAAATACCTGATATCTTTTATAATGGACTAACCGATGCTTCTAGAGATTACCTGGATAGTTGTGCTGGTTCTCTTTTCAGGGAAAGAACACCTGATGAAGCTAAAATTCTATTGAATAATATGTTGACAAATGAAAATAATTGGGCACCTCCTGAGCCAGCTCCTGCTCCAATTACTGAGCCTATTCCTAAACCAACTCCGAAGAAGAGAGGTATTCTATTTCTCAGTCCCGAAGATATGCAAGAGGCAAAGAAATCTATGAAAGAAAAAGGTATTAAAGCTGAAGACGTTAAGAATTTACCTCCTATTGAAGAAATACATGGTCTTAATTCACCGCCTGTTGAAGAAACTTATGATCTCAATTATTTATTTACGGAAGAACCTCCTGATCCTGATATCCCAACACAGGTAGTAAAGGTAAATTCTCTCTATAGATATGATAAAGCTGAAGTCCCTCCTACTAAAATTGCTAGTCAATGCTTGGATGAGTTTGATAACTTTATGTATAAGCAAGATGACTTCAATGCTTATTTTGGTAGACAATTAAAAGAAAATGCTTATATGATTAGACGTTTGGGTGATTATATGGCTGATGTTAAAGGTGAACTTAAACTTGTTAGCAAACATGCTTCTATGGTTACCACTCAAGTAGAACAAGTACTTAAGGCTCAAAAAGAAGTGCTTGATGAAATGAATAGTAAGAAAAATGATTATGTTGTTAGAGTGGCTACTAGAACTGGTAGAATGACTCAGGAACCTTTGTATCCTGTAGGCCACCCTAAGAGAATCGAGCAAGATTCTCAGAGAAATAATATTGATGTTCCTAGCTCTTCTAAAAAGAAGAAGAAGAAAAATGATAGAACTGTGCAAACTCTAGTGAACCTATTGCTGAACCACCTAATAATCCAAATGATATTTCTATGTCTGATGCTGAAACACAATTTGGTAATGAACATGAACCTAGTAAAAATATTAATGATAATGTTCATGATGATGCTCAACCTAGTAATGACAATGATGTAGAAATTGAACCTGCTGTTGATCTTGATAACCCACAATCAAAGAATCAACGTTATGATAAAAGAGACTTTGTTGCTAGGAAACATGGTAAAGAAAGGGAACCTTGGGTTCAGAAACCCATGCCTTTTCCTCCGAAACCATCCAAGAAAAAGGATGATGAGGATTTTGAGCGCTTTGCTGAAATGATTAGGCCTATCTTTTTGCGTATGAGATTAAGTGATGTGCTCAAAACAAATCCTTATGCTAAATATATGAAAGATATCATTACTAATAAAAGAAAGATACCGGAAACTGAGATTTCCACCATGCTTGCTAATATTACTTTTAAGGGTGGAATACCAAAGAAATTTGCAGACCCCGGAGTACCTACTATACCTTGCTCCATTAAAAGAAATTATATTAAAACTGCTTTATGTGATCTTGGAGCCGGTGTTAGTGTTATGCCTCTCTCTTTATATCGTAGACTTGACTTGAATAAGTTGACACCTACCGAAATATCTTTGCAAATGGCTGATAAATCAACTGCTATACCTGTCGGTATTTGTGAGGATGTGCCTGTTGTGGTTGCAAACATTACTTTTTAACGGACTTTGTTATTCTTGATATTCCCGAGGATGATAGTATGTCTATTATACTTGGAAGACCTTTTCTTAATACTGCAGGGGCTGTTATTGATTGCAACAAGGGCAATGTCACTTTTCATGTTAATGGTAATGAGCATATGGTACACTTTCCGAGGAAACAACCTCAAGTTCATAGTATCAACTCTATTGGAAAAATTCCATCAATTATATTTGGAGGTTTTGAATTTCCTCTTCCTACTGTCGAGAAGAAATATGATATACTTATTATAGGGGATGTGCATATCCCCGTTGAGGTAACTTAGTGTTATTCGAAATTTCTCCGGTTTCATGATTATCGGAATGAGTTTGTTAACAAGACTTGATCAACCTTGTTAGTGGATTCTTTTTTATGAGCATGAGATGGATGAAACTAGAAGCACAAACTTCTGTACCCCACTTTTACTTTCTGTTATTTACATTAAATAAAGTAAAAATAGTATTTTCTATTTGTTTCCTGACTTATCCGTACAATATAAAAATATCCCGAAAATAAAAGTCCTCAGAATGCCATGCCAATTTATGATTTTTTGGGAATATTTGAGAATTTACTGTGCAAAAATTACCGCGGGAGGAGCTGCCACCTGGCCACGAGGGTGGTGCCCCCCCCCCTATAGGGCGCGCCCCCTGCCTCGTGGGCCCACGGTGGCCCTCCTCCACTTATCCCATCACCCATCTTCTTCCTCTATCTCACACAAACCCGAAAAACCAACTCAAGCACGAGTTCCAGCCACGTTTTCTGTAATTTTTGATCTCCTTGCTCAAGGCACCTCTCTCAAAACTGCTTGGGGAGATTGTTCCTTGGTATGTGACTCCTCCATTGGTCCAATTAGTTTTTGTTCTGGTGCTTTATTCTTTGCAAATTTGTGCTGCATAGGTGACCATGTTCTTGAGCTTGCATGTCAAATTTATATGGTTCCAAGTAGTTCTAATGCTTGATATAGGCTCTAGGCACTTGTAGGAGTAGTTGCTATCATTTTTATTGAAGTTGGTTTACTTTTATTTTGAAGTTACTAAAAATATCAGAATTTTTCAGAGAAAAACAATATGTTTAGGAAGATGTTCCAAGGTGGTTCCTCTAAGAAGCAAGGACTCAGAATTGCTATGCGCGATGCTGACGAGGATCCACCAAGAGACGCTCCAGTACGGCCTTGCGAATGGCCGTCGGAAAATTTTATGGACCATGCGGGAATTAAAGAAGAATTCAAATCATATTTGCGCAATGCCGGTCTTGAGGATTTTGAGGCTAACAAATGCCCCCAGTATCATGATCTCACAAGTTCATTCATGAGGAGGTTTGAGTATTCATCTTCGCGTAATTCTCCTTCAGTCATGTTTGATCTTTATGACAAATCTTATACCATGGACCAGAGGATTTCACTTCTGCTTGCGAACTTCCATCATGGGGCAGTATTAGGATCCCCCTAAATCTGAATTTAGAAACTTTCTTGCTAGTATAACTGTGGGGGAATCCAGAGACATAACGCAGGCTACCATAGGGAGCATTCACTTTCCTGCTATACATTATTTTGCTCTCTTCATCGGTAGATGCATAAACGCTAAGGATGAAGCATGTCACATGTGTGTCCCTGATCTTAGCATTCTTAGGAGTGCTGTGTTAGGAGACCAATCTTATCATATGGGAGCCATTGTAGCTCGTAGGTTGCATCATAATAGACATAATGGAGATTTCTTTGGAGGAATTTATGCAACCCGCTTAGCTCATTTTCTTGAAATACACATTCGTGAGGGTGATATGGAGTTGCCTCCTGCATATTAAGATTATAACTCTATGGCATCGCACCAGTTTGTTGAGATGCCTGAATCACCTCTCTTATATCGCTTAATTTTTTATAAACGGCGTGTTTTCCGTATTACTCTCCCTGCTCCCGCCTTCTTTGATTCACAGAAAAAAGGAAGATATGTTATTACCAGAGAGGAGGCAGAAGAGTACGAGAGGAGAGCAGAGGTAGCTCGACTCCACGCTGCAGCTCAGCAGGCGATAACCGCTGCACATCAGTATGACCCCAACTATCCTTCCTCATCACAGTACGACCCCAACAACTATTAGTATGGATATCCGCCAGGCCAGCCGTGGCCATGGACCAACTTAGACCAAAAGCCTAAGCTTGGGGGAGTACGTATTTCTCACCGACATTACATTTATGTTCACACACACTCATTGCTAGATGTCGGTGCTCATACTTTTTCACTGTAATATCCATGCTAGTTTATTTTCTTTTTCCTGCTTTCTTCTTGTGTGTTTGTTAAACCTTAAGAAAAACCAAAAATATTTCCCATTCTTCTTTTACTTGTTGGGAGCTTTCCCGTGTAAATAGTTTTATTTCTTTTATTTGGGGGTCAGTAGGAGAAGACCATAATTAAATTGTTGAAGTGGCTCTTTTATGCATTATTGTTGATTTAACCAAGAGCCCATATTGCCTTGTCTTCTCCTGTTTATTGAATGCTCGCAGATTCCAGCTTAGTCCAATGCACGTACACTATTATTATTATTCACACCGTTCAGTCGTGCAAGTGAAAGGCAATTATGATGATATATGATGGACTAACTGAGATGAGAAAAGCTGGTATGAACTTGACCTCTTTTGTTTTTGTAAATATGATGAGCTCGTCATTCTTGATTCAGCTTATTATGAGTAAACATGTTTGCAATAACAATTAGAGATCAGAGTTGCTTGTGTCATGCTTGATTTGCTATGAGTTATAACGATTTACCTTGTATGCCAACATGCTATTGAGATGATTATGATGTGGTATGATGGGGTGGTATCCTCTTTTGAATGATTTAAGTGACTTGACTTGGCACATGTTCACGCATGTAGTTGAAACAAAATCAACATAGCCTTCACGATATTTATGTTCATGGTGGATTATATCCTCCTCATGCTTGCATCCAATGTTTATTAATTTTAATGCATGTACATGGATGTTGTCGCTCTGTAGTTGGTCGCTTCCCAGTCTATTGCTAGCCTGCACCTGTACTAAGCGGGAATACTGCTTGTGCATCCAATCCCTTAAACCCCAAAGTTATTCCAGATGAGTCCACCATACCTTCCTATATGCGGTATCTACATGCCGTTCCAAGTAAATTTGTATGTGCTAAACTCTAAACCTTCAAATAAATATTATGTTTTGTATGCTTGAATAGCTCATGTATCAACAAAGGTTGTCCTTATCTTCCGTGTTAGGCGGGTTATTCCCAAGAGGAGTGGACTCCGCTCCTCACTCACGAGAAAATGGCTGGTCACCGGGATGCCCAGTCCCATGCTTTATGCAAACTAAATCAAAATTAATTGCAAACAAAACTCCCCCTGGGACCTGATGTATGTTGGAGGCACTCGTTGTTTCGAGCAAGCCATGGATTGATGCCTGTTGGTGGAGGGGGAGTATAAACTTTACCATTTTGTTTGGGAACCGCCTATAATGTGTTTAGCATGGAAGATATCGCCATCTCTTAGTTGTTACGTTGACAATGAAAGTATACCGCTCAAAATACAATTTATCTCTATTTCAAAACCAAGCTCTGGCACCTCTGCAAATCCCTGCTTCCTTCTGCGAAGGGCATATCCATTTACTTTTATGCTGAGTCATCATCCTCTTATTAAAAAAGCACTAGCTGGAGAGCACAGCCATCATTTGCATTCATCACTGTTAATTTATATTGGGTATGACTATGATTGGATCTCTTTTACCATGAATTACAATGTCTAGTCAGTCCTTGATCTTTAAAGGTGCTCTGCATTTATGTTTTGCGGTCTCAGAAAGGGCTAGTGAGATACCATCTTGTTATATCATATTATGATTGTTTTGAGAAAGTGTTGTCATCCGAGATTTATTATTATGACTTGCTAGTTGATTATGCTATTGATACGAGTAATTGTGAGACCTGAGAATTATTGCAAATGTGGTTAGTTATGATCTATGCTGAAAACTTGAATGCTGGCTTGACATAGTTACAACAACAAGAGCAAACAGAGTTTGTAAAACTTTTTCTTTCTTTCTTTCAGTTTGTCAACTGAATTGCTTGAGGACAAGCAAGCGTTTAAGCTTGGGGGAGTTGATACGTCTCCGTCGTATCTACTTTTCTAAACACTTTTGCCCTTGTTTTGGACTCTATCTTGTATGATTTGAATGGAACTAACCCGGACTGCCGCTGTTTTCAGCAGAATTACCATGGTGTTGTTTTATGTGCAGAAAACAAATATTCTCAGAATGACCTAAAAATCCACGGGAGGTCTTAGAAAAAATAATAAAAAATCCTCTCCAAATATGAAGACCAGGGGGCCCACACCCTTCTCACGAGGGTGGGGGCGCCCCCCTAGGGCACGCCCCCCTACCTCGTGGGCCCCCTGGAGACCCTCCGACGCCAACTCCAACTCTATATATTTGCTTTCGAGAGAAAAAAATCAGAGAGAAGAAATCATCGCGTTTTACGATACGGAGCTGCCGCCAAGCCCTAAAACCTCTCGGGAGGGCTGATCTGGAGTCCGTTCTGGGCTCCGGAGAGGGGGATTCGTCGCCGTCGTCATCATCAACCATCCTCCATCACCAATTTCATGATGCTCACTGCCGTGCGTGAGTAATTCCATAGTAGGCTTGCTGGAAGGTGATGGGTTGGATGAGATTTATCATGTAATCGAGTTAGTTTTGTTAGGGTTTGATCCCTAGTATCCATTATGTTCTGAGATTGATGTTGCTATGACTTTGCTATGCTTAATGCTTGTCACTAGGGCCCGAGTGCCATGATTTCAGATCTGAACCTATTATGTTTTCATGAATATATGTGAGTTCTTGATCCTATCTTGCAAGTCTATAGTCACCTACTATGTGTTATGATCCGGCAACCCCAAAGTGACAATAATCGGGACCACTCCCGGTGATGACCATAGTTTGAGGAGTTCATGTATTCACTATGTGCTAATGCTTTGTTCCGGTTCTCTATTAAAAGGAGGCCTTAATATCCCTTAGTTTCCAATAGGACCCCGCTGCCACGGGAGGGTAGGACAAAAGATGTCATGCAAGTTCTTTTCCATAAGCACGTATGACTATATACGGAATACATGCCTACATTACATTGACGAATTGGAGCTAGTTCTGTGTCACCCTATGTTAGGACTGTTACATGATGAACCGCATCCAGCATAATTATCCATCACTGATCCGGTGCCTACGAGTTTTCCATATACTGGTTTACGCTTATTTACTTTTCCGTTGCTACTGTTACAATCACTACAAAATAACAAAAATATTACTTTTGCTGTCTTTACTTTTGTTGCCGCTACCACCACTATCATATTACTTTGCTACTAAACATTTTGCTGCAGATACTAAGTTTCCAGGTGTGGTTGAATTGACAACTCAGCTGCTAATACTTGAGAATATTCTTTGGCTCCCCTTGTGTCGAATCAATAAATTTGGGTTGAATACTCTACCCTCGAAAACTGTTGCGATCCCCTATACTTGTGGGTTATCAGGTAGTTCAGCATTGAGCATTTGCAAAGACAAGGATCATACTGATGAAATATGCATTATGAAAGAGGTACGATGGATACCACATAGTAGCCAACACGACAGTGTGTGTACTATTCAAGATACTATTCTAAGGAATAACTATGGCTTAACCAACTTTGGGGTGAATGTGGTCACGTGATCCTAATGTTAGAGTTAGTAAATTTGTTTAACCCGAATGGAAGAGAGATCAGAATCCCAGAGTAAAGATCAAGGAGTAAAAGATCCTACTACCACCCAATGGCGATGTGGGCCCGTAAGACACACAACCAATGTTAGTAAACGTTTTTCAGTGACTAGACTCAACTTCGGCCAAGGAGTTGGAAAGGGGGCTACCTACAGGCAGTCGGCTCTGATACCAACTTGTGATGCCCTCGATTCAATCATACACTAATCAAACACGCAAATGTGTACGATCAAGATCAAGGACTCACGCGAAGATATCACAACACAACTCTAGACACAAATTAAAATAATACAAGCTTTATATTACAAGCCAGGGGCCTCGAGGGCTCGAATACATAAGCTCGAATACACAAGAGTCATCGGAAGCAACAATATCTGAGTACAGACATAAGTTAAACAAGTTTTGCCTTAAGAAGGCTAGCACAAAAGCAACATTGATCGAAAAGGCAAGGCCTCCTGCCTGGGAGCCTCCTAACTACTCTAGTTCGTCTGTGGCCATCATGTAGTAGTAGCCACCCTCGGGGTAGTAGTAGTCATCAATGGTGTCGTCTGACTCCAGGGATCTGTCATCTGGTCGCAACAATCGGGTATAGGGGAAAAAGAGGTAGCAAAGCAACCGTGAGTACTCATCCAAAGTACTCGCAAGACTTACATTAGATCTAACTAAGTATGCAGCTGTATCAAAGGAAAATGGGCTGTATCCGTGGACTAAACTGCAGAATGCCAGAAGAGAAGGGGAAAGCCTAGCCTATCAAAGACTAGCATCTTCAAGCATCTTGCAGCATATAGAAGAGCACAGATCAACATAATGTAAAGTAGTAGTAGTGTTATCAACCTCGGCCAGAGATCCTTTCTCGACTCCCTGCGAGAAAGCAATCCCAGAGCCATACTATCCATTTCTCATCACAATCCATTTCTCATGACAAGTATCCAGTTCTAGTTGTATCGATCGGGATACAACTCCAAGTGTCTGTTACCATAGGACAGGCTATCGATAGATGTTTTCTTCCCTGCAGGGGTGCACCAACTTACCCACCACACTCGACTAACTCCGGCCGGACACACTTTCCTGGGTCATGCCCGGCCTCGGCCAAACAATACGCCGCAACCCGACCTAGGCTTAATAGAGAGGTCAGCACGTCGGACTAAACATATGCCCCCAGGGGTCTTGGGCCATCGCCCCGGGAACTCCTGCATGTTGCGTGGGCGGTCGGTGAGCAGACCTAGCTACCTCCTTAAAAAGGCAGGAGCTTACCAGTCCAACCCGGCGCGTGCCGCTCATTTGCTGATGCCTATTAAGCTTCGGCTGATGCATACGGCGGAGAACGCACATACAATGCCCACGTATGGTTAGTGCTATCACGCCAGAGGCCCCTCGGATCAAGTATCCAAACCGTTAGTGTGTTGGTAGTGCGGTCACGAGCAGAGACTCACGAAAGATGTGACCCCGTCGCCTCGTATCGAGTACTTGCGGCAAGGACTAAGAATCTCCGGCCACGCCTCATAAGTATCTCGCGGGCACCTTCCAGGTCAACCCGACTCCACATCACTCGCTATTACGCTCACGCGGGTACCCCTCAGGGCCGACCCATCTTTAGTAACATGGTTCAGTGTAAAGTCATAGTAACCATAGTAACTGTGTGTCTAACACCAAGGGGAAATCCCGAGGAATCACCCCCGGTGAATTCCACTCCATGTAATCATCAAGGTGAACGTAAGAGGATCCACCCTCGAGGTTCACACTTGAGGGGTTGCACGACAGAGCCGTATCGGAAGTGGTTAAGGAGGAAATCACCCTCGATGACCCCGACTGGATAGCTACACTACAGAGATCTCATCAGGAGTGATGTATGAGGTTCCAACCTCGGCACTCGATGGTAACTCTGCAGAGTCGAGCAACAAAAGGGGAAAGTGATGTGCGGTGCCGGGGTCTGGTCTTTGATCCCGTTGATCGGGTCTTCAATGATGAAGCAGGGGCAACAAGGACAAGGTGGGGGTCACTGATGGATCACTAACCAACCTATACTAAGCAGTTTAGAATAAGCAGGTAAGGTATGAAAGCAGGTAACAAAAACAGGCTATGCATCAAAGTAGGATCATACAGAAAGCAGTAGCAGTTCTAATGCAAGCATGATAGGAAAAGAAAATGGGCGATATCGGAATGCTCAAGGGGGGGGGGGGGTTTGCTTGCCTGGAAGCTCTGTTGAAAAGGAAGAAGTGTCGTCGTCGACGTAGTCGATCACAGGGGAGGCATCGGTCTCGGGGTCTACCGGAGAGAAGAGGGGGAAGAAACAATAAATAGCAAGCATACAAATGCAACAAAAAGCACGACATGGCAGTAAGCTACGCTAGAAGTGCTCTAACGCAGTACTACACATTGCAGCGGAGAGGGAAAACATCCGAGGGGTTTTCCCCGCATCTGGCTTTTTCTGGACAGACGAAACAGAGGGGACGGTTCCATGTTCAGCATGCTAGGAGCACGTGACAGATGAAAGGACCGCGTATTTGGATTCGTTGGATTTTTCTGAGCAACTTTCAGGTAGAAAACATTTTCATCTGAGTTATGATTTATTATCTATGAATTTCTAAAGATTTAAACATTTTCTGGAATTATTTTTATTAACAGAAATTCATTATGACATCAGCATGAGGTCAGAGTGAGGTCAGCAGTCAAACCCAGCTGGTTCAGGTCAAACCTGACCAATGGGACCCACCTGTCATTCATAGTGGGTTAACAGAATCTAAATTAATCTAAATTGGAGTTAATTGGGGAATGGGCCCCACATGTCAGTGACTATTTAGTCTAACTAATTAAGTTATTTTATAAAAACTTATGTAGACTAATAAACAAAAGGGGGACCCACTTGTCAGGGTCAACCGTGCATAGTCAGCACAATTAACCCGGTCAATTGGTCAACAGGGACCGCGGGACCCAGTTGCCACGGACCCAGACGCAGCCACGTGGGCGCCGACACCAGAACAGCCCCGGCGAGGCTTTTCGCGGCGGCCGAACGCCAGCGAGCCTCGGATTCGCGTTACGGTGGGTCTCCGGACCCATGGCTAGGCGTGTTTGACGCGGCATGATGTCGCACGCGCGATGGCACTACCAGTTGGACTCGGGGATGGCCGGAACGTCGTCGGTGACGAGCGCGACGGACGGGGATCACGCTACGGGGCTCCAAATCGATCGCGGTTGGTCGCTTTCGAACGGCCACTCGACCTCACGGCGAATGGTGGTGGCTGGAGCGACTGGGGTGGCCGGTGCTGGAAGCTGCGGCGTCGCCGGCGGCGACGCGTTCGGGCGAGCTAGGGCAAAGGCGAGGCGGTGCGTCCGTGAACGAGCTGAGAGGCTGGGCAAGGCGTACGCGATGTGGCGAGGCCAACGGTCGCGAGCCCGTGACCATTTGGTCACCGGAAGCACGACAGCGGCGCGCGGAGGCGGCGACGCGTTCGGGGGCTCGTCGAGGTAGGTGCTAAGGGGCACGGTAGGATGCATGCGCGCGCGTTGTGTTCCTGGAAGCACCAGGAGGACGGCGGAGGCCTCAGGCGAGCGTGACAAGGGCCATGGCCACGACCACGACCTCGTCGGCGGGGAACAGAGCTCGGGCGTGGCAGCAGCTAGCTACGGCGCGTGATGAGGCTAATAAGAGGGGAGCAGGGGACAGAGGAGCTCACCTAGCGGCACGCACGGTGGCCCTTGGAAGGTTAGGAGCAGGAGGAGCGTCGGAGAGGAGGAAGATCGCCAGCGACCGAGGCGGAAGGGGGTGGCTTGATCCGCGGCCTGCGGTGCTCCTCGAGCTCGATGGCGAGGCGTAGTCAAGGTAGAGGTCGACGGCGCGTCTTGTGGACGTGCTGGCGAGGCGCGGTGTGGGCGGTGGCCGCGGCTACGGCACCGCCATGGCGACGGCGGCGCTCGGTTGAGGTGGGGATGAGGGGGAGTGTAAGGAGGGATCTCATGTGAGAGGGAGAGGCGGAGCGGGCGACAGTGGAGAGCGGGGCAGAGGACCGAGGCGTCCGGAGCCTTATCCCCTCGTCGGGCGTCGCCGGCGAGGTGGTTGGACGATGACGGGCGCGTACTGTCCCGCCCGGTCGAAGTAACAGGAAGCGACCGGGGGAGGGGGGAGTGGGCCGGCCTAGCTGGCCCAGTTGGCTCGGGCCAGGCACTGTGCACTTGGCCCATTGCACAGTGGCCTGTGCTCTCTTTTTTTTTAAGACTTTTCTGTTTTCTTATTTCTTTTTCAAAACAAAATAGTTTAATAAAATATAAGACTTGTAATTAATTTAGCTTAATAAATTTAGGCCACTACCACATTAGGTTTTAGCACTTGAATAAAATAGTTAGAATTTTTGTAAATTTAAAAGCATTTAATTAATTGTTTAAACCACTGTTTTAAATAGTTTAGGCCACTTAAACACTTTGCAAAAATGTTAGTTCACCACCAATATTAGTTATGGATTATTTGGCACATGATGAACATTTTAGTTTTCATGTTTGAGCAGTTTTGAATTTCACTCAGAATTTGAAAGTGAAATCACCTGGAATTTGAAAGAGAGAGGAGACAATGATGATCAAACACTTGTTTAGAAAAATGATTAACTTAACCCCATGGGTTACTGTAGCATCATTACACCGGGGTGTTGCACATATATAAGTCATGAAGAAAGCAATAGCAATAAAACTAAACGATCATAATGCTAAGCTAACGGATGGGTCTTGTCCATCACATCATTCTCTAATGATGTGATTCCGTTCATCAAATGACAACACATGTCTATGGCTAGGAAACTTAACCATCTTTGATTAACGAGCTAGTCAAGTAGAGGCATACTAGGGACACTCTGTTTGTCTATGTATTCACACATGTACTAAGTTTCCGGTTAATAAAATTCTAGCATGAATAATAAACATTTATCATGATATAAGGAAATATAAAGGACAACTTTATTATTGCCTCTAGGGCATATTTCCTTCAGTCTCCCACTTGCACTAGAGTCAATAATCTAGTTCACATCGTCATGTGATTTAACACCAATAGTTCACATCTGTATGTGATCAGTTCACATCTACATGTGACTAATACCCAAAGGGCTTACTAGAGTCAATAATCTAGTTCACATCGCTATGTGATTAACATCCAAGGAGTGATCATGTTTTGCTTGTGACAGAAGTTTCGTCTACGGGTCTGCCACATTCAGAGTCGTATGTATTTTGCAAATTTTCTATGTCTACAATGCTCTGCTTGGAGCTACTCTAGCTAATTGCTCCTACTTTCAATATGTATCCAGATTGAGACTCAGAGTCATCCGGATTGGTGTAAAAGCTTTCATCGACGTAACTCTTTATGATGAACTCTTTATCACCTCCATAACAAAGAAACATACCCTTATTCCACTAAAGATAATTTTGACCGTTGTCCAGTGATCCACTCCTGGATCACTATTGTACCCTCTTGCCAAACTTTATGGTGAGGTACACAATAGGTCTGGTACACAACATAGCATACTTTATAGAACCTATGACTGAGGCATAGGGAATGACTTTTCATTCTCTTTCTATTTTCTGCCGTGGTCGAGTTTTGAATCTTTACTCAACTTCACACCTTGCAACACATGCAAGAACTCCTTCTTTGACTGATCCATTTTAAACTACTTCAAAAACTTGTCAAGGTATGTACTCATTGAAAAACTTATCCAGCATCTTGATCCATCTCTATAGATCTTGATGCTCAATATGTAAGCAGCTTCACCGAGGTCTTTCTTTGAAAAACTCCTTTCAAACACTCCTTTATGCTTTCCAGAAAATTCTACATCATTCCCGATCAACAATATGTCATTCACATATACTTATCAGAAAGGTTGTAGTGCTCCCACTCACTTTCTTGTAAATACAGGCTTCACCGCAAGTCTGTATAAAACTATATGCTTTGATCAACTCATCAAAGCGTATATTCCAACTCCGAGATGATTGCACTAGTCCATAGATGGATTGCTGGAGCTTGCACACTTTGTTAGCACCTTTAGGATTGAGAAAACCTTCTGGTTGCATCATATACAACTCTTCTTTAATAAATCTATTAAGGAATATAGTTTTGACATCCATATGCCAGATTTCATAAAATGCGGCAATTGCTAACATGAGTCGGACAGACTTTAAGCATCGATACGAGTGAGAAAATCTCATCGTAGTCAACACCTTGAACTTGTCGAAAACCTTTTGCGACAATTTGAGCTTTGTAGATAGTGACACTACTATCGGTGTCCGTCTTCCTGTTTAAGATTCATTTATTCTCAATGGCTCACCGATCATCGGGCAAGTCAATCAAAGTCCACACTTTGTTCTCATACATGGAACCCATCTCAGATTTTATGGCTTCAAGCCATTTTGCGGAATCTGGGCTCATCATCGCTTCCTCGTAGTTCGTAGGTTCGTCATGGTCAAGTAACATGATCTCCAGAATAGGATTACCGTACCACTCTGGTGCAGATCGTACTCTGGTTGACCTACGAGGTTCAATAGTAACTTGATCAGAAGTTTCATGATCATTATCATTAGCTTCCTCACTAATTAGTGTAGAAATCACTGGAACTGATTTCTGTGATGAACTAATTTCCAATAAGGGAGAAGGTACATTTACCTCATCAAGTTCTACTTTCCTCCCACCCACTTCTTTCGAGAGAAACTCCTTCTCTAGAAATGATCCATTCTTAGCAACGAATATCTTGCCCTTGGATCTGTGATAGAAGGTGTACCCTACAATTTCATTTGGGTATCCTATGAAGATGCACTTCTCCGATTTGGGTTCGAGCTTATCAGGTTGAAGCTTTTTAACATAAGCATCGCACCCCCAAACTTTAAGAAATGACAGCTTTGGTTTCTTGCCAAACCATAGTTCATACGGTGTCGTCTCAACGGATTTAGATGGTGCCCTATTTAATGTGAATGCAGCTGTCTCTAATGCATAACCCCCAAAATGATAGCGGTAAATCGGTAAGAGACATCATAGATCACACCATATCTATTAAAGTGCGGTTACGACGTTCGGGCACACCATTACACTATGGTGTTCCAGGTGACGTGAGTTGCGAAACTATCCTGCATTGTTTCAAATGAAGACCAAACTTATAACTCAAATATTCACCTCCACAATCAGGTCGTAGAAACTTATTTTTCTTGTTACGATGATTTTCCACTTCACTCTGAAATTCTTTGAATTTTTCAAATGTTTCAGACTTATGTTTCATCAAGTAGATATACACATATCTGCTCAAATCGTCTATGAAGGCCAGAAAATAACGATACCCATCGGGAGCATCAACACTCATCGGACCGCATACATCAGTATGTATTATTTCCAATAAGTCTGTTGCTCGCTCTATTGTTCCAAAGAACGAAGTCTCAGTCATCTTGCCCATGAGGCATGGTTCACAAGTATCAAGTGATTCCAAAAGCCCATTAGCCTGGAGTTTCTTCATGCGCTTTACACCAATATGACCTAAATGGCAGTGCCACACATAAGTTGCACTAACATTATTAAACTTATATGTTTTGGCTTCAATACTACTCCCTCCATTCCTAAATATTTGTCTTTCTAGAGATTTCAACAAGTGACTACATACGGAGCAAAATGAGTGAATCTACACTCTAAAATATGTCTATATACATCTGTATGTGGTAGTCCATTTGAAATCTCTAAAAAGACAAATATTTAGGAACGGAGGGAGTATGAATATGTGTATCACCACAATCGAGATTCAATAAACCATTCACCTTGGGTGTATGACCACAGAAGGTTTTATTCATGTAAACAGAATAACAAGTATTCTTTGACTTAAATGAATAACTGTATTGCAATAAACATGATCCAATCATATTATGCTCAACATAAACACCAAATAACATTTATTTTAGGTTCAACACTAATCCCAAAGGTAAAGGGAGTGTGCGATGGTGGTCTTATCAACCTTGGAATGACTTCCAACACACATCGTCACGTTGCCCTAAACTAGTCTATGTTCATTTTATAACTCCTATTTCAAGTTACTAATCATAGCAACTGAACCAGTATCAAATACCCAGGGGCTACTATGAATACTAGTAAACATCAATAACATATATACTTTTGTTCACTTTGCCATCCTTCTTATCCGCCAAGTATTTGGGGCACTTCCGCTTCCAATGACCAGTCCCTTTGCAGTAGAAGCACTCAGTTTCAGGCTTAGGTCCAGACTTGGGCTTCTTCCCGGGAGTAGCAACTTTCTTGCTATTCTTCTTGAAGTTCCCCTTCTTCCCTTGCCTTTTTACTTGAAACTAGTGGTTTTGTAAATCATCAACACTTGATGCTTTTCTTGATTTCCACCTTCGCCGATTTCTGCATCGCGAAGAGCTCGGGAATTGTTTTCGTCATCCCTTGCATATTATAGTTCATCACGAAGTTCCAGTAACTCGGTGATAGTGACTAGAGAACTTTGTCAATCAATATTTTATCTAGAATATTAACTCCCACTTGATTCAAGCAATTTTAGTACTCAAACATTCTGAGCACATGCTCACTAGCTGAGCTATTCTCCTCCATCTTGTAGGCAAAGTACTTGTTAGAGGTCTCATACCTCTTGACTTGGGCATGAGTCTGAAATACCAATTTTAGCTCTTGGAACATCTTATATGCTCCTTGGCATTCAAAACATTTTTGAAGTCCCGGTTCTAATCCGTAAAGCATGGCGCACTAAACTATCAAGTAGTCATCATACCGAGCTAGCCAAACGTTCATAACATCTGCATCTGCTACTGCAATAGGTTCGTCACCTAGCGGTGCATCAACGAAATAATTCTTCTCTGCAGCAGTGAGGATAATCCTCAGATCACGTACCTAGTCCGCATCATTGCTACTATCATCTTTCAACTTATTATTATCTAGGAGCATATCAAAAATAAAACAGGGGAGCTATACGCGAGCTATTGATCTACAACATAGATATGCAAAAGCTATTCACTACAAAAAAATACACTTCCGTGATGATACGTGTTTGTCACAATAGGTCGCTTTGTTTGTCATGCATGTACATCCATGACAAATTTATGATAGAATCAAGATAGTCATACATGTGCTGTCGTAGAAGTGTTCCATGACATTACCAAAATTATCATCACGGAAGTGTCCACTTCCATGACGATAAATCGCGCGTCACAGAAGTGCTTTCGTCAAGGGTGACCGACACGTGGCATCCACTGTAACGGAACGCCGTTAAGCTATCGGGTCGGGTTTTGGATCCGATAACCCGTTAACTGCCCCGACCAATGGGAAATTTCCATGTATAAAATTCTTATTGGACGGACAAAACACGTGTCAGCTCGTCAGTGGGTCAGATAGGCGCCTATGATACGTCGACACGTGGCACGGACCAATAGAGGCCCATTCCTGTGTAAAGGCCGGCCCGTTTGACTTGGTCAAAAGCTGGCGGGCCGGCCCATGGAAAGCCTGTTAACGGCATGTTCGAATATAGCCCATTTACAGCCTGCTAACCCAAGGCCCGTTACGCCCTATCCGAATTAGGCCCAGTAGCGTCATCTGGGCCATCCAATATGATTCCAGCCCGTTTTCACTTCTGGCCCATGTATGGCCCATGACGTCTTTCGGCCCATATGAGGCCCTATGTAACTCTTGGCCTACTAACGGCCCATGGTGAAACTAGCCCGTAATGAATAGTGTATCACTCTACACCCATTAACGGCCCGTGGTGAAACTGTCCCGTGATGAACAGTGTATCACTTTATACCCATTAACGACCCGTTATTCCGTTGGGCCGTTTCCAGCCCATGTTATCTTTCGGCCTTCTCAGAGCCCATTTATTCTTGGGCTCATTTCCAACATTCATTTACTTACGGCCCGTTACTGTCATTTTCTGCTTGTGGGCCAAATTCAGCCCATGGTTACGGTCGGCCCGTTTGTGGTCCATTAATACGTTGGGCCGTTTTCATAGCGTCATCAAATATGACCTATTAATGATGGCCCGTTATGGTCGGCCCATGAACGGACGGTTCCAACTCTAGCCCGTTTACGGCCATAATGCGGCCTGTTATTGGCCCATGTTTGGCCATCGATCATACTGCCCGTATAAGGCCCATTGATGATACGGCCCGTAGAAGGCCCATTGTTTCTATGGCCCGTAGAAGGCCCATTGTTTCTATGGCCCGTAGAAGGCCCACTGTTTCTACGGCCCGTAGGAGGCCCAGTGTCACTACAGTAAATATTAGCCCATGGTTATTGCAGCCACTAGCAAACCGCGGAAAAAGAACTGCAATGGCTAGAAGAAAACAAATAAACAAGACAACAAGGAAATAAATAAGCAAGCAACTTACACTAGGCTATCACGGCTATCACACATATTACATCCACTGGGCATCAAAGTTCGCCACCAGTGCAAATAAATGCGCCGACAAAAGAATATACAAAACTGAGAGCACTTCAGAAGGCACTAGGCCTGGCCAGGTCCGGCCCCCCCAAACACCTGAAGAAGCTGAGTAGACCTCAGTTGTGTCAACGATAGATGCATCAACACTAGATTTAAGGCATGATGGTGCGCACGGCAGTCCTCTGATATCTTCATTGCATCTTTGACTTCAAGTCGGAGCTAAGCTGAAGCAACCCTTTCTGCTTTAAGTTGAGACTGAAGAAGTCGAACTGATTGAGGCAGCGACTACACAGAGGTTGTCTCACACCTGCTGGTGAGTGGCTTCAACTCACTGTCTTCATCAAGACAGGACCTTGGGGTCATCTCGCTGTCCTCAAAATGGTTTGGCTCACTATCTTCCCTAAAGTTCTGCCTGGCGTAAGAGATACGAGTCTGAAAGAGAAACAAGGAGACACGTAATAGGTTTCACAATTATATAAGCAAATAAATGGATCTGTTCTGCATAAGGAACATGTTTTTACAACTACAATTTGAAACTGGTAGTTTTTGCAAACATCCAATCAGATGTAAACAGCAAAGCAAACAGCAGTGGAGGAAATGATGCCTATCCTAATCTATACTAGAACAAAGTTTGAAGGCTTGAGAAGGATGAACTTACATTACATGTTAACACGGGCTGGACAAAGCCCTTCTCCATGTTGATGGAAGGATAATTCAATAAATTCCCCAAAGAAAATTCTTTATAAGCGTTGCCATTATTCTACATTTTGCAAAGAGTAAATATAGATCAAATAATATTGGAAGAAACAGAGGATAATGAAGCTCAGGTGCAGACTGATGATACATAATCAAATAGCAATTAATTAAGTACAGCGTCACGAGGCAAAAGGGAGAGAGGTACTGACAAGAGCAATGCAGAGCCCATTATTGTTTTGAGATCATATGATCCTTTGAGCAAGGAGATTCATCTGAAATTAGTTTTCATACAAGAGAGAAGGTAAGGCACAAGCAGAAATCTAGGAGTTCAAATTTTGAATTGATATCATAGAGAGTACCTGACGTTGGGCTCCCAGCAGTTCTAATTGGGGTTTGGCCACTGGAGTAGGGGTAAAGTGTGGTACAGTTGGGCCTGTGTTTTCTGTGGCTGCTGATCTATCTGATTTAACAGGTATCACTACCTTTTCCAAATACCTAGTTTGTACTCCTTGACGACCTGCACTCACCCTCTTCCTTTTGGACACCTATTACGAAAGAACAACATCTGACTGGAAAAACATAGTGTGACGACACATGGAATAGGTACAGAAAATGGATAGGTATGGCATATACTCATATATGATGCTTAAACTAAGCAGATGGTGTAACAAAGTAGAAGTAATGCAAGAGGTCAGATGCAAAATATGTGCGACCAATACAACTTTGCAAAGTTAGAGCAAGCACCTTGATGGGTGAATAAGATAGGCCATCCTCCACCATGCCAAGTTTGATAGCCAGTGGATCATTCCGCAATATTCCTCTCGTGCGCCCATTCTCATATTTATTTTGATAATGTTCAATATCTGACATGCATGAAAACATAAAAACAAGTGAGATTTTCTTTGTAATGCAGAAGTGATTCTAATCCAATACTGCCTCCCTGTAAAACCCTTTGTGCTATCTCTGCAATTCTTTTAAAAGATGTCATGCATGCTGTAATTTGTTGTGTGCATTAATATAATGTGGCCTACTACTCAAAATATGAGAGCTCCTGAAGTGATGACACTTCGCAAATGATAGCTTCAACATATAGTAAAGAAGAACAAGTCGACCTGACCTGACAGATTCAAAATATACTAAGGGAGAACAACTCGACCTGACCAGTCGACCGCAAGAGAAGAGTATCATCTTAAAGTAGAGCAGAAGAGCAAGCAGATTGAAGATATTACAAGTCTTTTAATACAATGTCGGTTGGCCACCCATGATGAACCAGAGCGCACAGAGAAATACTATTCTTTTCGGTTTCTCCATATGTGGCTCACATGCATTTCGAAACTAAAGTAGGAACATTTAGCTAACCAATTAAACATCTCTCAGTTTTACTAATATCAGCAATAATATCAGATATGAATTTGTACAACTAAGCTTGTTTAGCTCAATGGGTGGAGCAGTGCTATTACGACACGAACCACGTAGGCTGATTGTGGTCATCATAAAATGGGGAAAACATAAGCTGCAAACCGTGGTAGTGGGATGGCAGATCTGAAGCTGCAAACCGCGCAAAGGGTAGTTAGCAACCGATGTTTGCTTTGAAATAACAACTAAGATTTGGTATCGACAAGAAAGTATGGACAACAAGTGACAAAGAAATGCAATTATGTTGTCTCTCTATATGTCGCGGCATGCAGTTGGAAACTCAAGTGGGACCTTTAGCCAACCAATTAAATGTGTCAGTTAACTAATATCAGTATCATATCACAATCATATTTGAACAACTAAGCTTTCAAATTCTGAGTGTTGTGTTGTTTAGCTTCAAGGGTGGAGTAATGCTAGTACGACAGAAAGCACCTACGCAGATCATAGTAGAGTATACAAAAGGGGGAAACCCTAAGCATCAAGAGAAAAATCAAGAAAGTGGAACTAGCTGGACCAGTGGGTGGCACACATGCTTTTTGAAACGAATATAGGAACATTAGATGACCAATTAAACGTTCTTTGTTTTAGTGATATTAGCATCATATCAGATTCGTATTTCAACACGTAAGCTTTGGGTTGAGGTCTTGAGGAGCAGTGCTAGCACGACACGGAGCACCTACGATGATGGTAGTGAATATGAAGGGGGAAACCATAAGCTTTACGAGTATAGTGCCATGGCGGATCTGAAGGTGCAAACCGGACAAAGCTACTTCGCAACCAATGTTTGCTTTCAACTAGCCACTACGATTTGGTACAGACAAGAAAAGTACAATAAACAAATTACGATCTATTTTCCGGGTGAGATCAATAACTTAAGCACATATGGAAGAGTACCAGCTCTCTTGCGACGCCGTGTAGGCCTGTGCTGATATGTTGAGGGTGCTGCGGGTGCGATGGCTGTCGGCAGCGGGGAAGAAGACTTTAGACGGCAGACGGCCGGGTCTGAGGATATATCCTGTTGCCGTGGACGAGGCGGTCGTAGGAGCAGCTACGGCAAGGTGGACGACGGCGCCGATGAAGGGGGAGGAGGCGATGAAAGGATCCTGGTCCAGCACCGTGGATGAGAGACATCCATCTCTTGCAGTGGACGATGGGGTAGGGGTAGCGGCTCCAGCAAGGTGGAGGATGGGGTGGCGGACGGAGGAGGCTGGCCGCAGTGCGGAGGTTGTCGTGCCGCCGACGGTGTATGAATGGGGAAATGGAGGGGAGGGGGATCTCAAACTTTGGGACGTGCTTCTCTGAAATGGGGGAAAGTTACGAACTTATCCCCCGTTTAAAATTTCGGACATCGCATTGGTTGGGGATAGGACGGTAATCTCGCATCTCCCAAATATTTTCCGGTAACTATTTCGGGCAAGGAGAGGGTGTTTTGCTGCCCACGGTTGGCGCCCACGGTGTATGAACGGGGCTGACAGGTAGGGCGGTTGTGTCACGTCTGATGGAAGTTACACATCTGCCCCTATTTAAAATATAAGCCTACATCGATTTCGGACGAGGAGAGTTTGTTTTGCCGCCCACCGTGTATGAATGGGGAAATGGAGGAAGAGACACATGTCTTTCCGACGAGCTTGAATCAAATGTGTTTTGCCGCCCACATTTGGCGCCCACCGTGTCTGAATGGGCTCAGAGGCCGTCGTGTCATGTCTGATTGAAGTTACTAGTCTACCCCTATCGACAGCGGTGTAAATCCTGTCGATAAGGATGTCAAGTGTCAGGGGTAGACAGTAATTTCCATCTCGCAAACACTTGCTTCGGGCAGCCCACAAATTATAGTGGGTGTTTAGCCGCTTCGTTCAAAACTTGGGAGAAATAGCATTCACGTTTGCCCTGGGACCTGGCAAACTAAATTCAAATCCAATTTGTATTCGATTACGAATATCCACAGATAATTATATGTTTTGTTATTTATTTCATCAAAACCACAACAAAGATTTATTCCACCTTTATATATGATTATGATTTAGAAATGCCGTGATCTTCGAATTCAGTAGGTTGGATACACTCTGAGTCAAACAGTTATTTCATCCAATACAATATGCTCACACGAAAAACAGTTCACCTTATGTCAACCATACAAGTACTGAGGATTACCTCGCCTAAAAAATTCGGATCATTACAACACATGGACAACATAGGGGGTCTTGCAACATAATCCATTTAGAGACATGACACAACATGCAAGTACAATAATCTAATGAAAATTTCAACTAGTATCTAAAGAAGAAACGGGATTATCTTGGGCTTTAGATAGCAGAAACAGCAGGACCTCCTCCGTCTTCAAATGCAACATTCTTACTTCCTCCAATTCTTGGGTTGCTTGCATAATGCGTGCCGCTAATTCCGTAATTTCCAGCCTCAAGATAAAGATTACCTCATTCATGGCAGCCACACCATCTCTTTCTGCCTCTAGTAGAGCCTCAAGCACTATAATATCTGTGCTCAGACTGCTCTCCGGCGGTGTTGCCTCTGAATTGCTACCATCTGGTAACATGGATGGCGCACTGCTTCCACAAATAGATTCTGGGGTTGTACATTGTGTCCTAGTGTGAACGGCATCCTGAAAGGTTTTCGTTGGACATCAGTAAGAGATAGTTATCGTATGATCTAGGCAGTAAGCTTACATGGTAAACGGCGGACCAATTATTATCGAGCATGGAAAACTATATTTAAATGGTTCGAAGCAGCATCAGCCAAAAAGAAATTAAAATGGTAAGATGAAACTAGGGATGTAACTGGAAAATAAACGAAATCCGCCAGTCCCATCTAGTTAGTTTTTTCTACCTCCCTAGTTCATTTTCCTCAAAAAAAACAAAAACTCTTTTGAACTATCATACCACTAGTGGACTTTAATCGGGATTAAACCGGACCCAGTTGACATCCCTAGTTGAAAGGGAGTGTACAACCGCTATATTTAAGTTGCCAATGCATCTAAGCAGTTGAAATAATCTGAGAAAGCACTTAACAGTGTGGCCTCATATAAACTACGAAGACAGTCTTGTGATGAAGTTGAGAGGAAAAGTTAAGGACTCAAATGAAATAGGCATGCATTTCTTTACGATAGTACAACAGGCACTGCTGACATATTGGCCAACTCAGGTATAGCGTAACAACAAATAAGCATTCGAATCAAGCAATACAGCAAAGCAGACAGCTGAACTATTTGTAATTCGGTAGGATTACACGTTGAGGGCACAAGCCAAGAAAGCAGCCCACTCGCATTACATCTCACATGTACTAAAACTCACTGGCTTACCATATGTTGCTGTGAAGCCTAGCTGCTGTTGCAATGTTCTTTGAAGATATCGTCAGCATCCCGTGGTTGCAAATCTAGTTGTTGTAGTTTATTCTGCACCATCTATTTAGGTAAAATTAATTTTAATCGCATGCACTGGTCCAAATTGATCATCAATGGTTCATCTAAACTAATGAAAGAAGGGTGTGTGCATACACGACAATACTCCCTCCGATTCTTTTTACTTTGCGTATAACTTTTTCTCAGTTTTCTCGTATTAGTCTGCGCGTTGCCGATTCCTAGAGCTGGTTTACTTTTGTGCCCCGCCCCATCCGCCTCTGCCCTAATTAATTGGAAAATTAGTCCAGAAAAATTAAACCAGTGCCCTCCTTGGTATGCGGGTCAAGAGTTATGCGCAAAGTAAATAGAATCGGAGGGAGTATATCTGCTTCCCTATATTTTTATGCTTGTTCGAGGTGCCATCCCCAAAAGAACAAATATTTTGCTTGATGGGGTTTGCAGCTCCATAATTAATAGAAGCATCAAATTAGTCATGCAACTTGGGAAGATCAAGAACACACAAACAAGTAATGAACAGAGGCTCAGAGCAGTGATGTAATAGCTAGCATCAGAAAATGTAGGGTAAAACAAACAAAAAGCAGCGGAACCACATGCTAGTTTGCTGATGTGTAATTAAGCATAGAGAACATTAAGCAGTCTGATGGAACCAACAGGTGGCATCAAAACAAAACTAAAGCATATTAACTATATGTGCACTGGTATGTAATTTAGCACATGTAACATGTTCACTGCCAGAAGTATGGCCCTACAGGTGCAAGCAGAATAACGCGTCTCATGAAAAACTGAATGATACCCTGAAGAAATTCAAAGGTGCGCTGCTTTTGCTAGAAAAGTGAACATAGGCGCCGGCCGTTGGGTAATAGTACCTGATTCTCGGCGCCGTATGGGTATCGTTGTCATACTTGATAGCTAAGGATCGTCGATGGTGCTCATGTTGCAGTTGAGTTTGGGCCGGCTGTCGCCGTCGCTAAAGCGGCTCCGGTGCTACGGTTGTGGCGCCTGTCGACATACAAGAAAGCTCATCTGTGGTAAGTGAACAGTTGCACGATAAAGAGAAAAACCGAAAGGAGTACAAATCGAAATAACCTGATGAGGCTGCGGCATCGGTAAAGCAGGGCCGGTGGAGTTGAATATGGCGTCCGTGGAGCGGGTCCGGTGCAGTGGACGAAGGCTTCGGCGGGCGCGTTGTACAGTGCTTTCGGTGAGGCGGATCTATTGCGGCGGACGAGGGCTTGTATGAAGGGCCAGCGAAGGGGCGGACGAGGGAGTCAGTGAAGGGCCTACGCTGTGGTGGACGAGGGCGCCGGTTAAGCAGATCCGGTGCAGTGGACCATGATGGCGGTCAAGGAGATCTGGAGCGGTGGACAAGCCAGTCGCTGAAGCGGCTCCGGTGAAGTGGTGAGTTGGCAGTTGGGGGTTCCAAGGTGCGGAAGGTAGATCCGGTGGGGTGTGAGGTCCACCGCTGCGGCAAAGGACTAGTTCGGCGGCTTGTCGTGGTTAGGGGGGTCGGGGAGGGGCTCTAGGGAAGAATGTTGGGGGCAAAGAGGGGAAAACAACGGATTACCAAAGCAGCCCTTTTTCGTTCATGTGCCAGGGGTAAAACAGGAATATCGCAAGGCTAAACTTTCGGGCGCGTGATATTTTGATGTGAGCGGGAAGTTTGAAAGCTTTTGGCGCCTAAAATTATAAGTATTCTGCTCTCGTACGGCCGACTATGATATCATGGCCGACAATTTGTTTGTTTTGCACGCAAAAAAAATGTGCAAGTTTTGAAAATCAATGTCTCCAACTCGAAACTTAGATTGTCCATTCAATTCAAATATGGATCATTGAGCTACTACAAGCAAATACCATCGTATGGTCCAATTCAAATGAAATTCCAAATGTGTTTATCCTAAATATGATAACAAAAGCAAAAATGTGTATGTGTATGAATAAAGTGGATGATTATAAAGTTTGAACATGCCCGTATGTGTATATCTCTAGGTTTGATATATGAATTTGAAATCACGAAATCCCGGCTTAAAAAATGTACCTCCGTTTAAATGAATTACAAAAGCTAATGATGGAGTCGAATTCCAAAATTCCAATCTTAGGTTTGTAATTCTGGTACATCAAGGTATATCACGCATGTTCAAAAGTATCGTTATCTCATAGTACAAACTGTGAAACAAATTGACCAACCATGAGTGCACAATATCTCAATTACGCTAAAGTCCCTCAAATATAGACACCTCACTCTTTATCTGAAGTCAACCCCCCCACCACACACACACACACAGAGAGAGAGAGAGAGAGAAGTCGTTCTCTCCCCCAAACACTAACACACGAGCACATTAACACCCCTCTCTCTTGTAAAGTCCGGACCCCAACATAGGTCTCTATCACTTTGTCTCTCGGGCATGCACACATCTCTTCCCTCACTCTCTAGGTCTCCCACTATCTCTCTTACCCAAGCACACGCACTATGTAGAGTGTATATTTCCCATACACACAAAACGTCACCCCCAAATGTCTATCTCCCTAGTTATGTGGTTCTCGCGCACTCACCTCACACACCACCCCCACTGCAAACAAGCACACTTTGTCTCCTTGTGCACCACTCTCCTCTTTCTATCTCTCCCACATGCGGACCCGCCCCAGCTCTTTCCCCGTATACATATATGTCGTGACTCTTTGCATAGCTCCCTAATGTATAATCGTTCTCGATTTCACACATCTCTACACCATCTATTCTAGATCTCTCATGAAGTCCCTATCACACACACGATGACTTGCTTCCCTTGCGTCTCCGTTCATAGGTCAATTTTGGACAACATCAACATTGTCTCCCTATCTATACGCCATCTATGGACACAAACGACCCCTCTCTTCCTCTCACTCACTCTCTCTCTCTCTCTCTCTCTCCGTCGCTAGCTCTCTCTTTCTCTCGCTCTCACACCCCTCTCCCACACAGACACTCGATGTCTCTACCAAATAGTCTGCTCCCCCCGCCCGCACCCGTGCTATCTCGCTACTACACATGTCACACCATCCCCCCTTCCCTTATACTAGGTTTACATCATCAGTGGTCTCTCTACTCCACATACACTCTCTGCCTCTCACACACAAACGCGTGCACAAACACACACGGACACGCACAAACACCCATTTACCTGGATCCTCATCTCTCCTCATGTCCGCATGTGTATCCCACACACTCACTCTCTAATTATGTATATGTGTCTCCACGTTACACAACACAAATCCCCATGTACATGTCTCTCTCTATCCCCCACACACATAGACACAAAGAATCTGTTATCATTGCCTCAGTCTCTAACATATCACACACGCACTCTCTCTCTCTCTCTCTCGCAAACACGCTCAACAAGGGTTTCCCCGTGAATAACTTACCGTCTATTCATGAACAGTCGTGGCAGTACGGCGAACACGAGACATGAAAAAGAATAAATCTACACGTGCTTAGACCACCTAGTATGACTACTAGGACTAGAGCAAGCCAGAAAGCGCGCCGCTGTCACCCCCTCCTTGTCGGCGACGGGAAAATCTTCGTTTTACACAGTCGAGAAGTCATTGTGCTAAGGCCTCACATGTTGAGGCGTTGAATAGAATGTAGATGCTAGTTTACGGAAGCAAGTATCGATAATACGTTTGTATCTCCATACTTATATTTATTCTCTTATAAAAAACCGAGTTGGTGATGATGGTACGTGTGCCATGTTGCAATATAGACCGTCCGATCTATATCTGACGGATGGAAATTAAACTAAAAGATACCCGCACCCCTCTCCACATTTGCAGACAAGGCCTTCCCTCGTTCATCCTTATCTCCAACAAACCTCATTGTTGAGCAATTAATAAAGGAAGCCTCTGGAACAAACTGGCCGGGTGGCCGCTGCCGGCGTCGTCAATCCCCATGCCTCCGCTCAGTCCGACCACCAACCACCAACACACCCCACTCCTCTTCACCTTATCTCATATTTCTTGAGATATCATTAGTTTTTACACATGGGATTACTCCCACAAGGGTCAATCACAACAAGTGTTTTATAAAAAATGCATCTTGATGTAATATATCTCTAGTGACATATGTATATCAAAATTAGAGTGTTTTGTACCAAGTTTGTGAATAAGTATTATTCTAATTGTGATTCCTTGCAACGGACATGAACATTGCTAGTATTTCCAACCAGGCATTTCTTTTCCTAGTATTCCATAGTTTCAAGTTTTCCATCAAGATATTAGTCACTCATGGTTGATATTTACTTTCAATCTTGTACACATATGCACTATGTAACTAGCCTTGCTTATTGGCTTCCAAAGCTTCACTTTCACTCCTACTTACAATATGTAGAGTATTTAACAAAAAACTACCACTTTTAACCAGCCCTAGGAGGAATCTATTGTACAAAAAATAGCAAAAATATACCCAAAATTTCTTAATCCACGCCAAAAACTACCTAGTACTCCTACCGATTAGGTTTGTTTTAACCCATTTATGACAGGGTTGGCCCACATGTCCGTGCTAACGAGGCAGCTTAAACCAACACATTTTGTTTGACCGTTGACACGAGGGACCCACATCTGACCTTCTATCCTGTTATTCCCCCTCAAATCATTATTTTTCCTAAAAATTAGTTCAAACAGTACTGATGCGTGTTCGCCGGTGGCGCCGGTGATGAGCGAGTTGGCCGCTGCTCCGCCGGACGGGCCGGACGCCGCGCTGGCCTCCGCACGGGTTGGCAGGCTGGCCCGAGCGTGACTCACGAGCGAGCAAGCCGCCGCGTTGGCCTTCGCTCGAGCCAGATGGCTGGCCTTAGCGCGGCGTGCACGAGCAAGTCGCCACGCTGCCGTGCCAATCTAGCTAGCAAACCTTGCAGACAAGCAGCTAGACGGAGCTATCTTTGCTAGCTAGCGGCCGTGAGTGCCGGACGGAGCTGGCATCCGGGCTGCCGCAACATGGGCTCTGCACCGCCGGCGGTTTTGACCTCGCCTTCTGCCGGCGGCGGTAGCTGCGTCCCATGGTCGAGGATGACTAGGTGGACGGGCCAGAGGTAGGAGGTCACTCGAGGATTTTTGTTGGTAAGAGGAGTACAATAGTTGATAAGGTAGTCTTATCTTAAGTCTGCCACGTATGCAAGTGGTAGTAGTTTCTTGGCATTTTAGTGGTTTCTTGCATTATTAGAGCAAGTACAATAGAGCTGAGTCAGCGGACTATAAGAAATAAACTACTACTACATGTTGGCTATAAGATGGGTTGTAGATGACATGGCACTGGCTTATAGCAGCAGCTGGCTATACTATTAACCATGCTCTTAGGGGTTTCTTGTAAGGAACAATGTACGTACTACTAGCGACAAAAGGCGATTCTAGGTTGCGTTGTACTCCAACGAGTACTACTAGTGGTCGCGGGAGTGTATACCTCGTTTTGTGGGTTCAATCCCGGCCGAACGCACGACGTCCTTTTTTTAAGTAGTATACTATCTAGATACATCGCAGAAATGGATGTACCTAGAACTAAAATACATCTAGATACATCCATACCTGCGACAAGTAATTCAGAACGGAGGGAGTACTACACTTTGCTGCGAGCCAATATTTTACACGGGTAGTTTGAGTTTTAAAGTCAAACGGACGTGCGGCCCCACAATCTGGGTGCACTGGAGTCTGGACAGCCTAGCCATGTGAACGGGTTTTCCTTCCCAGCATCCCGTGGCTCGCGTGCTTGCCCTAGCCGCACCTCGCTTGCAGCTTCCAACTAGTAGCATATTTAAACTAGCGCCTCCCAATTAAGCCCGAGGAGCCGGAAAAGCCTGGCGGGGCATTGGGAACTGTGCAATATGGCTCTATACGTAAAGTGCTCTACTACTACTCTGTAGCTTGTGGCGTTGCATGCATGGACTTCACTCCATTATCGGCTCTACTATAAAAGAAATTCCTCTTGACGTGTTTTTTTGAAACGGAGGCAAAAGCTTTGCTTCATCTCATTCATAAAGAAGGAACTACTAACAAAGTTCGACGAGATCCATTACACCTCCACAAATAGAAGCGAAAAGCCTAGTCTTGCTATATCAAATAACTCAAATGTTCTGCCCCCGCAGTAACCATCGCTGATAAACAGGCTGCTAGTGTGTGCATGAGAGGAGCGGCTGAGTAGGCCAGCTACGTGAGAGGAGCGGCTGAATAGAGCACCGAGAGTACCCACTAGGCCACTACGCAGGTGTACTTCCCCTGCATTGATAGTACAGCGATGGTTCTATAGAACAGTAGTACCCTCCACTTCCAACTGTAGCTCCTTGGCCCTGAGATTCAAGAGTTCAAAACTGGTGCACAATACAAGACTAGACTAGAAGTACATTACTCCCTCCTTTCTGGTTTATAGGGCTCATCTCAAAATTTTAGTTTTTCCATTTTATAAGGCTCAATTTGGTTGTTTCCCATCACATGTTCAGATTCCAAGGTGCATTAAATCATAGCATGCAAGTATTAAGAGAAAATTGACCAATGAATGTAATTTATGCATGCATGCATTGCAATTAATGCATTGGTAAACATACTTTTTTGAGAAAAACAAGAGCATTAATTGGGTGCTTTTTTGAGGAGGAGTTGAGAAAAGTAGTACTAGTACTGCTACAATACGAGTACATACTCCTCCGTCACATAATGTACGACGTTTTTTGACACTAGTTGGCGTGTACAAAAATGGCAAAAACATACCAAAAATTTCTTAATCCACGCCAAAAACTACTACCTAGTGCCAAAAATTTCTTACTAGTGTTATTATTTACAGTATAATGCAATCCCATAATGTTCCATAATGCTAGTACTAGTACTCCATGGTACCAAAAACTACTACCTAGTACCAAAAATTTCTTACTAGTGCTATTATTTAGAGTAGTAAATAATAGCCTCACCCCTTCGTTGAGGAACGATCTACAGTTGGAAGGGACGAGGCCCTGCGGTTACTACGCTCTTATCTCCTCCTCGCCAGTTCTCCTCCCCCAAAGAGAAGGTAGTTCGTCGCTGCTCCCATGGATTCGCTAGGCGGTTCTCCTCCTCGTCGGGGCTGGGAGACCTTGGACGACGATTCTCTGGGAGAAATCGCATGCCGCTCCGACGTCCTCACCGCCGCAAGACTCGGTGCTTCCTGCGCTAACTTTTTCAAGACGCTGCTTAAACAGGCTTGGGAAAAGGCCATGATTGTTGGTCTTCCATGCGTCCTCGAGGAGAAGGTTCTTCTATGGGACAATTCTTCGAACAGTCCACCGCTCCCTGGCCATGGTTGCACGTTGACTCCGCTAGAGTTGACGATGTTGAGAGGTAGTCGGATTTTGTCCGATGAGCAGGTCAGTAATGGAGTTTGATCATGTAGTACTTAGTTATTCCATTTCCATCCCATAATTTCTCCGCTGCCCACCGTCTTATATATAGGTCTGGGTCGGTGCCAACGAAGATTGGCTTGCATACCTCCGGCCGGATACCACCATGATTTTGCACAACATCCACAACAGTGCGGCCATTCCGGTAGACCCCTTCTCCACCATTGGGATCGGCCTTCCGGACTGGCTGGGCAAGAATACATATGATGATGCCTACATGAGATTGAAGAAGATAGCAATTGCGGACCACCGACAAAGTGACGCGGCTACGACAATTACTATCTCATCACGGTGTTCGACATAAGGATTGTCATCAATGCAGGAGGCAGTAACGGCAGAGGCTGGCGCATGTTGGCGGTGGCAGATTTGTACCCCTAGACGTTTGAAGACGCCGTGCGCCATCTAGGCTGCATCTTCGCGGTGACAAGCCAGGGGACTTGTTTCATCTGGTTGACATCCTACGGTACGAGAGATTACAAACGGAATGCACAAACCATCATTTGCATCCCTAACGGTACTCCATTATTTTGCAGGGACCAGTCATCCCCCGATCAAAATAAGATCACCGATCCTGGATGTGCATTTGCATCCGCGATTTGGTCTAACCTGGAACCTTGTAGCTGACTTTGACATATTGGGATCAACTATCTTAGCAGTCGTTACCCATGGTACCACTGATGTGCAACATGGTCACATAATCTACCACGATCGGACCGTCACCATCTACCCAGGTATTCCATTTTTTAACCCTCTCGCCTTCTCTTTCATTGTTGTACTAGTAGTATACTTTGTAGTACTAGTAGGAGTACTTTTTACCTTGGAGGACGTGTATAGCTAGCTAGGCCCTTGAAGACTTGAACCCACTAGCTGCCACCATTTTTGTTTTTCCATGTCTTACTATCTCATCCATGTAGCCAAGAGTGGCTATATATAATAAGCCGGTTATTTTACTTCCTCTATACCGGAGTAGTACTATTTGCTGCACAGTATTACTGACCGCCACATTTGAGCACAACATTATTATGCATGGACCTTGACTATGTACGTCACCATGTGTCCAGATCTGGGATGCCGCGTGTACTAGATGAACAGCGCTGAGTTCGACCCCCGTGATGCTACGTGGGTGCCGAGGAACACTCTTGGAGAGTACTCGCTTTTCATCGGGGACAGCTACCCCATTGTGAAGCGGATGCCACCTTCCGTGCACGACACGGAAGGCCTGCCATTCATGAAGCATGGTTGTGTCTTCAGTGCGCACCGCCGGATGAACGACATGCTGGGACACGCTATCCCTGATTTATGCCGCTTCAGCTTGGATGAGTCTCCATCGTGTGGAACCGGACTAGAAAGCTGCGACAATGATTCCCGTTGCCCACCGCTATGGATCGTGCCATCCATGAAGAACACCTGAGACTAGAACCTGGAGGAGGACATGTAGCCCATCTATAATGTGTAAGTGGAGTATGGTAATTGTGAACGGTAGCGCTTTGAATATATGTAGACTAGTCGTGCACAAATTTATCACATGAGTTGGAGATGAACTTGTGTGGCATACTTGCATTTGTCCTTTAGAATTTATTACTAGTAAATGTGTTATGTCTACGTGCAACTTGTGTGGTTGTTGCACGGGCTCCAACACACTCTTTGAGAAAAAAAGGTGGCACAGCTTTGGATATACGTGACGTGGCGGCAACATACAGTAGCATCGTTCGCTATAGTTGTACTAGTACACTCCTACTAGGACGACAACTCCTATAAAACCTTGCGCTTGGCTCTTTACCTCTTCGGGAGGTTCAACAGTTCGTACTCGTGTGAACCTTGCACTTGGCTCTTCGCCTCTTCAGAAGGTCCAACAATGATGATACTACAGTACAATATGCTTCTGGCAATCTGACACCGATTGAACTGCTGCACGTCCACCGCGAGGGCGAGGGCGAGGGAGAGGGAGAAGGCGCTGTAGTCAAAACCCACTCCTCGTCCTGCGAACCACCGCGCGCGTGGGCGAGGGAGGGGCGTAGTAAGCAAGCTTCTCCTCGTTCGGTGAGTTGACGGGACACATCAAAGCAGTACTAGTACTAGTACTAGTAGTCCATACTGCGTCCTTTCCGATTAATATGGCTTAATTTGAAACGAGAAAAATGCACTGGCGGTCAACGTATGTAACAGTACGCTCTTTACGGTCACTATATATAGTTTTGCGGCGATTATGCGATCACTAGCTCATTGTAGAGCACCGTAGTGCATCCTACTGACCGGCCACATAGTCGACCTGGCACTTTGTTGACTGGTTAAATTGTCACCTGGTTTCTGGGTCCCACCTGTCATTTGGCAGAGCAAAGAAATCAGTTAAACAAAACTTTACGCAGGCGCGACACGAGTCCAACCCTTGCGCGCGAACCGCCCTGGCTGTGTATGTGAGTGCATGCACGTGTCCTCCCTCGGTCTTCCAACAAAGAGTGTACTACATGATGTACATCTACACTTCCAATGCATTTAGCCTTTAATCTACTAAATCGATATTGATTGACTAATGCACCAACTTGTGCTGTAGGTATAGGCTACATGTCTATCCTTAATTATAGCATGCAACGGCCTTCATTTAATCTTCTTATCTTAATGGTCGCATGCACACATAAGTCTGCTACTTTTGGGCGTTAATTATGCCCTAGTCAATGTGTAAATCTCTAAATGTACAGTCTTTCACGGACGTAGGGAGTAGGTTGAGCACTTGAGCGTGAGCGTGTGTGTTGTGTCGTGTGCTGTGTGCCGCATGGGTGCGTGAGTGTTGTGTGCGTCCATGTGTACGTATGAGTGTTGCATGTTGCATACATGCATGCATGGGGCTTACTCCCTCCCATTGACATGTTCATATTTCAAGCTTCCTCTGTTCCCTCCATATGGTGATACTCCCTCTGTTCCCAAATATAGTACAAAGTTGAGTCATCTATTTTGGAACGGAGGGAGTAGTACGGAGTAAAATCCTCCCTCTGTTCTCAAATACAGAGTATTTGTCTTTCTACAGATTTCAACAAGTGACTAGGTACGGAGCAAAATGAGTGAAGTGAGCGTAGAGGCATAGGGATATTGTAGAAAGGAAGTCCTCGCGATCCATTTATTCCCCATCTCGGTCAGAAAGAACTATTCAACTAGTCTTCACAGTGAAGTGACAATACACGCTGCAGCAGATGGGACACGTAATTAATAAGCTGAACCAGCGTGTTGGTGTTACTAAATCAGCCTTACCCAATACTGCCATCATGTTTGCCAGTAGAGCACGCTTCCGCAAATACGCCTACGCACCTCTGTCCTCCATTAACTGACATATGGGCCCTGTTGTGGTAGACCCACATGTCATCGGTGTAACTATTTACACTCCGAAGGACGGTATATCCTGGTAGTAGTACTAGTAGAATTGAGATTGAATGCACTTTCTTCCCCGTCTTCCACTCTTCTTCCTCCTCTCTTCTTATTCCTCCTCTCTTCCACATCGTCGGCCGCACACCATTTACCCCCGCTCACTGCTCGCCCGCCCGCGACATCTTCCTTGGTAGCTCGCGCGTACCATATCCCCCCGCTCATTGCTCGGCCACACGAGGAGAAGCTTCTTCGCTCGCCCGCCCGAATCCACTTCCCCGCTGGGTCGCAGGCACCGAAAACCCCAATGGTAGAACCGACTGACACGCAGAGCCGCGATTGGAATTCCCTCCCCGATGTTCTCTTGGAGCAGATCTGTAGTCGTATGGACCTACTCAGCACCGTCCGTCTGGCTGCATGCTCGGTGTCTTTGTACCGTCTACTCGTCTGCAACCGGCCAGCTCTTTTCAAGACACCCTGCTTGCTGATGCCCGATCCTCGCAGGTGGCCTAGACACCGACTTGACGATCCTACGGAGGTTGCCGTGGTGCCCCTCGACATGTTATTTCTTAGAGTTGATATGAGAACAGTAGTAGTAAGTGCTATGGTAGAATGTGAGTAGGCACTGTCATAGCTGTTTTCCTCTCATTGTTAGATGATGTTTGAACCATGACATATTGCTAGAATATGAAAGCCATTGGCTTATTTTTTTTAACTTGGGGTATGATTATGACCACGGCATTGCAATTATCTGTCTATGATATGTGTCACTGTTATAATAATCTTAATTCCACACATACTCTGAACATGATTGTTTATTTTTGTCCTTTTGGTCTCCAATTTGAATTGTTGCAGCAGATGCAAATGCGCTGGCCTTCATGATTCCAGGACCTGGAATCATACCAGCCGATGGGTGGTGGTTTATCGCTCGTTCAGCTGACGGCAGTCATTTGATGCTCATTCGCATGTACCAAATTGACCAAACCATTACATCAAACCACATGCAGTACAATGTGTGGGGCGTTTGTGACATTGATGGCTATGGCTGCTTCGTGTTCGAGAAAGATCCCAGCTCCGTTGGGCCAGGCGTATTCAACTGGAGGCAGGTTTACAGCCTCAGCAACCACTCCTTGTTCTTCGGGCTCAATTATCCGATCATCCAACCAATCATCGATCATATCACCGGCGATGATTACTGTGCTATGCAACTTCCATTCGCGAGGGGGGGTTGTGTTTACACATCATACCATGGGTTTCATGAATCATCATATCCAGAGATTCGTCGACACAGCTTGTTGCCAGATAATCTTCAGTGTGTGAAAGGTATCAAGCTTCCATGCGATGGATGGCTTTTGCAAACCCGACATGTGGCGATGTGGTTCATGCCAACAGCAAATATGCACAACTTGATTTGTGTTGATATCTAGACTGAGCCATGTATTCTGCTGCTGTAGCACGACCCTCTTTTGTTGGATAGTATGTACTGTTGTTAGTTTGAAGCACTCCTCTGGTTCGAAGGATAGAAACCTTCCTGGAATCAAGTGCATCCTAACTCACCTGCGTAGGATGTACTGATAATGATGGTGGAGATGCTGTATGTATATATATATATATATATATATATATATATATATATATATATATCAGTTAGGCTTCAAGTGCGTACTTGTTAGTTAAACCTATGTATAAGTTGTGACACTAAATATGACTAGTAAGTAGTACAGTAGCAGTACTAGTATACGTCGGTCAAATTATTCATCATGTCCACACATTGAATTGACGCGACAACACGCTGCGTGTGAGGTGACACAAGAATCTCGGCGGCGTGTTCGGGTATTCTGGAATTATCGATGCAAGTCGAAGAAGGATTGGCCCAACCTGAGAAACTTAAGGCCAAAGTGAGTGCTGACAGCGCGAGATTTCAGTCTCTCATCGATTTGTTCATACCAACCATCGACAGCGAGCACGGCATATGTTACAACCAACCTGAGAAACTTCCATGTAAGACATCGATCGGCCGTCTACTTGCACAAACAAATTCCTTTATTTATAGCTCTATTTTTCTTTTTACACGCAGACCTGGTGAAGCAATTACAATTTGACAGTTAATAAAAAGTGAAACAAGTGACTGCAACATGCCAAAGATGTTATGAAAATGCCAACTAGGTACACTAAAACCTATATTCCACAACACTGCAGGTATCACACTGAGTGGCCTAAGGAAGCATTTCTTCCAGCGCAATTCCAGGGCATTCAAAAGGGGCGCATGGACGCGTCGCAAGATACAGTCGGAGTGCGGCATGCACGCGATGTGGCACAAGACCGGCAATACCTTGCCGGCGATGGTCAACGGTCGGCAGACGGGCAGCAAAAAAGGTTCTGGTGCTGCACACCAACAAGAACTTCGACCAGCAGAGGACCAACTGGGTGATGCACCAGTACCACCTCGGGGACCTGGAGCAAGAGAAGGAGCGGGAGCTGGTCCTCTGCAAGATTTTCTACCAGACGAACACTAGAGCCAGGAGTAAAAAGATTATAAGTTAGTTTGGTATTGGTAGTTGTACTACCTTGTCGTCCGCAAGTTGGTATTGTTGTTAATGATCTTTTGGTATGAACTTGCATTTGCTTCCAACTATCATGCCGAGGGTCGACGTGTTTATAAAGCTGAATCATTTTTTTTGAAATGAATTTTTAGGCACCTGATTTTTATTTGATGGGTAGCATAAGCACCCGCCGTTCGAATTCCCAGTTCTCCAATTTTTTCGAAACAAGTGCATGCACTTATTATCACGATAAAAAAACAATATCCGTGCTGCATCCCAGTTATCAGTCTGTACTTGCAGAATTCTCTCGTTTTTTTTGTGATTTGCCAAGCAAGTCGCTTTGTCAGGCCTGTTGGCTGCAAATCTTTCAAGACGAGGAGAGCTTTCATTCGGCTGGCCGAGAAAATGGCCCATCAGTAATGAGAAATGGGCTGTACATTTTTAAAATACATCAAACCGGCAATTAGTTTCAAATATCTTTTTTTCATTTCGAGATTTTAAATTACATTAATTTTTATGCGTGGAGAATTTGTTGGATTTTATATTGATATACATTTATTTTTAAAATCAGTTTGAATGTGAGTCAAAATTTCGGGATTAAAAACAGTTCGGACCGCACCGAAATATGCAAAATTTCGTATAATTTTTTAACCGTGGCCACAATATGGGCTGTAATGCTAACAAAAAGAATATGTGCTCAAAAAAAACCTTAATAATTAGCAAATGGGCTGTAAATTATTATAAATAATGGCAGATGGGATGTATGATGTTTCCCACAGATTTGAGGCTTTCCTAAAAAAAGGTTGACGCACAAGCAGTGACTGTTGGATGGCCATCCAACGGCCGTCGTGCTTCTTCAATCTCTGATCTTCCTGCTCCAGCCGCTCAAACAGGCGGCGGCAGGACTACCTGCTCCCTCCTTCCCGCGGCCGGCTCTGCTGTCGTGCAGGCCTCATCGCCCCACTGTACTCCCATTGCTGGCCTAGCCATTCCTCTACTCACCCACACCTGCTGTTATTCTCTGGCGACGGCAGACGAACCAGTAAACCCTCATACAGTCGTACTCCCCTCCGTGTGGGAAACAACTGCCGAGTCTTTCCTGCTTCCGTGTCGTTCCCTTCCTAGGCCTCGTCGTCGTCCACCGCCCTGGTGCTCTCGGTGCGGCCTGGTCAACATGGTCAACGACCGACAAGCATCTAAAGTGGACTTTAGGTGGAGAGGCCGACAGCTGGGTCCACGGCCGCACGCAAGGAAATGCCTCCTTATTACGCGCAAAATAATGATTCCTCCACCTGACATCTGGGACCCACCGAAAGGGCCTCTGTATTTCGTGAAAAAAACATTACCGCCGTTGACAACTCGGACCCACCAGCTATATCTTCGCATGCAAGGAAGTGCCTCCTTATTACGCACAAAAAAATGAATACTCCCCCTGTTAGCTGGGACCCAGTATAGTGGCAGGCTGACTTGTGGGCTTACTAAGTTGACGGGGACGGAGGGCTTTGTCAACTTAGTCAATATGCACGATTCTAACTCCAGTGACCGTACGATGTCCATCCAACGGCAGTAGTGCTTCTTCAACCTCTGGTCTTCTTGCTCCAGCCGCCCAAACCAGCGCCGGTCATGCCTCATACTCCTGCCTCCCGTGGCCGGCTGCAATGCGGCGGAGGCCTCACCGCCCCCTACTACTCCCACCGCTGGCCAGGCCATCCCTCTACTCACCCACACCCCATGTTATTCTGCGGCGACGGCAGCCTCACACCGCAGCCGAACCAGTGAACCCTCGTACTCCTCTCCGCGCGGGCTTCCACTGCTGCGTCTTCCCCGGCTCCGAGTCGTCCCCTTCCTAGGCCTCGCCGTCGTCCAGACCACCGCCCTGGTGCTCTCAGCGCGGCGTGGTCAACATGGTCAACGACCGACTTTTATCGGAAGAGTACTGTACATGGAGAGGCTGACAGCTGGGTCCAGGCGGCCGCAAGGAAGTGCCTCCTTATTACGCGCAAAATAATTATTCCTACACCTTACAGCAGGGACCCACTGGACGGGTCACCTTATTTCGCGAAAAAAATATTTCCCCCCTGACTGCTCGGACCCACCGGACGGGCCATCGTATTTCGCGAAAAAAACGTCCCCCTCGCTGTCAGCTCGGACCCACTGGAAGTGCATCCTTATTACGCACAAAAAAGTGAATACTTCCCCTGCTAGCCGGCACCCACCATGGTGGGAGGCTGACTTGTGGGCCTACTAAATTGACTGGGACGGGGGCCTTTGTCAACTTTAGTCAATATGAACGATTCTAGCTCCACTGACCATACGATGTCCATCCAACGGCCGTAGTGCTTCTTCAACCTCTGATCTTCTTGCTCCAGCCGCCCAAAGAAGCGCCGGTCGTGCCACATGCTCCTGCCTCCCGTGGCCGGCTGTGCTGCCGTGGAGGCCTCACCGCCCCTACTATTCCCACCACTGGCCAGGCCCTGCGGCGACGGCAGCCTCACACCGCAGCCGAACCAGTGAACCCTCGTACTCCTCTCCGCGCGCGCGGGGGCTTCCACTGTCGCGTCTTCCCCGGCTCCCCTTCGTCCCCTTCCTAGGCCTCGCCGTCGTCCACCGCCCTGGTGCTCTCGGCGCGGCATGGTCAACATGATCAAGGAACGACTTCCATCAGACGTGGACTGTACGTGGAGAGGCTGATAGCTGGGTCCACGGCAGCAGCAAGGAAGTGCCTCCTTATTACGCAGAAAATAATGATTCCTCCACGTGACAGCAGGGACCCACCGGACGGGCCACCGTATTTCATGAAAAAAATGTTTTCCCCCTGACTGCTGGGACTCACCAACTACACCTTCGCACGCAAGGAAGTGCGTCCGGGCAAAAAAAATGATTCGCCCCCTGACTGCTGGGACCCACCAGCTACATCTTTGCACGCAAGGAAGTGCGTTCGGGCAAAAAACAAGAAAACCAAAATGATTTGCCCCCCTGACTGCTGGGACCCACCGGCCCCCCGACTACTGGGACCCACCAGCTACATCTTCGCACGCAAGGAAGTGCGTTCGGGCAAAACAAAACGATTCGCCCCCTGACTGCTGGGACCCACCAGCTACATCTTCGCAGGCAAGGAAGTGCCTGACAGTCGGGACCCACCTGGTCGAAGCATACATAGCGTTGTCATTCTGGTCGCGAACGTGTACGTACATACTGGTCGATGTAGAGGCGCACACGTGTCGTAGTAGAGGCACGCACGTAGCATGTACACGTACGTACGGCCAGGGTGCAGGAAAGAAAATACGGCCACGTATGTGTACATACGGGCGGGGTCTCGAACGCCTACTCGCGCATACGTACGGCGAGGGCTCGTGTACATGGCATGGTCGGAACGGAGAAACAGCGTCGTCGTCGTGTTCATGGGGAGGCAACGGAATGCGTGGTCGTGTTCATCGGGATGGCTTGGACGGAAGAGGCGATGGAAACGAGGCCCGGCGTACCGCACAACGGAGGAAACGGACCTCCTACGATCGAAACGGGGGTCCTGTTGATCGGGAGGGGTGTGGCGTACTACAAAACGGAGGAAACGGACCTCCTACGGTCGAAACGGGGGTCCTGTTGATCGGGAGGGGTGTGGCGTACCACAAAACGGAGGAAACGGACTTGTGTTGGAGCGCTACGGTCGAAACGGGGGTCCTGTTCATCGGGAGGGGTGTGGCGTACCGCAAAACGGGACTCCACGGGATACTGTTCATCTCCAACGTCGACCCCCTCCAGCCTCCACGAGCTACTGTTCATTCACCGTCGACCTCCTCCAGACTCCACGGGCTCCTGTTCATCCGGCCTCCACCACGCACTACTCCACCGGCTACTTTTCAACCACCCCTCCACCGTCTACTGTTCATCCATCCCTCCACACCACGGGGTCCTGTTCAACCACCCCTCCACGGGCACCCCTCCACCGTCTATTGTTCATCCTGCCCTCCACACCACGGGGTCCTGTTCATTCACCCCTCCACGGGCACCCCTCC
>NC_041392.1:65668595-65735928 GCF_002162155.2 Triticum dicoccoides
GCAACGCTCACTGTTCATCCCATCGATCGGCTTCAGTTAGCAGCAGTAGCCAAGGAATCGCTCGATCGGGTTCAGTTAACAGCCATCGATCGATCGCTCGGGTTCAGTAACGCGTAGCCTGCAGTGCAATCGCTCGGGTTCAGTTAGAGCCCAACGCCTCGCTCGGGTTCAGTTAGAGCCAATGCCTCGCACACACACACGTATATGTACGAGAGAAACGCGCATCGCTCAGCCCCCGACCTCCCACCGTAACCGGGAACTCCCCGAAATTTTCCTCCCCCTCGCTTCTACCACAGTTTTTTCCGTCATGGACGGCCCAAAGAATGTCATGCAGCTGCGTCTCCGGCCCGTCCAGGATGAAAAGCCCATTTTCTGTCATGATTTTTTGTCATAGAAGTAGGAGCCCACCACATCTATGATAATACCGGGTTTTGTCACAATTATCGTCATAGAAGTGTCATATGTATGACAGAAATTTTTTTCGTTCGGCCCAAAATGTCACGGATGTGTCTTTTTTTGTAGTGATTAGAACTAAGTTCATGATAAATTAAAGTTCAAGTAATCATATTACTTAAGAACTCCCACTTAGATAGACATCCCTCTAGTCATCTAAATGATCACGTGATCCATATCAACTAAACCATGTCCGATCATCATGTGAGATGGAGTAGTTTTCAATGGTGAACATCTCTATGTTGATCATATCTACTATATGATTCACGTTCGACCTTTTGGGCTCAGTGTTCCGAGGACATACTGCATATGCTAGGCTCGTCAAGTTTAACCCGAGTATTCCGCGTGTCCAAAACTGGCTTGCACCCGTTGTATGTGAACATAGAGCTTATCACACCCGATCATCACATGGTGTCTCGGCACGACGAACTGTCGCAACGGTGCATACTCACGAGAACACTTATATCTTGAAATTTCAGTAAGGGATCATCTCATAATGCTACCGTCGTACTAAGCAAAATAAGATGCATAAAAGATAAACATCACATGCAACCAAAATATGTGACATGATATGGCCATTATCATCTTGTGCCTTTGATCTCCATCTCCAAAGTACCGTCATGATCTCCATCATCACCGGCATGACACCATGATCTCCATCACCTTCATCTCTATCAACGTGTCATCACATGGTCGTCTCACCAACTATTGCTTTTGCAACTATTGCTATCGCATAGCAATAAAGTAAAGCAATTATATGGCGCTTGCATATTATGCAATAAAGAGACAACCATAAAGCTTCTGCCAATTGCCGATAACTTTAACAAAACATGATCATCTCATACAACAATTTATATCTCATCATGTCTTGACCATATCAACATGCCCTGCAAAAACAAGTTAGACGTCGTCTACTTTGTTGTTGCAAGTTTTACGTGGCTGCTATGGGCTTCAAGCAAGAACCGTTCTTACCTACGCATCAAAATCACAACGATTTTTCGTTAAGTGTGTTGTTTTAACCTTCAACAAGGACCGGGCGTAGTCACACTAGATTCAACTAAAGCTGGAGAAACAGACACCCACTAGCCACCTGTGTGCGAAGTAGAACCAGTCTCATGAACACGGCATGTAATGTCGGTCTGGGCCGCTTCATCCAACAATACCGCCGAATCAAAGTATGACATGCTCGTAAGCGGTGTGACTATTATCGCCCATAACTCTTTGTGTTCTACTCGTGCATATAACATCTACGCATAGACCTAGGTCGGATGCCACTGTTGGGGAGCACAGTATTTCAAAAAAATTCCTACGATCACGCAAGATCTATCTAGGAGATGCATAGCAACGAGAGGGGAGAGTGTTTCTACGTACCCTCGTAGACCGAAAGCGGAAGCGTTTAGTGACGCGGTTGATGTAGTCGAATGTCTTCGCGATCCAACCGATCAAGTACCGAACGCACGACACCTCCGCGATCTGCACATGTTCAGATCACTGATGTCCCCCGTACTCTTGATCCAGCTGAGGCCGAGGGTGAGTTGCGTCAGCACGATGACCTGTTGACGGTGATGATGAAGTTACCGATGTAGGGTTTCGCCTAAGCGCTACGACAATATGACCGAGGTGGAAAACTGTGGAGGGGGGCACCACACACGGCTAAAGATCAACTTGTGTGTCTATGGGGTGCCCCCTCCCCCGTATATAAAGGAGGGGAGGGGGAGGAGGGCCAGCCTCAAGGGGCGCGCCCAAGGGGGGATTCCTACTCCTAGTAGGAGTAGGTTTCCCCCTTTCCTAGTCCAAGTAGGAGAAGAAGGAAGGAGAGGAAGAAGAGAAGGAAAGGGGGGCCGCCCCCCTAGCCCTAGTCCAATTTGGTTTGAACTAGGGGGGCGCTCCACCTCTTGGCCTGCCTCCTCTCTTCCATTATTAGGCCCATGAGGCCCAATAACTTCCCGGGGGGGTCCGGTAACCCCCGGTACTCCGAAACTTATCCGAAACGACCCGAACCATTCCGGTGTCCGAATGTAGCCTTACAATATATGAATCTTTATGTCTCGACCATTTCGAGACTCCTCATCATGTCCGTGATCACGTCTGAGACTCCGAAAAACCTTCGGTACATCAAATCACATAACTCATAATATATATCGTCATCGAACGTTAAGCATGCGGACCCTACGGGTTCAAGAACTATGTAGACATGACCGAGACACATCTCCGGTCAATAACCAATAGGGGAACCTGGATGCTCATATTGGTTCCTACATATTCTATGAAGATCTTTATCGGTCAAACCGCATAACAATATACGTTGTTCCCTTTGTCATCAGTATGTTACTTGCCCGAGATTCGATCGTCGGTATCATCATACCTAGTTCAATCTCGTTACCGGAAAGTCTCTTTACTCGTTTCGTAATGCATCATCCCGTAACTAACTCATTAGTCACATTGCTTGCAAGGCTTATAGTGATGTGCATTACCGAGAGGGCCCAGAGATACCTCTCTGAAACACGGAGTGACAAATCCTAATCTCGATCTATGCCAACTCAACAAACACCATCAGAGACACCTGCAGAGCATCTTTATAATCACATAGCTACGTTGTGACGTTTGATAGCACACAAGGTGTTCCTTCGGTATTCGGGAGTTGCATAATCTCATAGTCAGAGGAACATGTATAAATCATGAAGAAAGCAATAACAATAAAGCTAAACGATCGTAATGCTAAGCTAACGGATGGGTCTTGTCCATCACATCATTCTCTAATGATGTGATCCCGTTCATCAAATGACAACACATGTCTATGGCTAGGAAAATTAACCATCTTTGATTAACGAGCTAGTCACATAGAGGCATACTAGGGGCACTCTGTTTGTCTATGTATTCACACATGTACTAAGTTTCCAGTTAATACAATTCTAGCATGAATAATAAATATTTATCATGATATAAGGAAATATAAATAACAACTTTATTATTGCCTTTAGGGCATATTTCCTTCAAATGGTACCATATGGTAGTATAAGCCATATTGAATTTTCACCCCTACAAACTGCACTAGAATCACAAAAATATTCGATGCATTGGTGAATATCATGGGCACTCTAAGACATTATATAGCCGGAAGTACTTCACACACGACACAGGGGTGGACGACACTTGCACGATTGGTAATCCAGCCATTTGCTGTTGTTTTAGACATGTCCGTGGATGGTGTGATATGCACGCCGTGCAATCATCGGTTGATAAATGTCGTCCATGTAGCAATGCTCTTAAATAGTCGAGAATGATTAAAATAAATGTAATTTGTACAAATATTTTATACTTATTTTTTGTGATGCTACGCTCTTAATGAGTAAGCTTAGTTTCATAGATAAACATTGTTGTTAAATATTAGTTATATTGTGCTTTGTTATGCATTTGTAATGTAATGCATGTTTTGTGCGAAATAGAAGTTGTATTTTGTAATAAAAATGCTCCTTGAACTATTTTCGACAATCGCATCAATTACACAGTGCATATGTTGTTGTGTGTGATAGTGTATATATTAATATTATTAAATATCATAGTAGAGATCCCTTGAGCATATGCTTAAACAAATATCTTAATAAAAATCTCTAGTGTATGATTAGGTAATCAAATTTACAGAAACTTCGACATTGATTCTTGGTATTTTGGTGGTCAAACGTGTCTTACAAATTATGATGTGTTCAATATTATTTTAACATTGTATGCATGCTATGCATTTTGTGTTGAAATATTATTGTTTATAGCAATTATCGATGAACATATGGATACTATTGATTCTACTACTTCTAGATACAAATGATTTGATCATTTGATACGCTCACATGCAATGCACTTGATATCATATGGTGTATACAGGTGCTTGTTGATGATTAATGCACTACCGATATTATGATAGATATGTGGTCACGTATGAAAGTAGAGAGAGTGGTGGTGCAGAAGGGGACTTAGTCGGCGACGAAGTTGACACGCGATTGTTTACCCAGGTTCATGACCCCGGTTGGAATAAGCTATACATTTTGCCTATCGAACTTTATTAGTCGATGCTACGATTACAATAGTGTCGAATTGGTATTTTGTTCTAGGTTACAAGGCTCTCCTCACTCAATGAGATGTCCCTCTAGCGAGGCCTTGTCCTTCCTTTATGTAGGTAGGCCAGGGTCGATAATCCAGTAGTTGCCTTTAGCGAGTACGATGCGAATCATGTGATCTTGCGTTGAGGGCAAATATCTTCGGTAACCACAAGATCTCTAACATAGCACACCCGTCCTTATTCCCTTGGAATGCATACTCTAGCGTAGTGGGACACAAGATGAAGGGAACTTGTCAGGTGTATGACGTGTGGGCACGCCCCCAAGGTATCATATTTCGACTAGGTACTTGTTGGACTCACCGAGAGTGGTCATGATTGATCGTGAAAAATCATACATGAATAAGCAATGGAATTTAGTCACCATGTATAAGAAAAGATCCACGTAACCATGCAAATGGGGAAAAGCTTTCTATTATATTATGCTACCTATATTCAATAAAATAATTACAATTGTATATACAATATTCAAATACAACAGATCCTATATAAAGAACTAGTTAATCTCAACCAATCTCTTTTTTTCTCACCATGCGAAGATGCCACCTTAAATATGCAATCATTCATGAAAAAAATGCACTATCAAATGACATACAATTCATCATTTGCATTTCCATCTTCAGCTATCATATTATTAAGCCGAACATCCATGCTCCATAAAACCAAGCCTCACTAAAATGAATCGCAACAAATTCTCGGAGCAACACGCAGGGTTGTCGTTTAGTTAGGACCGTGTTTAAAGTCAAGTACGAAATCTTCTGAATAGTACATGCAGCGGAATTTGGTGGAGTAAATAGAGTATCTAGCGGCTAGTAGTACTCGGATTCGTCAACTCCCAACCGTCGGATTGGTCCATCTAACGCTCAATATCGGAAGTCATTCATGCACTGGTGTAATTGTAATGGTATAAAAAAAGGCATAAACTATGAAATTTCAAAGAAAACAATATTTAAGAATTTAATAAATTACTCCATCCATCTCATAATATAAAATATTTTTTAAAACTACACTAATATAAAAAAACGTTTTACATCATGAGACCGAGGGAGTAGAAATCAAGGCTCACTGCCATCATGGTCGTCAATCAAGTCTGCAGGGGTCCTTATCCACATCTGTCTGCCAACGCAGCATGGCATCAGAGCAGACGCGCACGAGGCTCCCGTGGAAAAAAACACTCTGGAGATGAGCTTCCGTGCGGGAGTGTTCCTCCGCCAGTATACAGAGAGGCATCGCACACTCTGACACGGACTGCTCACTCCACTCCCCACCGGCGCATCCATCATCGTCGTCCGCCGGAGATGCTCAGTCGACTGGCCGCACGGCGGCCCCGCCCAGGCAGCACCCTCGCCGCCGCTGCCGCAGCCTACCGCTCCTCGGCGGCAGCCTCCTCCTCAGTCCTGCCCGACGCGCTCGACCGGAGCTCCGACGCCTACGCCCGCAACGCCGCCGCCGTCGGCGGCCTCCTCTCCGACCTGCGCTCCCGCGTCTCCCAGGTGCGTGCCAACGTGCTGACGGCCTCTCCCCTTCCTTGGCCCGACCCCTTCCTCCCTCTCTCTCTCCTGACGAAACGGAGGGCGCTGCCGCTGCAGGTTCTGGGCGGCGGAGGCGCGGGGGCGGTGAAGCGGAACGAGGGGCGGGGAAAGCTGCTCCCCAGGGACCGCATCGACCGCCTGCTCGACCCGGGGGCCTCCTTCCTCGAGCTCTCTCAGGTCGGCCATCACTCATCAGCGAGACAGGCCCCTTTTCCTCCGGTGATCAGTTTTATCAAGCAACGGCGTTAAGGAAATTGTACTCCATGTTGGTCTGCTTATCCTAGTTATTCTCGCTAGTCTGGCGATTGGACTAGTTACCATTTTCATTCCCGAAAAATGGGACTGAATTTCTCACCCTGCAGCTCTGAATGAAGTGAAAGATTTCTTAGTAGTTGCCATTTTCGTTTGAGGAAAACGGGACGAGTTTTTCACCCCGCGCCTTTCAAAAATGCATTCCCGTTTCTCTATTTTTTAGAGTAATCTTGTATTTATTTTTCAGGAACACGCACCTCTATTTTAAGGACGCATCCTGATTTCCTAAATACCTTAATTTAATAGAGCAGCATGGATGTCACGAATGCACTAACTATTACAGTACATCAGAAAAGACACTGGATGCAAGTCTCAGTACGATATTCGTTTATGTGAAATAATTGACCAGAACACCATTGTCTTCCAACCCATATTGTTATCTGGTAGGATGCTTCAGAATAGAAACAAATGTTTTCATACTTGTCCAACTTGTTGTGGACTATGAGCTGCTGATGGTACTTTTCGCAATAAAGCTTGCAGGATCTGATGTTTATGAGGAAGCATTACCATCAGGGGGCATAATTACTGGCATAGGACCTGTTCATGGACGACTATGCATGTTCGTGGCAAATGACCCAACTACAAAGGGGGGTACATACTATCCTATCACCGTCAAAAAGCATCTGCGGGCGCAGGAAATTGCTTCTGAATGTAAATTGCCCTGCATATATCTTGTTGACAGTGGAGGTGCTAATCTTCCCAAGCAGGCAGAAGTCTTCCCCGACCGTGATAATTTTGGTCGAATATTCTACAATCAGGCTAAGATGTCTGCAGATGGTATTCCTCAGATTGCAGTAGTTTTAGGTTCTTGTACTGCTGGCGGGGCTTATATTCCTGCAATGGCTGATGAGAGTATAATAGTTAAAGGAAATGGAACAATATTTCTAGCTGGTCCACCCCTTGTAAAGGTTAGTATTTTCTGCCCACAATCTTGACAAATATCTAAATTACATGTCCAAGTCTAAATGGCCAGTTCTGCAGGCTGCTACAGGGGAGGAGATATCTGCTGAGGACCTTGGTGGAGCATCAGTGCATTGTAAAATATCAGGAGTCTCTGATCATTTTGCACAAGGTATATTTTAACATAAATTGCTGTATAATATGACTTGATTACTGCTCTTTTAGATATAATGACTGGAGGATCGTCTGCTTAATTTCTTAAAAGATGCATTTCCGGCAAGCTTTTAGTGTAAAAGTTCTGCTTCTTTCCGTTATTATTTCTTTTTCCATGTTCTACATCCACGGTGGTACACGCCAGCTTGGCAGTTCCAAAAAAAGAAGTATTAACAAGTACTCCCTCCGTAAACTAATATTAGAGTGTTTAGATCACTACTTTAGTAATCTAAACGATCTTATATTAGTTTACAAAGGGAGTAACTTATTAGATGTCGTCTCTGAGCAGTGAGCATTCTATGGAGATTGGGGAGTATTGTTTGTTTCTGCCCTGATTTATTTGACCATGCAAATAGTTTCCAGACCCTTGTTTGTTTCTTCCCTGATATATTTGATCATGCAAATAGTTTCCATACCCTGATACTTTGCATTATATTGTCACTCATTGGATGTTTCTATCTTAAACCATAGATGGCCCTCTTATTTATCATTTTGTTTCTATACATATTAGTTGGATGTTGTTGCGACTTAGACATGTTTTGCACTGTAAATTGCAATAGATGAACGCCATGGTCTTGCGCTGGGAAGGAACATTGTGAAGAACCTCCATTTGGCCGCTAAAGAAGCAAGTATACACAATTCTGCTTGTGATTACCAAGAACCATTGTATGATGTACAGGAACTTCGCTCAATTGCACCAGCTGATACGAAGCAATCTTTTGATATCCGCTCAATAATAGCTCGTATAGTCGATGGAAGTGAATTTGATGAATTCAAAAAATTGTACGGAACAGTAAGGATTTCTCTTATGTTTGATTATTCTTTGCATTCTGTATTGTGCGTTGTGCAACTCAAATCTGTTTCATTTGCATTTACGCAGACACTAGTGACTGGTTTTGCAAGGATATGTGGGCAGCCAGTTGGAATTATTGGAAACAATGGCATTTTATTTACCGAGTCGGCACTAAAGGGTACCCACTTCATTGAGTTGTGTGCTCAACGCAATATTCCTTTGATATTCCTTCAAAATATTTCTGGATTCATGGTATGGCATCGTCTTTGCTTTTCAGTTCATTCTTTCATTTCAGTTTATGTTCAAAATATTGTCCTTTCCCGCCTCCTATTCATCTACAGAACTTTGTATTTCCGTCATTTCATTGGGAAGTGGTTTAGCCCGGTTCAAAAATAAATAAATCATGGTCATAATGAAGTGACCTAATTGAGATTGCGAACGCCCCTCAACTCACAAGTTGGCTTTTGACGGTGAAAAGACCCTTTATGACCCAACAGTTGTTATGAAAGCATGGTGCCAACAACAACAGAAAGCATGGTTCCAGCATATCTGGCATGATGGAGTCTGGTGTTTGAAGGCCAAATGGACCGTGGGTGCCTGAGGGACCATCCATGTATTTTGAAGGGACCATACATGCATTTTGAAGGGACATGTCAGCCACATACAGTGGCGGCTACACACAGTTTGTGATGTCAACTAACATCAGAACTGGTGGAAATTGGAAAACACTCATAATTTTGTTTATTCATCCAATCATCAAAAGTTTGGTTGGTGACATCACAAGGTCATAAGTCTAGCACTGCCACTGCACAGAGACCGCCCATCTACAGTAAAGGGGCAAATTGGGGTACAAATGAGTGAAGGGACAGATTGTTGGAATAGTCCGACATTGGTTGTACAGGGGAAAGACCCCTAAGAACTCTAACCACACAAGATAGCTTCTGGGGATGAGAAAATCTTTTACAGTCCAACAATATGAACTGCATACATACTAAATAGTTGGTCAGGGATACTAAAGTTTGAACATAACAGTTGGTTTTATTTTGGAGTACGAGCCTTCTAACCTTTTGCAGTGACAATGTTTAATAGGTTGGGTCGAAATCTGAAGCAAGTGGAATTGCGAAAGCTGGGGCAAAAATGGTTATGGCAGTTTCCTGTTCAAAGGTCAGACATTTCTAGTGTTTCCCATTCTTGGCCTTAGTAAAGTAGCGGCCTAGTCTTGCTTTCTTCCGCATTTACGCAGCATGCCACATGACATATCATGAGTAGAGCAGAGTAGCACTTTTGTCTATTTGTTTTCTGTTCCTTTTTCTCTCTTTCGCCTTTTGGTTTTTCATATGTTCTCGTTGGGTTTCATATCTAGCCTACCCCAACTTGCTTGGGACAACATGCTATTATGGAATCTATAGCCAGCCCTGTATTTTTATCTACATCTAATATTCTATAAAATTATATGAATAGAATGACCCTATATATCTATATTTCTGCACAGGTTCCTAAAATTACCATAATTGTCGGTGGAAGTTTTGGTGCTGGGAATTATGGAATGTGTGGACGTGCATACAGCCCGAATTTTTTGTTCATGTGGCCAACTGCTAGGATATCTGTTATGGGTGGCATTCAGGTAAGACCTTTGGACCTGTCATTGGCTACAAATTGTCTTACTATTTTACTAGTATCATTACCTGGCGAAGGATGTCACAAATGTAACTCTTGGTATCAATTCCCTTGAAGCCTAGGGACATAGGTTATTAGGCAGCATTAGTAGTCCAAAATGTAAAGAATCTCAGGTGTTACTCAGCTGCAAATAAAAGTAGCCACCATGCTACACTTTGTTGCAGAAACATTATGCACGGTTGTTAGAAACTTCTTCGTGAGGCGCAACCAGGCAAAACAAAAGCAGAACGGCGGAATACCACTATGAGAGCAAAGCAAAGCTTTCAGTCCATCAAAAGGCTATTTAGTTTTTTGTATCTCCTAGCCATGTGCACTGGACATTAAAACGGAAACTGCGGTAGCATATATCGATCATGTTCTTGTACACGTGAACATATTTGCACTGGTTTCTTATGGATATGTTAAGCCTCAAACAAGAGCCAAGCTACCACTGGTCTTAACACATCTTTCTCTTGAACCATTTCAGGCAGCTGGTGTTCTTGCTCAAATAGAGAAGAACAACAGGAAAAGGCAAGGAGTGGAGGTATAGTGCATCATTTATTGGATTCAGTAAACATAAGACAAGTACTGGTATAAGATGAGACTTTCTTTGTTATGCAGTGGACCAAGGATGATGAAGAAGCCTTCAAAGCCAAAGTCGTCGAGGCCTATGACAAAGAAGGAAGCCCGTATTACTCGACCGCTAGGCTTTGGGACGATGGGATCATAGATCCCGCAGATACCAGACGGGTTCTAAGCCTTTGCCTCTCTGCTTCCGCCAAGCCGGTTCCAGAAGACACGAAATATGGCGTGTTTCGAATGTAATTATTATGTAAATCATGTATAGTACACATGTCACAGACCTGTAAAATAAAACCTGCTTTACTGCTTCCAATATGAATTGAAATGAGGTGCTTATTCAAGGCTTGTTTCTCTGGGGAAATTTTGCTAGCCCTGCTGTATTGATTTTGTCCATGTGCTTGTCTGGTGCTTGGAAGGGGCTAAAAGGCGTCTTGCTCGAAAACGAACTTCGCATTGTGTTGTGTGAAAAGAAACCAGCGCGTCTAGATGTTGGTTACCATGTGCACTACTTCGGGAGTAATATTTAGCAAGTACTTCCTCCGTTTCGAATTATTTGTCGCAGGTATGGATATATATAGATGTATTTTAGTTCTAAATACATTCATTTCTGCGACGAGTAATTTGGAACGGGGGGAGTAGAGTAGATGACCAGAGCGCGTGTAGACTTGCTTAATAATCGTAGCTGGGTGGTCTATAAATTTGGATATGACTTTTATTATTTCTGATGATTGTGCCATGAATAGATCGAAAGTTTTTCCACTGCGTTGCTTTAGGGGTGGTCTACGGATCTGAATATAACTTTTATTATTTCTGATAATCATGCTATGAATAAAAAAATGATCGAAGCTTTTAGAAAAAAAATAGAGTAGCAGACCAGAGTGGTAACATGCAAGGAAGATTCAAGGCTTCTTCTCCGGCGTGTCCGGGGTCACGGCAGCCCATAACTCCTCAATCTCCTCGAGCGCCGCCATGTTGTCGGGCGTGAGCGTGAGCTCTGCGTCGATGCTCCCGCCGCCCTCCCGGCCGGGGTACAGCGACGTCTTGCCGTCGAACTTGTTGGCCCGGCCGCTGCGCGCCGCCACGGGCCTCCCCCACCCGAAGTCGCAGCCGTACATGTCGAACCGCGGCGAGCTGCCCATCATGGTCCCGGTCGGGTCGAAGAAGCGATGCGTGTACACCATGGGCTTGGCCGTCCACGCCGCCACGCGCGCCCTGATGGCCGCGTCCGTGTGCGCCGCCACGGCCCGCCCCACGGCCGCCGCCGCCCACCCGTGCCCGCGCTCCAGGAGGCCCGCGGCGCGCGCCGGCTCCGTCCCGATGGCGTAGATGGCGTTGCCGAAGTACTCCCTGGGCAGCTCCGGCCGCAGCCGCCCGCGGTTGTCGATGGCGGCGCGGCACACGGTCTCCTGCTCCGGCGCCAGCCGCCGCGCGCGGGTGATGCAGCGCCAGAGGAGCGAGGACAGCGCCTGGAACCGCGTCACCGCGGCGGCGCCGGCCGCGTCCCCAGCGGCCAGGAGCTCCTCCCACGCGCGCTCCTTGAGCGCCGCCAGCGAGTCCGCCGAGAAGTGCAGCATCCGCTCGCGCAACGCCAGCGGGGCCGCCCGCTCGACGAGCTCCGACGCGTCGGCGCACGGCAGCACGGCCGGCCCCGCCGCGCCGCCGTCCGGCGACCAGCGCTCGAACGAGGGCCTCGGCGTCGGGGGCGCCGGGGCGAGGCCGAGCCTGGCGCGCGCGAGGGCCGCCCAGCTGTTGACGAGGTCCCAGAAGGCGGTGCCGTCGGAGAGCGCGTGGTTGTAGGCGAAGCCGACGAACACCCCGTCGGCGAGGTCGGTCACCTGGACGGCGAGCAGCGGCTGCTCGCGGCCGCCGTAGTTGACGGCGTCGGCGAGCTGGAAGAACTGCGCCAGCACGTCGCGCGGCACGTCGGCGTCGGGCGGGACGACGTCCGCCATGGCCACGCCGTGGGCGACGGCGTGCACGACCTCCACGCCCTGGCCGTCGCAGTCGATGTGGACGGAGCAGCCAACGACGGCGCCGGTAAGTTGGTCCCTGTGCTGCTCCGTGGCGCAGCGCCCGGCGACGGGGTAGTAGTAGACAAGCGCGTCGCCGAGGGCCGCGGCGAGGTGGTCGACGACGCCGGCGGCGGTGGAGAGGGCGGATGCCGAGGAAGAGGGTCTGCGGAAGAGGAGGCCCTTCTGGATGTAGTTGGCGGAGAGCATGGCGGCGTCCCAGGAGGTTAGCGGGATGCGCTCGCGCGGGCGCGGCGGCGGCGCCACCGTGCGCGACGACACCACGCGCACCACGGACGGCGACGGCATCGCGCTTGTCTGGGGAGTAGCAGGTTTGTTGCTAGCTGCAGGCTGGACAGTGAGTACTGATTTGGTTGGTTGGTGGCAGTAAAAAAATTGGACCTTTACCAGGCCAGCCAGATCGATCTCATATTTAATTTGGACACGTGATATCTGCAGATACGCGCATCGCTTACACTAGTCACAGTTGGAAGTAATTTAGAGTAGTACCATGCATATGTTACTAGTCTATGTTACTAGTATTTCCACAGTGGGTAGTAACATATGTGTTGTGTCATGCGTCACTTCATTTATTAGGTTGTAGACACATATTTTTTTGATATGTGTGATGTTATTGTAACTAGTTATGTTATCACATGCCTCTCTTTCTTCATTAATTACATGCAACATCATCTATTTTGTCTAGATAAGTGTGATGTTATCATCTATGTTATTCCCATTGTGGGTAGTCTTAGCAATTCTATTTTAGCAAATCAGTCAGATTTCACACGTGGAGTGGAAAGTTGGGCGCCCTTCTTATAATTTCTTTTACTCCCTCCGTTTCAAAATAGACTGTGTACTATATTTTGAAACGGCAAACCTCTTTTAAGTTTGACAAAATTTACAGAGAAATATATCAATATACATAATATCAAATTAGCACCATCGGATTCATCATGAAATGCATTTTTATTTCATATTATTTAGTGTTGTCGATGTCAATATTCTTGGCTTTGAACTTGATCAAAGTTAAGGAAATTTAACTTTTCAAAATACTAACACACCTTATACTTTGGAACCGAGGGAGCATTTGGTTTGGCAAGTGCGGGAGATGATGGATTGTGTTTCTTTTTATTTCTAATGTGTGGTGTTTTGGCCCGCCATCGGCGGTGTGATTCAGCGTCACCTGCTAATCGAACCCGTAGTTATGTATTTGTGAAGTTTTCTATGTCGGTGACTGCGTGTACTACATTATTCTACAGTATGGCATGTTGGTACTTCTTTTCTCTAGGTGGTGAGAGAGTGTTGTTATGGGCCTCAATCTAGGGTTGGAGCGGAGGAGGAGAGGAAGGAAGGGGAAAGGGGATCGGCCGAGGAGGACGAAGGCCAGCTTCGTTTCTCTTTAGATTCGTTTACAATAATTCTCGATGCCTCTCATCGACTCGGCCAACACGCTATAAAGCCAGGCACGCAGGTCTCACCACCCACACCACTCACTAGGCCCTCTCGCTCGGTCCACTGGTCAGCCCAGCTCAGGACCGCCAGTCCTTCGCTCTGCTTCGTCATGGCCCTTTGGTGTAGTCGTGTCGCTGACCAGTGGGGTCACGCCAGCGGCCGTGACAGTCCCCCCCCCCCCACTTGAGAGCCGCCTTCTCCCTAAGGCGGAGACCGCGGGAAACGTAGTTGAAGAAGCTCTGGATCCTCCCATGTCGATAGCATGTCAGGCAGGTTGCCCCACTTGATACGGAGACGCAGTTTTGATCTGCCTCCCACACGAACCAGCTTCTCTTCCAGGATGGACTCCGGTTCATGCTCCGCTTGCAGAATAGCATTGTCAGGGGGTAAAGTATCACTTACTGGAACCACAGCTTATCCCGCCTTCTTCAACTGGGACACGTGCACCACATTGTGAATCTTGCTTGACGGTAGCAACTGCAGCTTGTATGCAACCGCACCCACACGCGCAATGACTCGGTATGGTCCAAAGTAACGAAATGCCAACTTCTGGTGCGGACGTTGAGCCACTGACGATTGGATGAATGGTTGAAGTTTCAGCTGCAATGCATCCCCCACCTGGAATTCCCTGTCAGTGCATTTTTTGTCTGCCTGAGCCTTCATTCGGTCTTGCGCTTTCTTGAGATGTTGTTGCAAGTGCTGCACCATGATTTCTCGCTCTTGCAACCACGCTGCAAGTCTGGTACAGCACACTCATCCACCTGCGCAATCCCGAATTCTCTGGGAAGATGTCCATAGATTACTTCGAATGGTGTGCGTCCGAGAGCCGAATGGAACGAGGTATTGTACCAGTATTCTGCTAGAGCCAGACATTTGGACCAATTGCCAGGACAAGAGTGAACTGCACATCGAAGGTAACTTTCCAGACAATGATTGACCCTCTCGGTCTGTCCGTCCGTCTGCGGGTGGTATGAGGAGCTGAGCCGGATGTCAGTTTTGCAGAGGCGAAACAGCTCTTGCCAAATGTTGCTCGTGAATATCTTGTCCCGATCCGAGATGATTGCCAACGGCAATCCATGAAGCCGAAAGATCTCACGCATAAAAAGTTTGGCCACTTGCAAGGCGGTGAATGGATGGGACAGTGGCACAAAGTGAGCGTACTTGGAGAACTTGTCCACCACGACAAGAATGGTGTCATGCCCACCCGAGCGCGGCAAAGCTTCGATGAAATCCATGGATATGACAGCCCATGGCTTCTTGGGGATGGGAAGCGGTTGAAGCAACCCAACAGGTGATATCTTCTCTGTCTTCGCCTGTTGACACATCATGCATTCGCGAACCATGGTTTTGACTTGTTGTTTCATCCCCTGCCACGCGAAGAGCCGCTTGACTCGGTTGTAGGTAGCATGGAAGCCCGAGTGCCCACCTGCCACACTGGAGTGCAGTGTTCTGATCAGGTTCTGCTGTACTTCAGTGTCATTACCAATCCACACACATCCATGAAACTTCAGAATTCCGTCTTGCAAGGAGAACCCTGGTTTGCTGTCCGGGGCTAATGCCAGTCTTGTCATGTGCTGGGTAGCTGCGGCATCCTGCTGATAGCTTCGTTTGATCGCTTCTAGCCAAGTGGGCTTACAAATTCAGATTGCTGCCAGTTATGTTTCCTGTCCAGGTGCGCGATGAGATAGCGCGTTCGCGGCTCTGTTGGTCAGCCCTGCTTTATACTGAATAGTAAACTACAGTCCAATCAGTTTGGTAGACGCTCGCTGCTGTATTGGCATGTTAAGTCTCTGATCTGTTAAGTTGAGCAAGCTCTTTTGATCTGTCCGCACTACAAATTCTGCGTGCTGGAGGTAGGGCCGCCAGTGATCCACTGCCAAAAGGAGAGCCAGCCATTCTTTTTCGTAGGCCGTCAGTCCCATGTTATGAGGGGCTAGGGCTTTACTTAAGTAGGCCACTGGGTGGTTGTTCTGCATCAGAACTGCTCCGATGCCCGTGGCACTTGCATCTGTCTCCACCATGAACTGCTGCTGAAAGTTGGGCAGCGTCAGTACCGGAGCCTCGATCATCGCTTGCTTGAGAGCGACAAAAGCTTTCTTGGCTTCTGGTGTCCACACAAATAGAGTATTCTTCCTGAGCTGATTGGTAAGCAGCTTGCTGATCACGCCAAATGAGCGCACAAAATTTTTGTAGTACCCGGCTAGCCCTAAGAAACCCCCGAGTTCTTTGGTATTGGTTGGAACAGGCCACTGCTGCACAGTCCGGATTTTGGTGTGGTCTGTGGCAACCCCTTGTTCGCTGATAATATGCCCCAAGTAACTGATTTTTCTCTGCGCAAAGGTGCATTTGGACATCTTGGCTTTGAGTCCGTGCTGATGTAGTAGCTCAAGGACCTGACGCAGCAACCTCTTGTGCGCCTCTAACTCCTCCATGTGAACTAGGATATCGTCCATGAAGACAAGCTCACCATGGCGTAGCACGGGAGCGAGTACAATATGCATGCCCCCCTGAAACGTGACAGGCGCATAAGCCAATCCAGATGGCATCACTCGAAACTGATAGTGACCCAAATGCGTTTTGAAGGCTGTTTTATGTTCGTCTTATGGGCGCAGTCTGGTCTGGTGATATCTTGCACGTAGATACAGCTTCGAGAACCACTTGGATCCGACAATCTCATCTATGATCGGCATTGGGTAAGTGCTTTTGATTGTGATTGCATTCAAGTGCCTGAAATCGACACAGAACCTCCACGTCTGGTCCTTCTTCTTGACTAGCAGCACTGGGGAAGAAAAGGCACTGTTGCTGGGTACAATAAGCCCCAGGCGAAGCATCTCTCTGACTTGTGCTTCGATTTCGTCTTTTTGCTCTGGTGTGTATCTGTACGGACGCATGTTGATAGGGTTTGCACCTGCAATGAGGGGAATGGCGTGATCCCACTCTCTGTGCTCGAGCAGACTGGTCGGTTCTGCAAACACCGACTGAAAGTCATCGAGTATGTGTTGTATCGCATGAGGCACCGGATCACCCCCTTCTTGCTGTTCTGCTACACAAACCATCACAATATGCACGATTGAGTTGCCATGTTCCATCTCCATGAGCTGCGACAGGGTAGCCTATTGCACTTGTTTGACTTGTGGTTGCAACCCTTTTAGCACAACTTGCTGTCCGGCCTGGTCGAATTGCAATGTCTTGGCTGTCCAGTCGACAAACATTGGTCCACATTGTTCCAACCAGTCAATTCCAACTACCATATCATAGCATCCCAATGATAAGACACGAACATCCGTGTTGAATTTGTACCCTTGAGTCTGCCACTTGCACTGTGGTACGATCCCAGAACATTTGAGCACACCCCCATCCGCGATCTCGACTGACACGGGATCCATTGGCAACACTTGTCCCACCATCTTTTCTGCCACTGCCTCGCTAATAAAACTATGGGAGCTCCCTGAATCCACCAGTATGAGGACCTCATGCCCTTCGATTTCACCAGTCGAACCGTACGGGGTGTAGTTGCCCCCGTGGTGGCTAGTTTCGATATGGACATAAGTTGCTCTTCTTCTGAATCAGATTCATGCCGTTGTTGATCATTCTCCTCAGCTTGAAGCATCTCCCACAGCTCTTCAACCACGTGAAGTTGCACCGTGGCCGTGCATTGGTGACCTTGTCCCCAACGCTCTCCACAATTGAAACAGAGTCCATGGGCATGCCTGTAGTTGCGAAGCGCCGCGATGCGATCTTCGCCGCGCCCTGGATCTTGACGGTGATCTGGAGCTCGCGCCGCGTCCAAAGCGCGACGATCTTCAGCAACCGCTTGGGGTGCTGGCAGTGCTGGCCATGGGGGAGGTGCGCCCAAAGCCAACAACGGCCGAATTGGGGCACGGGCTGCACCTTGCTCGTGCCACGGCTGCTCCTTCCGCGGCATGCCTGCCAATAGCTCATCCTGCAACGTGGCAAGATAAATGGCAGTATCCAAGTCTTGGGGGCAGTGTAAAGCTACACCGGCTTTAATTTCAATTTTCAGACCATCTAGAAACTGAGTTGTAAAGAACAGGGATCAAAGGCTGAATTATGCGCAAGCAAATGGTGCATAAGTTCCTCGAATTGCTCTAGATACTCTGCTACTGACCCCAACTGCCTAAGAGAATTAAACTGGCGCAATTGAGCCTGATACTGTTCCCGACCGAATTTGGCGCAAACAGCGACACACAACTCCTCCCAAGTAAACGAACCCCGACATGCTTCCTGGACTTGGAGCCAATGCATTGCGTTGCCCGAGAAGTGCAAAGTAGCTACCCGAACCCACATGTCACTCTGAATCCCATACACTTCAAAATATTTCTCGTACTTGGCCTTCCAAAACTGGGGATTGTCTCCATCGAATGATGGAAAATCAAGTTGGGGAAGCGACCAACTATGATGAGGAGAGTGTGATACGTCTCCAACGTATCTATAATTTTTTATTGTTCCATGCTATTATATTATCAACCTTGGATGTTTTATATGTATTTATATGCTATTTTATATGGTTTTTGGGACTAACCTATTAACCCAGAGCCCAGTGCCAATTTTTGTTTTTTCTCTTGTTTTAGAGTATCGCATAAATGAAAAATCAAACGGAGTCCAATTGACCTGAAACTTCACGGAACTCATTTTTGGAAGGAAAGCAACCCGGGAGACTTGGAGTCCACGTCAAGGAAGCTTCGAGGAAGCCACGAGGTAGGGAGGCGCGCCCTCCACCCTCGTGGGCCCCTCATGGCTCCCCTGACGTACCTCTTCCGCCTATATATCTCCATATACCCTAAAACGATTGGGGAACACAATAGATCGGAGTTCCGTCGCCAGAAGCCTCTGTAACCACCGAAAGCCAATCTAGACCCGTTCCGGCACCCTGCCAGAGAGGGAATCCCTCTCCGGTGGCCATCTTCATCATCACGGCGCTCTCCATGACGAGGAGGGAGTAGTCCACCCTCGGGGCTGAGGGTATGTACCAGTAGCTATGTGTTTGATCTCTCTCTCTCTCTCTCTCTCGTGTTCTTGATTTGGCACGATCTTGATGTATCGCGAGCTTTGCTATTATAGTTGGGATCTTATGTTTCTCCTCCCCCTCTACTCTCTTGTAATGGATTGAGTTTCCCTTTGAAGTTACTTATCGGATTGAGTCTTTAAAGATTTGAGAACACTTGATGTATGTCTTGCCGTGCATATCTGTGGTGACAATGGGATATCACGTGATTCACTTGATGTATATTTTGGTGATCAACTTGCGGGTTCCGCCCATGAACCTATGCATAGGGGTTGGCACACGTTTTCGCCGTGATTCTCTGGTAGAAACTTTGGGGGACTCTTTGAGGTTCTATGTGTTGGTTCAATAGATGAATCTGAGATTGTGTGATGCATATCGTATAATCATACCCATGGATACTTGAGGTGACATTGGATTATCTAGGTGACATTAGGGTTTTGGTTGATTTGTGTCTTAAGGTGTTATTCTAGTACGAACTCTATGGCTGTTTGTGACACTTATAGGAATAGCCCAACGGATTGATTGGAAAGAATAACTTTGAGGTGGTTTCGTACCCTACCATAATCTATTCATTTGTTCTCTGCTATTAGTGACTTTGGAGTGACTCTTTGTTGCATGTTGAGGGATAGTTATGTGATCCAATTATGTTATTATTGTTGAGAGAACTTGCACTAGTGAAAGTATGAACCCTAGGCCTTGTTTTAACGCATTGCAATACCGTTTGTGCTCACTTTTATCATTAGTTACCTTGCTGTTTTTATAATTTCAGATTACAAAAACCTTTATCTACTATCCATATACTACTTGTATCACCATCTCTTCGCCGAACTAGTGCACCTATACAATTTACCATTGTATTGGGTGTGTTGGGGACACAAGAGACTCTTTGTTATTTGGTTGCAGGGTTGCTTGAGAGAGACCATCTTCATCCTACGCCTCCTATGGATTGATAAACCTTAGGTCATCCACTTGAGGGAAATTTGCTAATGTCCTACAAACCTCTGCACTTGGAGGCTCAACAACGTCTACAAGAATAAGGTTGTGTAGTAGACATCAGAGTGCACCGGGGAAAACTGCTCTCGCTCCTGAACGACTCCTACAGACGCATCAGTAGGAAGAACAAGGGAAGGTAAATTGAACGCACCCTTGACCGGAGGAGGCACCAGGGTGGTGACCACCCCGTGAGCCGACCCCCTGGGTTCGATGATGCCGCCGTGGCCCTGGGGCCCGTGGTGTGTCGTGGCGGGCTCTGGATGCGCCTCCGCGGAGCGCCCTACTGGATCCGCCACCGGATCCCTTTCCGCGCCGCTTGGATCGGCCAGGGCGGGGTGGAGTGCGATCCGTCCCACTTGCGTACGCAGTTCGTCGAGTTGGTGCTGGAGGTTCGTAACCGCCGGTCGCCACAACTCGAGGGACTCTTGAATCGCCTCCAGGCGCGCGTCGTTGGCCGCGCGGCCCTCGTTGACGGATTTGATGAGTGCATCGATCTGCTCCTCCATGTCTGCCACCTTCTGCGCTTGTTTGGTAGTGTAGCGGGGGCGGGGTAGGCTGTCTCCAGGGCGACTGACCTCTGATACCACTTGTTATGGGCCTCGATCTAGGGTTGGAGCAGAGGAGGAGAGGAAGGAAGGGGAAAGGGGATCGGCCTAGGAGGATGAAGGTCAGCTTCGTTTCTCTTTAGATTCGTTTACAATAATTCTCGATGCCTCTCACCGACTCGGCCAACACGCTATAAAGACAGGCACGCGGGCCTCACCACCCACACCACTCACTAGGCCCTCTCGCTCGGTCCACTGGTCGGCCCAGCTCAGGCCCGCCAGTCCTCCGCTCTGCTTCGTCATGGCCCTTTGGTGTAGTCATGTCGCTGACCAGTGGGGTCACGCCAGCAGCCGTGACAAGTGTGTGGTATGATATTAGAAGAGTTGGGCCCGCTTTACTATGCCATTGATGTCATTGGCTTTTCATATTTTGTTTACTCCATCTATTTGAAAATATAAGGTGTTTAATTTTTTGAAATGTCAAACCTCTTTAAGTTTGACCACATTTGTGTGGAAATATCCCAATATCCATAATATCAAATCAGATTTTTAATTAGGTTCATCATGCAATGAATTTTCATATTTCATTTATTTAGTATTGTGGATGTCGATTTTTTTGTCTCTAAACTTGGTCAAAGTTAAAGAAATTTGACTTTTAATAAACTAATACACCTTATATTTTGAAACAGAGGGATTATTTGGTTTGGTTAGTGGGGAAGATAATGGAGTGTTTTTATTCATATAATTCGGTGTTTTGATGGGCCTTTCGTGGTGTGATTTTTTGTTTTCTGCTAATCAATTCATACTTATGTGGAGCAATTTTCTGCATCGATGGCTGCATGTACTACATTGATCCAACAATTTCACATGTTGGCGCTTCTTTTTTCTAAGTGATGAAGGTGCGCGGAATTAGTATGGTTTTATAGGCCGGTTGCTTTCGATTGATTTAAAAAATTGTTGATCCAGTCTAAATTATGAACCAAATTCAATATTGAATTTCTAATTTGAATGAGAGAGCTCCAAAATAAGAGAGCATTATCAATTAAAATAATTGAGTGAGAGATTGTGGACTCGGTCAAAATCCGTAACCCAATTCCAAATTAGTGACCTCAATTGAATAAGATTCCTCCAACCTAGGGAGCTTAGTGATATAGTAGATGGTGAATTAAAATAATTAAATGGGAGAGATACTTGAGAAATTATTGACCCGGTCAAAATCAAGTGACCAAGTTTTAAACTGAGGACCTCAATTAATTGCGAGGACTTTAAAATTAGAAAGCATAGTGTATAGTATAAAATAATTAAATGAGAGCTTTGAGAAATTGTTGACTTGATCAAAATCAGGTGACTTAATTTTAATTGGACACCTCAATTTATTGTGAGGCCTTTACCCTTAGGGAGCTTAGTGATATAGTAGATATTTTTATAGGCCAACAGCTTCCGACTGATTTGAAAAATCGTTGACCCATTCAAAATCGTTAATCAAATCTAAAATTGAACACCTCAATCAAATGGAAATGCTTTAAAATTAATGAGCATAATGAATAAAAATAATTTAATAAGATAGCTTCTTTAGAAATTGTTGACCTGATCAAATCGAATGACCCAATTTTAAATTAAAGACCTTAATTGAATATGAGGCCTTTGAAATTAGGGAGGATATTATATTTATAGATTCCAATCAAGAGGCGGGCTGTACTGAATGGGTAGGTGTAAGTGGCACCAGAATCCTTTTTCTTTTTCTTTCGGAAATGTTAACGCCCATATGTGTGGGCGTTTGCATCTCGCCCACACGCGTGGATCCGCGTCTATTCGTGAGCGTATGAATCTTGGCATGTTTCTAGTGCCACATAAGACTGGCCTGGTGTGTGGGCGTTCAGCCGGTCGCCCACACGGCCGTTTCACCACACAGGAGGGGCTGGTGTGTGGGCGTTCAGCAGTTCGCCCACACGCCACTTTACACGCACACATAAGGTCTAGTGTGTGGGCATTTTCCATCTCGCCCACACGCCCGTCTCTTCTCCCACACCCCAGCTGCTAGTTGCCATGTGTTTTGCAGTGCACATGGCAACTACCCCTAGTGTGCTTTATAAGCAGGTGGCAACTTTTTTTTATCCGAGTTTGCCATGTGTTTTGCAGGGTACACGGCAACTGCCTAGTGTGCACGTAAGCAGATGGCAACTCTCTTTTACCGAGTTGTCATATGTTTTTGCATGGTACATGGCAACTGCCCTAACGTGCATGTACATGGCAACTGCACTAACGTGCACGTAAGCAGATGGCAACTCTTCCTTTTTACATGGCAACAGCCCTAGCATACTTGTGAGCACATGGCAACTCTCTCAACTGCCTAGTGTTAGTATGTGGCAACTCTTAAAGTTATGAAATCATGGCAACTACATTAGATCAGACCATACATGGCAACTGCAGTTGAGCAATCATGGCAACTGCAGTTGTCTGACATGGCAACCGTAGTTCAGCGACATGGCAACTGCAGTTAAACGAACATGGACGAGGGTCCGGACCATGGCAACTGCGGGCGCGCGGTGACCGTCACGTGTGGCGTGCGGGATCAGGAGGTACGAGGCCTGACATACGGGCATGTGGGCGTTATCAACTTCTCCCACACGCACGCGTGTGAGAGGGATCGGGAGAGAAAAAAAGAGGCGTGTGGGCGCTGGTTGTTTTTCCCACACGTAGATGTGTGGGTTGTTCCTCTTATACACCACACAAAATGTGTGGGCGAACTCCCTAACGCCCACATGTGTGGCACTTATAGGCGTCCTTTTCTTTTGAGTTGGACGGCCACAGAGATAAACTACGAAATTTCACACCCATGGCATTACTCGTGTACGAAGGTATGATAGCTAACTACTATTCCTTTCGTTCCAAAATATAAGATATTTTAACAGCTCAAATTAAACTGCAAAAGTCGTATTTTTATGAACAGAGGGACTAGAAAATTTCGTTGCAACATAAATAGATTTTGGTGCAAGTTATATAAGTTTTCACCCTTGTGTTGATTTCACATGACACATATGTACATTTTCTCATCGAAACTGCAGGTGTCCATTTTTCGCAAAAATAAAGGAAGGCTGCGAGTGTCCATAATATTGACAAAATCCACATAAATCAATGTAATCGAAGATTGTTTAACTCATAACATGCTAGTACAAATATGAGTATTGGAGGCATTAAAAATCTCTATCCACCTGAGGTGGGTTTTGTCAAGAAGCCCCCTCCTATATGAGTAAATGAATAATCCCTAGCGAATATAAACCCTTGGAAACTGAACCGTTGCGCCGTCCCTTCTCCAACCCCCCCTCCCCCCTCTCCCATGTAGCAACCACTGTATTTTTCCATCATCGGCTAGTCCGCAAATAGGCACGGCAGGGTTCCCCCCGCGTAGGCTAGCACCGCCCAAGGAGACGGCTTCCCCTTGTGGCCGCCATGAATGTCGGACCATGACCCGAGAGGAAGGCTCCTCCTCCCCCGCCACCATGAATGTCATTGCAAGTCGATTCATTGCAACATATATAGCTTTTCGTGCAAGTTATATAAGTTTTCATCCATGTTTTGATTTCAGATGTCACGTATCTACATTTCCTCGTCCAAACTGCAGCTGTCCATTTTTCGCAAAAAAGGAAAGAAAAAACATTTGCAAGTGTCCATAATATCGGCAAAATCTAGACAAATCATTGGGATCAAAAACCGTGTAGCTTGAGTGTTTAATTCATAACATGCTAGTACAAATATGAGTAATTGAGGCGTTAAAAATATCTATCCACCTCAGGCGGATTTTGTTGAGAAGCCGCCTCCTAGATGAGTAAACTGTTGGAAATATGCCCTAGAGGCAATAATAAATTAGTTATTATTATATTTCCTTATTCATGATAATCGTTTATTATCCATGCTAGAATTGTATTGATAGGAAACTCAGATACATGTGTGGATACATAGACAACACCATGTCCCTAGTAAGCCTCTAGTTGACTAGCTCGTTGATCAATAGATGGTTACGGTTTCCTGACCATGGACATTGGATGTTGTTGATAACAGGATCACATCATTAGGAGAATGATGTGATGGACAAGACCCAATCCTAAGCATAGCACTAGATCGTGTAGTTCGTATGCTAAAGCTTTTCTAATGTCAAGTATCATTTCCTTAGACCATGAGATTGTGCAACTCGCGGATACCGTAGGAATGCTTTGGGTGTACCAAACGTCACAACGTAACTGGGTGACTATAAAGGTGCACTACAGGTATCTCCGAAAGTGTCTGTTGGGTTGGCACGAATCGAGACTGGGATTTGTCACTCCGTGTAAACGAAGAGGTATCTCTGGGCCCACTCGGTAGGACATCATCATAATGTGCACAATGTGATCAAGGAGTTGATCACGGGATGATGTGTTACGGAACGAGTAAAGGGACTTGCCGGTAACGAGATTGAACAAGGTATAGGGATACCGACGATCGAATCTTGGGCAAGTACAATACCGCTAGACAAAGGGAATTGTATACGGGATTGATTAAGTCCTTGACATCGTGGTTCATCCGATGAGATCATCGTGGAACATGTGGGAGCCAACATGGGTATCCAGATCCCGTTGTTGGTTATTGACCGGAGAGTCATCTCGGTCATGTCTTCCGAACCCGTAGGGTCTACACACTTAAGGTTCGGTGACGCTAGGGTTATAGAGATATTAGTATGCGGTAACCCGAAAGTTGTTCGGAGTCCCTGATGAGATCCTGGACGTCACGAGGAGTTCCGGAATGGTCCGGAGGTAAAGAATTATATATAGGAATTGCTATTTCGGTCATCGGGACAAGTTTCGGGGTCATCGGTATTGTACCGGGACCACCGGAAGGGTCCCGGGTGTCCACCGGGTGGGGCCACCTGCCCCGGGGGGCCACATGGGCTGTAGGGGGTGCACCTTGGCCTACATGGGCCAAGGGCACCAGCCCCTAGAGGCCCATGCGCCAAAGGGACAAGAGGAGGGGAGAGTCCTAAAGGGGGAAGGCACCTCCGAGGTGCCTTGGGGAGGATGGACTCCTCCCCCCCTTGGCCGCACCCTTCCTTGGAGGAAGGGGCAAGGCTGCTCCCTCCCCCTCTCCCTTAGCCCTATATATAGTGGGGGGAAGGGAGGGAAACCATACCTGAGCCCTGGAGCCTCCCTCTCCCTCCCATGACACATCTCCCTCCTCCCGCAGCGCTTGGCGAAGCCCTGTTGGAATCCCGCTACTTCCACCACCACGCCGTCGTGCTGCTGGATCTCCATCAACCTCTCCTTCCCCCTTGCTGGATCAAGAAGGAGGAGACGTCGCTGCTCCATATGTGTGTTGAACGCGGAGGTGCCGTCCGTTCGGCGCTAGGATCATCGGTGATTTGGATCACGACGAGTACGACTCCATCAACCCCGTTCTCTTGAACGCTTCCGCGCGCGATCTACAAGGGTATGTAGATCCACTCCTCCCTCGTTGCTAGATGACTCCATAGATAGATCTTGATGACACGTAGGAAAATTTTGAATTTATGCTATGTTCCCCAATAGTGGCATCATGAGCTAGGTCTATGCGTAGTTACTATGCACGAGTAGAACACAAAGTAGTTGTGGGCGTCGATTTTGTTCAATATGCTTACCGTTACTAGTCCAATCTTGATTCGGCGGCATCGTGGGATGAAGCGGCCCGGACCGACCTTACACATACTCTTACGTGAGACAGGTTCCACCGACTGACATGCACTAGTTGCATAAGGTGGCTAGCGGGTGCCTGTCTCTGCCACTTTAGTCGGATCGGATTCGATGAACAGGGTCCTTATGAATGGTAAATAGCAATTGGCATATCACGTTGTGGTCTTTGCGTAGGTAAGAAACGTTCTTGCTAGAAACCCATAGCAGCCACGTAAAACATCCAAACAACAATTAGAGGACGTCTAACTTGTTTTTGCAGGGTATGTTATGTGATGTGATATGGCCAAAAGGATGTGATGAATGATATATGTGATGTATGAGATTGATCATGTTCTTGTAATAGGAATCACGACTTGCATGTCGATGAGTATGACAACCGGCAGGAGCCATAGGAGTTGTCTTAATTTATTTATGACATGTGTGTCAACATAAATGTCATGTAATTACTTTACTTTATTGCTAACCGTTAGCTGTAATAGTAGAAGTAATAGTTGACGAGACAACTTCATGAAGACACGATGATGGAGATCATGGTGTCATGCCGGTGACGATGATGATCATGGAGCCCCGAAGATGGAGATCAAAAGGAGCAATATGATATTGGCCATATCATGTCACTATTTGATTGCATGTGATGTTTATCATGTTTATACATCTTATTTGCTTAGAACGACGGTAGTAAATAAGATGATCCCTCGTTAAAATTTCAAGAAAGTGTTCCCCCTAACTGTGCACCGTTGCGACAGTTCGTGTTTCGAAGCACCACGTGATGATCGGGTGTTAGATTCTAACGTTCACATACAACGGGTGTAAGACAGATTTACACACGCAAAACACTTAGGTTGACTTGACGAGCCTAGCATGTGTACAGACATGGCCTCGGAACACAGAAGACCGAAAGGTCGAGCATGAGTCGTATGGTAGATACGATCAGCATGAAGATGTTCACCGATGTTGACTAGTCCGTCTCACGTGATGATCGGACACGGCCTAGTTGACTCGGATCATGTAATCACTTAGATGACTAGAGGGATGTCTATCTGAGTGGGAGTTCATAAGATGAACTTGTTTATCCTGAACATAGTCAAAAGGATTTTGCAAATTATGTCGTAGCTCGCGCTTCAGTTCTACTGTTTAGATATGTTCCTAGAGAAAATTTAGTTGAAAGTTGATAGTAGCAATTATGCGGACTAGGTCCGTAAACCGAGGATTGTCCTCATTGCTTCATAGAGGGCTTATGTCCTTAATGCACCGCTCAGTGTGCTGAACCTCGAACGTCGTCTGTGGATGTTGCAAACATCTGACATACACATTTTGATAACTACGTGATAGTTCAGTTAAACGGCTTAGAGTTGAGGCACCGAAGACGTTTTGAAACGTCGTGAAACATATGAGATGTTTCGAGGGCTGAAATTGGGATTTCAGGCTCGTGCCCACGTCAAGAGGTATAAGACCTCCAACGATTTTCTTAGCCTGCAAACTAAGGGAGAAAAGCTCAATTGTTGAGCTTGTGCTCAGATTGTCTGAGTACATCAATCATTTGAATCGAGTGGGAGTTGATCTTCCGGATGAGACAGTGATGTTTCTCCAAAGTCATTGCCACCAAGCTGCTAGAGCTTCGTGATGAACTATAATATATCAGGGACATATATGATGATCCTTGAGATATTCGCGATGTTTGACACCAAAGTAGAAATCAAGAAGGAGCATCAATTGTTGATGGTTGGTGAAACCACTAGTTTCAAGAAGGGCAAGGGCAAGAAGGGATACTTCATGAAACGGCAATTCAGCTGCTGCTCTGGTGAAGAAACCCAAGGTTGAACCCAAACCCGAGACTAAGTGCTTCTGTAATAAGGGGAACAACCACTGGAGCAGAATTACCCTAGATACTTGGTAGATTAGAAGGCTGGCAAGGTCGATAGAAGTATATTGGATATACATTGTGTTGATGTGTACTTTACTAGTACTCCTAGTAGCACCAGGGTATTAGATATCGGTTCGGTTGCTAAGTGTTAGTAACTCGAAATAACAGCTACGGAATAAACGGAGACTAGCTAAAGGTGAGCTGACGATATGTGTTGGAAGTGTTTCCAATGTTGATATGATCAAGCATCGCACGCTCCCTCTACCATCGAGATTGGTGTTAAACCTAAATAATGGTTATTTGGTGTTTGCGTTGAGCATAGACATGATTGGATTATGCCTATCGCAATACGGTTATTCATTTAAGGAGAATAATCGTTACTCTGTTTATTTGAATAATACCTTCAATGGTCTTGCACCTAAAATGAATGGTTTATTGAATCTCGATTGTAGTGATACACATGTTCATGCCAAAAGATAGTAATGATAGTGCCACCTACTTGTGGCACTGCCACGTAAGTCATATCGGTATAAAACGCATGAAGAAGCTCCATGTTGATGGATCTTTGGGCTCACTCGTTTTTGAAAGGTTTGAGACATGCGAACCATGTCTATTGGTGTATATGCATGAAGAAACTCCATGCAAATGGACCGTTTGGACTCACTTGATTTTGAATCACTTGAGACATGCAAATCATACCACATGGGCAAGATGACTGAAATCCTCGGTTTCAGTAAAATGGAACTAGAAAGCAACTTATTGGAAGAAATACATTTTGATGTGTGCAGTCCAATGAGTGCTGAGGCATGTAGTGGATATCGTTATGTTGTTACTTCACAGATGATTTGAGTAGATGTTGAGTATATTTACTTGATGAATCACGAGTCTGAATTATTGAAAGGTTCAAGTAATTTCAGGGTGAAGTTGAAAGATCGTCGTGACAAGAGGATAAAAGATCTATGATATGATCATAGAGATGAATATCTAAATTACGAGTTTGGCACTGAATTAAGACATTGTGGAAATTGTTTCACAACTGATACAGCCTGGAACACCATAGTGTGATGGTGTGTCCGAACATCATAACTGCACCCTATTGGATATGATGCATACCATGATGTCTCTTATCGAATTACCACAATAGTTTATGGGTTAGGCATTAGAGACAACCGCATTCACTTTAAATAGGGCACCACGTAATTCCGATGAGATGACACCGTATGAACTATGGTTTAGAGAAACCTAAGCTGTCATTTCTTAAAAGTTTGGGGCTGCAACGCTTATGTGAAAAAGTTTCAGGCTGATAAGCTCGAACCCAAAGCGGATAAATGCATCTTCATAGGACACCCAAAACAGTTGGGTATACCTCCTGTCTCAGATCCGAAAGCAATAAGGGATTGTTTCTAGAATCGGGTCCTTTCACGAGGAAAAGTTTCTCTCGAAAGAATTGAGTGGGAGGATGGTGGAGACTTGATGAGGTTATTGAACCGTCTCTTCAACTAGTGTGTGGCAGGGCACAGGAAGTTGTTCCTGTGGCACCTACACCAATTGAAGTGGAAGCTTATGATAGTGATCATGAAACTTCGGATCAAGTCACTACCAAACCTTGTGGGATGACAAGGATGCGTACTACTTCAGAGTGGTACGTAATCCTGTCTTGGAAGTCATGTTGCCAGACAACCATGAACCTACGAGCTATGGAGAAGCGATGGTGGGCCCGGATTCCGATAAATGGCTCGAGGCCATAAAATCCGAGAGAGGATCCATGTATGAAAACAAAGTGTAGACTTTGGAAGAACTACTTGATGGTCATAAGGCTGTTGAGTGCAGATGGATTTTAAAAGGAAGACGGACAATGATGGTAAATGTCACCATTAAGAAAGCTCGACTTGTCGTTAAGATGTTTTCCGACAAGTTCAAGGAGTTGACTACGATGAGACTTTCTCACTCGTAGCGATGCTAAGAGTCTGTTGGAATTATATTAGCGACTACTGCATTATTTATGAAATCTTGTAGATAGGATGTCAAAACATTGTTTCCTCGATGTTTTTTTAGGAAAGGTTGTATGTGATACAAACCGGAAGGTTTTGTCAATCCTGAAAGATGCTAATAAGTATGCAAAGCTCCAGCAATCCTTCTAGGGACTGGAGTAAGCATCTCGGAGTTGGAATGTATGCTCTGATAAGATGTTCAAAGTTTTGTGTGTATACAAAGTTTATGAGAAACTTGTATTTCCAAAGAAGTGAGTGGGAGCACTATAGAATTTCTGATGAGTATATGTTGTTGACATATTATGGATCAGAAATGACGTAGAATTTCTGGAAAGCATATAGGGTTATTTGGAAAGTGTTTTTCAATGGAAATCCCGGATTAAGCTACTTGAACATTGAGCATCAAGATCTATAAGGATAGATCAGAACGCTTAATGGTACTTTCAAATGAGCACATACCTTGACATGATCTTGAAGGTGTTCAAGATGGATCAGTCAAAGAAGGAGTTCTTGCCTGAGTGGTAAGGTATGAAGTTAAGACTTAAAGCTCGACCACGGCAGAATAGAGAGAAAGGACGAAGGTCATCCCCTATGCTTAAGACATAGGCTCTACAGTATGCTATGCTGTGTACCGCACCTGAAGTGTGCCTTGCCATGAGTCAGTCAAGGGGTACAAGAGTGATCCAAGAATGGATCACAAGACAGCGGTCAAAGTTATCCTTAGTAACTAGTGGACTAAGGAATTTTCTCGATTATGGAGGTGGTAAAAGAGTTCGTCGTAAAGGGTTACATCGATGCAAGCTTAACACCTATCCGGATAGCTCTGAGTAGAGATACCAGATACGTATAATGGAGCAACAATTTAGAATAGCTCCAAGTAGAACAGTTATTTGGAATGGCTCCAAATGTAGCGTAGTAGTTGCATCTAGGAGATGACATAGAGATTTATAAAGCGCACACGGATCTGAAGGGTTCAGACCCGTTGAGTATAACCTCTCTCACAAGCATAACATGATCAAACCCAGAACTCATCGAGTGTTAATCACATGGTAAATGTGAACTAGATTATTGACTCTAGTAAACTCTTTGGGTGTTAGTCACATGGGGATGTGACCTTGAGTGTTAATCACATATCGATGTGAACTAGATTATTGACTCTAGTGCAAGTGGGAGACTGTTGGAAATATGCCCTAGAGGCAATAATAAATTAGTTATTATTATATTTCCTTGTTCATGATAATCGTTTATTATCCATGCTAGAATTGTATTGATAGGAAACTCAGATACATGTGTGGATACATAGACAACACCATGTCCCTAGTAAGCCTCTAGTTGACTAGCTCGTTGATCAATAGATGGTTACGGTTTCCTGACCATGGACACTGGATGTCGTTGATAACAGGATCACATCATTAGGAGAATGATGTGATGGACAAGACCCAATCCTAAGCATAGCACTAGATCGTGTAGTTCGTATGCTAAAGCTTTTCTAATGTCAAGTATCATTTCCTTAGACCATGAGATTGTGCAACTCCCGGATACCGTAGGAATGCTTTGGGTGTACCAAACGTCACAACGTAACTGGGTGACTATAAAGGTGCACTACAGGTATCTCCGAAAGTGTCTGTTGGGTTGGCACGAATCGAGACTGGGATTTGTCACTCCGTGTAAACGAAGAGGTATCTCTGGGCCCACTCGGTAGGACATCATCATAATGTGCACAATGTGATCAAGGAGTTGATCACGGGATGATGTGTTACGGAACAAGTAAAGAGACTTGCCGGTAACGAGATTGAACAAGGTATAGGGATACCGACGATCGAATCTCGGGCAAGTACAATACCGCTAGACAAAGGGAATTGTATACGGGATTGATTAAGTCCTTGACATCGTGGTTCATCCGATGAGATCATCGTGGAACATGTGGGAGCCAACATGGGTATCCAGATCCCGCTGTTGGTTATTGACCGGAGAGTCATCTCGGTCATGTCTGCATGTCTCCCGAACCCGTAGGGTCTACACACTTAAGGTTCGGTGACGCTAGGGTTATAGAGATATTAGTATGCGGTAACCCGAAAGTTGTTCGGAGTCCCGGATGAGATCTCGAACGTCACGAGGAGTTCCAAAATGGTCCGGAGGTAAAGAATTATATATAGAAAGTGCTATTTCGGCCATCGGGACAAGTTTCGGGGTCATCGGTATTGTACCGGGACCACCGGAAGGGTCCCGGGGGTCCACCGGGTGGGGCCACCTGCCCCGGGGGGCCACATGGGCTGTAGGGGGTGCGCCTTGGCCTACATGGGCCAAGGGCACCAGCCCCTAGAGGCCCATGCGCCAAAGGGACAAGAGGAGGGGAGAGTCCTAAAGGGGGAAGGCACCTCCGAGGTGCCTTGGGGAGGATGGACTCCTCCCCCCCTTGGCCGCACCCTTCCTTGGAGGAAGGGGCAAGGCTGCGCCCTCCCCCTCTCCCTTGGCCCTATATATAGTGGGGGGAAGGGAGGGAAACCATACCTGAGCCCTGGCGCCTCCCTCTCCCTCCCATGACACATCTCCCTCCTCCCGCAGCGCTTGGCGAAGCCCTGTTGGAATCCTGCTACTTCCACCACCATGCCGTCGTGCTGCTGGATCTCCATCAACCTCTCCTTCCCCCTTGCTGGATCAAGAAGGAGGAGACGTCGCTGCTCCGTATGTGTGTTGAACGCGGAGGTGCCGTCCGTTCGGCGCTAGGATCATCGGTGGTTTGGATCACGACGAGTACGACTCCATCAACCCCGTTCTCTTGAACGCTTCCGCGCGCGATCTACAAGGGTATGTAGATCCACTCCTCCCTCGTTGCTAGATGACTCCATAGATAGATCTTGGTGACACGTAGGAAAATTTTGAATTTATGCTATGTTCCCCAACATAAACCCTAGCAAAAATAAACCCTCAAAAACCAAATTGTTGCACTGTTCCTTCTCCACCCCCCCTCCCCCTTTCCCGTGTAGCAGCAGATGTAATTCTCCACCAATGGCTAGTCGACAAATGGGCGCGGTAGGGTTCCCCATCAGTCGAGGGCTAGGGCATGATCGGTGACGCGTTGGCTAGCACCGCCCAAGGAGAGGGCTTCTCCTTGTATCCACCATGAATGTTGGGCCGTGACCCGGGAGGAAGGCTCCTCCTCCTTTGCCACCATCATCCCCGTAAGGGGCGAGCATAAGGGGTTTGACACGGGTTCCAGCGCTACCACCATTGACCCCAAGAAGGAGGGCCAGGTAAGGCCGCCATAAACAGACTAAGGAAGTGAGGTGGAGCGGCCCATTATGTTGGGTTTGGTGGGCATGTGACCTCCCGCAAGATCCGATCTTGCGAGAGGCGAGAAAGCCATGACCATATCAGTAGAAGTTATCTCTTGATAGAGGTCAAGAACATACATCTATGGCGTTGACACAATGCAGAGTGATTGATGTCAAGAGTCTTCTATCAATTGGCGCGGTTGGCCGATAGAATCCACAGGAAAAACATAATCAACAAAATATAAATAATTATTTCTTTTGTTTGCTCAATACAACCTTTTTTTAAAATATTGTTGCATATGTTTATTGCAGACATTTGAAAATATATGAATGTATTATGAAATGCAATGCAAGTATGCAACTATGAGACGAATGTGGATGTGTATAACACAGATCATTAATGTGTGATCGATGTTTGCTATGAATTTCCTGTGAAATTGATTTGGAATGCATGGCTGGCTACAAAACAAGAGTTAAATTTTAGCCCGGAAAGATCAATGCATGTGATTTTGAAGAATAAATTGCTTCCAACACTTAAGTATTGAAGGCGGTTCTGCAGCAAACCGTCTATAATACTTAAGCATTTGCGTAGTTTTCCCCTATAAACTGTTGTGTCGAGTAAATTATTCCAAGCTGTTTTCGAACCGCCTCAATGCTAAAGGTTTTACATTGTTGCTCTATTATGTACCGGTGACAATGCAATGTCCAAAAACATGCAATGTTTAAATACAACTCTTCAGTATTGCCACTTCTTTAATTACTTCTATAATATTCCGCAAAAGGGAAACATGAGTATAATAGTTGGTTGATACCTCCGATAGTAACAAAGCCACACATGTGGGAGTGTAGAGATGGAAAGGAGGGGAGGGGGCTTATTTTTGCCCCACTATGGAGATTACTGTGGACGATATGTGGAAGAACCATGCGACCAATTTCATTGCGGTCACCACCGGTGAATTGTTGCTCGTCATCTTTGCCGAGGCTGGATAGGGTCTGTCCGAGAAGACTACGATCGCATCCCCTGCACTGTTCTTATCACGTCAAATATAATTTAACGAGGTTGGTCTATCACTTTCGTAGCAACGATTGATTGCATAACTACGAATAAAACAGCTCATGTGCATGGACTAGCGGTTAATGAAACCAGTTTTCCAAGAATGTTGGTGGGATACTCGTTGAAAAATAGTATTCACTCCTTTCAAATATGTGAACCCCTTGGATTTAAGTTTAAATTTGATCACAAATTTGACTAAAAAAATATGAGTTATATGGAGTAGATTTTTATGATGTATGTTGCATTGATCCACCTAGTGGTGAATAAGGTTAAAAAGGAAAGGTGGGCTCAAAGAACAATATACTCCTTCTGTCCGAAAATACTTGTCGGGAAAATGAATGTGTCTAGACGTATTTTAGTTTTAGAATTCGTTTTTATCCATTTCTCCAACAAGTATTTCCAGACAGGGGAGTACATTATATGGACCAGTTCATCATCAAGGCATCAACGTGAAAAGTTGTGCCTGACATAAAAATTAAATCAGTGGACAAGCCAAAGAAAAACATGGACGAAACTATTATCTATGTCGAATTTTTTTTAGAATGGCACATCAGATTACAAACTGCAACTTTCCACTTAAGTTAAATTCATTATAGAAGGATATAGCATGTTTCCCGGTTGGATAACTTGATATTTGAAGTTAACTTTCATACATCAAAGTGATTTGACGTCTCGAATCAAAAATTGCACAATTCTCAAGCAAGTTATTTAGCAGTTAATTACAGCACGAGGCTCTACAAATTTGCTCATGCTACAGCTTGTGACTCATGAATTAATCATTCACTTTAAGGTGCTCGTAGCAAGTACTCCTCGACTGTTCCACGCAAAAAGACACGTTCTTGATTAAACTAACAGCCATGGGTCGGAGCTGGGGCGCGCAGCCACTCAAGCTCAAAAAAAAGACAAAAACAAATAGCAATTTGGCAAGTGGCAACTTGCAGCGCAGATTCATCAGCCGTCGCTGAGCTAGCTGCCCCTCTCCTCCCGCGAGAAGAGCATCCATCCATGGCGCCGGGGGTGGGGGAGGCGGAGGGGGCAGGCAGGAGAGGGGTCCCTTCCCTGCTCGCCGGCGGCGGAACCGGGCAGGAGGAGCACATCGCCTCCGACGTCACCCAGGCAAACCTCTCTCTCCTCTCGGAGCAGATTCACCGAGATTGACTTGCATTGGGATTTAGGAGAGGGGGAGGCTCATGTGGAGCGGTTGGTTTTCTTCAGCTAATAGGGTGGACGCCGCTGATCGAGCTGAAGCGGGTCGCCGGGAAGGAGGGGGTGGGTGCCCGCATCGTCGGCAAGATGGAGGCCTACCAGCCCCTCTGCTCCGTCAAGGACCGCAGCGCTCTCAGGTACTGTCAGCTCGTTCTGATCAGGCTCGTTTCTTTTTACAAATCTTGGGATGGTATCAGGTTAGAGAGCTAGTTTTATTAGTGTCTACTGAGCAAATGAATGAGGTGGATGATACTGTTGAACTGAACCACTAACCTTCAGTAAGCCACCCTTCCTACTGTTTACAGTTGCCTAGAACACCAAAACATTTGTAGGAAGACTTTTTTTTACAAGAAAATAGTGACTTCAGCTTCTGATCGGGTACATAGTCTTGCTGTTGTCAGAACACCAAAACATCTGGTAAGTATTGGAATTATGAGCTTATGATGAGACGGCTTCTTTATGTATCCTTCAGGATGATAGAAGACGCTGAAGAGAAAGGGCTGATTTCACCTGGTGTCACGACTCTAGTCGAGCCGACAAGTGGTAATTTGGGGCTAGGACTGGTTCTCATTGCTTTGAGCAAAGGGTACAGGTTTGTCGCGGTGATGCCGGGCCAGTACTCGCTGGATAAGCAGATCTTGTTGAGATACATGGGTGCTGAGTTGTTCATAACTGGTAAGTTCAGCATAATATTAGTTGCTTCCTGCCTCAAGGAAAAGCAATTGTTCATTTATTTGCTTAGGTCTGATTTATTTGCTTACCGTGACCACCGAGGAAGCAATGGTGAACGCAAGGAGGTTGGCAATGGAAGAGGGCCTGCTTGTGGGCATATCTTCCGGGGCAAACTTGGCGGCTTGCTTGAAGGTTCTTACATCACCGAGGACCAGTCTGGGACAAACTTTCTTTGAGTTATCTTAAGATTTCTCTTCCTGATCTTTAGTAACTTTTGAAATCAAATATATTTTTAGGTTGCGGCGAGAGAAGAGAACAAGGGAAAGATGATTGTGACCATGTTCCCCAGCGGGGGCGAGAGATACATGAACTCTGACCTCTTTGCAGCTGTAAGAGAGGAGTGTATTGCCATGACCTTTTGATCTCACATGCTACAAAATTTAGAGTTGTTGTATGTAAAAGGTATATGTAGCTAGTTATCGTATTGTGTTGCACGACCTTAATACGGAGTTCATCTACAAGGGACCATGAATTGTTGTTAGTCATTGAATGATGTATTACCAGATCATCGATGCCACAACGGCACCAAAACAGAACATCTATGTTGTGAATTTGGTGTCCAGTTGGTTCTTGGTACATGGTACAGAACATCTATGTTGTGAATTTGGTGTCCAGTTGGTTCTTGGTACAGAACATCTATGTTGTGAATTTGGTGTCCAGTTGGTTCTTGGTGTGTGCAGAAATTTGTTTTATTTTAGAAAATTGAAGTTTTTTTTTTCTGTCATGTGGACTCTGCATCATAGATGCACACATCCAATATTTATTACGTCCGTCACATACCAAGGATAACAAGTTGAACATCGTCCCAGACCATGAAAACTCTACTCTCCAATAAACATAATTTTTCCTTTGATGAATCCACAGAAACAAGTGCACCGCTCGGTTCTCCCGGGGAACATATCTCGTGCACCGGGGAATCTTGTGCTACCGGTGCACCCAGTCTCCGTATTTTGCATTTTACACGTTGTAAAATTATGAACTTTGTGAGAATATAAATACATACATATCTATAACAATATAATATTTTAGATACAAACTTCACAGTGCATATTTACAAACAAAAATGATAAATTATGGTAAAAACCGTGGCTAATATGAATTGTACCTTCAAACCAGTCCATTTTCATTATCAGCAATGAATTTTGTCATTTTTAGTTCTTATACTATGATTTGAATATGTATCTCAAAATTTATGGTGCGATTGATTCTTATAGCTACTATAATATAATTTGTTTTTAGAATTTTTCAACATTTGTAAAATGACTAATTTCAATCGGGTGCACCAATAGCACTAAATGCCTCGATGCACCAGATATTTACCCGGTTCTCCTGTCCTTTTATTTAACTAGAAGATACCCCGCGCGTTGCTGCGAAAATTCTTTACAAATTTAGGAGACATGAGAATTAAGAAAAAAGTTTAGCTGATAATGTAAGTTTAATAGCTGCAATACATATCTCACCGGGCATCAAATATAAGTACTAATGTCTAGAGACTACTCCATATCGTTCAGAACAAAAAAACATAGATAACTGTCATGTCATGGAAATTATTACACATGCACGTATGTATGAATTTATGGTGATGCGGTTGTAGCTAGGCGTCTATAGTTCCAGTTAAGAAGAGGATGCTATGGCACACAACGGTAACATCAAGAAAGAAACATCATCAAGTGCAGTAGAAATAAACTGCAATCTTTTTTTGACATAAATAAACTGCTTCTGCTGGCACATATCAGTTGGTACCGTAAGGATGACTAAATTATTACACCAAGTAGTCCGACATCAAAGCAGCCAATGTGGTGACAAATCAAGCAGCAAGGCAACAGATGTGTGGTGCATAATGAAGTGTTGGGCATGGCACAATAAATGGCAACGAATACTGCTTCCATTTTTGCATGTTTTTAGGCGTCAGTTACTGCATGCATGCGTGCATGCACTTGATGCAGCAGTTCTCCGGTGTCTATCGAACGACTATGGTGGATTGATCTAGCATATCCAATGGCTAAATTAATTTAGATGATGTGGCTCAAGGAGAAGGCAAAGAATTCCTTGTAGTGGGGGCTAGCTATTTAGATATAGTAGATTACCACAATATGAAGAGCCGATAACCAGTGAAACAGATGTGAAGTTTGGTGGTATGGTGATTGGGAAGAAGAGATGTGTCAGCTAGGCATGACAATGAGGTCACACGTCAGGTTGTGCAATGTTGGCTCCGAAATTTTTTAGCTTCTAGGAAATTAACAATACATGGAAATTAAATTGAATAGAATTGGGTTGGTATATACACAACCAATTAAATGAATTGGTGTGCGTGACAGTAATTATACTGAACATTTATACTTTTATTAAAATAATTCAGTAGCTGTTACATTATTCATTACTTAGTTTGCAAAATTTGTAGTGTTTTTTGTTGCACTGTTTGAATGTATGCACTTCATAAAATAAAGAGTAAAATTCATCAACAGTCACTAAGCTCGTTCGTCGCGTGCAAAAAGGTCACTGAATTCAGAAACTGTAATGTTTCGGGTTGACAAACTTGTTCCGCGTGCGCACATACGGTCACCGCGCCCGTTTTCATACGTATTTTGCTTGCGTGGCGCTGTCTCACTTGCTGTACATTGCCACCTCATCGTTCGAGGGACTGCAGCAGCGGAATAGCGCGACTGGAGGGTGCTTTATGCAAAATGCCACGGCGGGCCAATTTCCCAAATTTCCGCCACATCCCTAACCCTAAATCCCCAATTTCCCTGTTCTTCTTTGTCTCGTTGCTTCCTCCTCTGTTTCCCCTCCCCTCTCTTTTCTGTCCCCTCTTTTCTGTCGGTTGTTCATCCTCTTCGCCATGGCAGGCCTTGGTAGCTCGTCCGCCACCAACTCCGGGAGACGCCTCCCTTTAATCGATTGCTCGGACTGCGGTATGGTGGTTCTTCAAGTGCGAGATGCACAAGGTATCATCATTGACCTCACAGTAGCATCTCTCTCTCTTTCTCTCTCTCTCTCTCTCTCTCTCTCTCTGTGTGTGTGTGTGTGTCTTACATCACTCATGTCTTGTGCGGGTTACATGCGATTTTTGGCACTGGGAGCAGAGTTATGAGGCATATCTCATTGAGCATGGTCATCTGAATGATGGTGGACATGAATATGTAGCTGTACAGGAGATGGAGGCTACCATGTTGAAGAAGAAGGAGGAGGAGGCCACCATGTTGAAGAAGAAGGAGGAGGAGGAGGAGGCCACCATGTTGAAGAAGAAGAAGAAGAAGGAGGAGGAGGAGGAGGAGGAGGAGGACGCATGGAAGGAGATGGAGAAGGGTGAAATGATGATGTTGATGATGGCACTGTTAAATTTAGGGTTTGAAGTAGTTAAGCTGTTGAAATGTGTTATTGTGCTACTACTTGTGATTGTTGTTGTAGGAGTAGTTGCATTTTGAGATTGCAAAGTTAGTACCTTTTGTAATCCTGACTTGATTTCAATATGTGGCAATGTAATGTTCATGAGTACCAACCTTGGCCATTGTCGAGGCCTTGTCGACAAGCCTTGACAATCCTACCAACTTTGGCCATTGTCGAGGCCTTGTCGACAAACCTCCAAAACATATAAACATGAATTAAATGAAGATGGACAGAGGATCAACTATGACCAGCATCCACTATGATCAGCATCAACTATATGAAGGTAAAAGTGGAAAGTGGACATGATATGTACTCCAACATCATAACCACAGTACTCTCATAATTAATAGTGCACTACAAGTACCATAGAATCTTTGAGAAGCATAAAAGGAGAAACAAGAGTACCATATGATATACTGCTTTACATGTACCAAATAGTTGATGGTGTTATAGCAACTTGTGCTATAACACCATCAACTATTGCATTACAAGCACCAAAATAAACTCTCTGATGGAGTAGCCAATCACAGTAACACCATCAACTAATGCATTGCAAGGTTCAATCATTGGATATGTCAAACATGGATGTTGTGGTTCCTGGGTAGTAACCTGTCCAGCTTGAACCAACTCTAGTACTTCTCCTGTCAGCAGCAGCTGCCTTTGCTGCTGCTTGATTTTCCTTCTTCTTCTGTTGCTCAATTCTCTTTTCTTCTGCAGCAGCTGCCTTTGCTGTTGCTTGAGCTAGCTTCTTCTCCTCCTGTGCCTTCCTTTTCTCCTCTGCTGCTTCTGACTTTCTCTGTTGTGTTTCAAGCTTCTTTTGTTCTGCAGCTTCTTTTTTCCTCTGAAGTTTCTCTGCAGCTATAGCCTTCTTCTCTTGTGCTTTCTTGTCTGCTTCTTGTAGCTTCCTCAGGACTTCTGCTTCTTTCTTCTCTTCAAATTGCCTCAATTTTTCTTTTTTCATTTGTTCTGCTTTTTGGGCAATACTGGTTCCCACAGATGGACCAGAGGCAACAGCTTCTCTTGCAGTAGCAATGAAAGTGGAATCTGGTAATGGCCCTGGGTGAGTTCTTGGTTGAGTAGGAGGTGGAAGCTGCAAAAAGTTAAATCATGGCATCATGTAAGAACACAACAACAAAGAATACTCTAACAACATTGTATGATCATGCACAATATATGGCCTGGTTTCACATTCTGAACTTACATTGTCCATCATCTCTTTCAACATGGTCTCCTCCAAGTTTGCATATGTGGCTCTCTCATGTTGTCCTAGCAGCATATACTCCTGATCACCATGAATTGTATGATCCTGAACATCTTTCCAGTTAGTGCACATAAAAAAGCAACATAATTGTATGTAATGGACACACTGAAGTTACCTGGGTAATCACAGGCTCAGTCTCCTCATCTGACTCAGCTACCACTGTTCTGCCCCTCTTCTTGGGTTGCTTTTTTGGTGGCATGCCAGCTTTGTAAGAACTGCATCCACCTTTGTTGTGGCCTGCAAGACCACAATGGCTGCAATGAATAATGACCCCATGCCTTCACAGCTTCACCCCTCCCTTCTTGCTTGGTTTTTCTTCAGGTTGTTTCCTTCTGTTCTTCTTTTTCCTCCCAACTTTCTTTTCATACTTTGGAGGATCAATGTTAGGGCACTGGACAATGTGGTTCCACTCTGTCATGTCTCTAAGTGGCATCAAGAAGTGAGCATAAGCCCTATTGTAGCTCTCAACTGAGTAGCAAGAATTAACAAAATCCACTGGATTAAGCCTTGCTTCTCTCATACATGCAATTGCATGATGGCATGGAATACCAATCAAATTCCACCTTTGACATCTGCATGCCAAGTTCTGCAACTCCACAATGTAATCCCTACCCATGCTAGCAACAGAATAAACACCATCTCCTGCTTCTAATGGATAACAATTGTTGGACAATTCAATGTACTTGTCCAGTTTCTTTTGAATTTTGGGACATATGGGTCCTGTAAACAATAGTGCTTCATCTCTTTTGTTGCACATCCTTATTGTGATCTGGTTGAAAATTCTCTTAATCATTGCTAGAATGGGAAGTTCCCTTGCTTCAAGAAAATACCTACATAATGGCATGATCATGTGTTGGAATTTGGAATTTAAGTAAAAAGGTTTGTGAGCTACATAACAATGTTGATAAACTAGAGATCAAGGTTTACTTGACTTACTTATTAAAAACCTCAGAAATATTGTTGAGCAGGAGGTCACATTTGGGCCAGTCTCTCTGAAAAGCTTTCACCCACTGGTTAGGGGGTAATTCTTCCAGCCAGTTGTATGCCTCAATGTTTATGATCTTCATCTCCTCCATTGCCTCATCAAACCTATCAGTTGTTGTGCATCTTGCAATTTTCCATAATTGATTTTTTAGAACTTCTCCTCTGAATTCTTTGTTAAAGTTCTGCCATAGATGTCTCACACAGAATCTATGTTCTGAGTAAGGGAAAAACTTTTGTACAGCATTGATCAAGCCCTACAAGTAGAGTCAAACAGTTGAAAAGTTCATTCAACATGCATATAACTTAGTTAAAATGCAAAAAATACATTACAAACTTGGACAGTAAGTTACCTTCTGTTTGTCTGACATAAAAGTCCACAATGATGTGTCCTGTATTCCAAGATCTTTCTTCAGAGTTTGCATAAACCAGTTCCAGCTCTCTGTGTCCTCAATGCCCACTACAGCAAATGCAAATGGGAATATGCAGTCATTTGGGTCAACTCCAACAGCAGTTAATAAAATTCCTCCACTGTTCGTCTTCAGGTGGCATCCATCCAGACAAATCACTGGCCTGCACCCTTCCATGAAGCCCCTTTTGACTGCATCAAAGCTAAAATAGCAATGTTCAAACCTACCTTGTTCATTGACACCAAGATAGAAAGTACTTCCTGGATTTGCTCTCCTAAGCTCACTTGCAAAGTCCCACAACTTGTTGTATTGTGCATCTTCATCTCCATATATTAAGTTCTGAGCTAACTTCCTTGCTCTGCCAAGCTTTGATCTAGAGACCTTCATGCACCAATCCTTCTGCACTAGCCTTCCTAAATTCATCAAACTAATGTTCTCATCTGCTCTAACAGTCTCAATGTACTTCTCTGCAATGAAACTGTAACTAAAACCCCTGATTTTCCACTTCTTTGCACAAGTGTGCACATCAACTAATCTCTTTATCATGAAGCACTTGCTTCTATTGTCATAAGAAGCCCACATGTACCAGGGGCAACCTTCCTCACACCTAGCAGCAAGTCTCCGTTGGTCATTTGTTGGCATCTGTATAGACACTCTGTTTTTGCAGCTATACTCTTTGATAGCCCTTCTCAGCAATTTAACAGAGTCAAACACTTGCCCTACTTTGAAAGTTGGATTCAACATGTCCTCTGGTGCAAATGTTTTGAACTTCAACCTTAATTCCTCATCATCTGAATCAGGCAACTGTAGGTCCTCTTGTTCTGAATCCTCACAGGGCTCTACAACTTTCTTCCCTTTCAAATCATGTAGGCCTGCAACTGAATCATCATACAAATCATCATCATCCTTTGATATGTGGTAGTCACTATCCACAAGCTCTGGAACATAGTCCTCATCATCTGACTCTGAATCTGTGTCATAATCTTCATCTAATGGTGACCTCCTTTTCTGACTTTTAGCCCTATCTGCAATATTGTTTGAGTTGTGTAACTCTGACTTCATTGGACTAATGAGAGGTGGCAGCTCAGCTTTAGGGAACCTAACTACATCATCATGAACCTGACCTGTTTCCTGGCTCTGCTCAATGCTATTGTCAGTAGCAACATAGAAGCACAGTAACTTGTTGCCAAGTGCTACTGCACATGACATGTTTTCTGTATCTTCACATGACCTGATTTGTGCCAAGCCATTGGGCATCATCTCAAATCCAGGCAGACACCAGAAGACCCTTGCAGACCCAGAAATATCAAAGGATAATTTCCACAGCATGTCTTGGATACTGCTCAACCACCAATACCCTCTATCACAGTAATCAAACCATGCCATTTGTCCATTGATGTAAGACCTGTTTGTGCCTTCTCCAATGAAAAACCCACCATAATTCACAGCCACAGTAAACATATCCTCTAGATCAGCACCTATATTTATAGCAAATAAATTCAGTTAGCACATACAGTCAGGTAGCATATACATTCAGTTTAGTTAATTCAAATAGCTCACAAATTCAGTTAGCTCATACATTCAGTTTAGTTAATTCAAATAGCTCACTAATTCAGTTTACCACTTGGCTAAAAAATTCAGTTCATATAGATTCAGGTAGCATATAGATTCAGTTAGTAAACATTTTACTGTAGACAAGTTCAGTTAACGCTAACATGTGTCATTCAGTTCCCAACAGAGAAACATAGCCGGGCTTAATTTTTGCATGACTAACAGAGAAACATAACCCCCCTAAAAAACCATACTTTCATAGCTATCAGGGAACAGAACAGAGCCAGGCTTAACCCCCCTCAAAACCATACTTTCTGTACCGGACCAAGCAATGCATCACATCCAAAACGAGGAGCAACAGGGACATGAACACGAGGAACAGGGACATATGAACATGAACACAAGGAGCGGCGGGGGTGGCGATCACTCACCGTAGACGGGGGGTGGCTCTCCATCAGGTCGCAGCCGCGGTGCCATGCTTCGAATCGACGGCGAACTCACAGGCGTAGGCGCCGCCGCCGAGGGTTGCGTGCGTCAGATTGAAAACCCTACGCGATCAGCGTCGCCTCCTCCTCTTTCCTTTCCTCCTTTCTCTTCTCTTTCTCTGAATCGACTGGTTTTGAAGCGGGTCGACGGTGTCGAGGTGGGCTCGAGGGGTCTTTCTGCAAACTGCAGTACGAACGTGGCAGCGTTTTTGCGATATGGCCCTCCAGTCGCGCCATTCCGCTGCTGCAGTCCCTCGAACGATGAGGTGGCAATGTACAGCGAGTGAGACAGCGCCACGCAAGCAAAATACGTATGAAAACGGGCGCGGTGACCGTATGTGCGCACGCGGAACAAGTTTGTCAACCCGAACATTACAGTTTCTGAATTCAGTGACATTTTTGCACGCGACGAACGAGCTTAGTGACTGTTGATGAATTTTACTCTAAAATAAACACTTGTATTATGCTAAATTTAAAACGTCTTTTGTAAATGAAAACAAGTTACATTAGCCTCCCGAAACATTGTCCCTCAGCAGGATATTTACGAAGAATCCTCTTAATGAAAAAAAGATTGAAATAAATAAATAAATAAAAGATGGTGCGACTCTCAGGATTAATTTTGTCACTCTCATGAAAATTTTCTTTGTGTATATTTGAGTGTGTATGTGTCTTCTCTATATATTAGCATTCTTAAAGAGTGTACCATGGTTTCTAGTGTATGGTTAGGAAAGCACATTAATAGAAACATCTAAAATACATGTTTCTTATGCAAGCTTTTCATCGATTGTTAACATGATTCTTTACGCATTGTGTCATCATATATGTCTTGCATGTTACCGTGGGTTAAGTATTCGGTTTACATTATGTGCTTAGATTGTACTTGTATTGAAATATCATGGCTTATAACAATCACTAGTGAATATAAAAAATCATCGTTTTTTCAACTATCGCATACATATGATTTGATATACTTGTCGGAATGGACTTGGTCTCATCTAGTATGTACAACTGCTAATTTTTTCGAAAAGGGAAATATATTAATATCGCGAAGATACCAATTACACCCAGCCTCTGCATCTACAAGATGTCTCAAGATAATCCAGGATGCACATAGCCAAAGGAGAAAAACAAAATAGAAAGGAAAAACAAAGGTCCCACCACAACGATTAACTCCTCTCAGCAGTAGCACACCAACCACCACCAAATACAACACTCAGAAAACATAAGAGGTCTTCAAAAGCAACGCCTTCAAGAAGGGAACAGTGCACAAGCGCCGTCGTTGCCTGATCCAAGATTTTAGGTTTTCACCCAGAAGGAAGTCCGAGCTCTCAAAACAATTCGTTCAACAAAGCAATTGCTAGGCACAACCAATGAAGGTCTAACCTTAGGCTTTCACCCTAAAAGTCATGACTCAGCACCCAAAGAGCACCACCAAAAATGAAATCATGCAATGATGCCGCTCCCACTTATCAGTTTTGCTTCTGAGAGTTATCAGACACCTGGCTGAGTCCATCGCCACCAAGGCCCCGTCCGACTAACTGATTCTCAATCTCAGCCACCATGACCTTCCCCATCGCTGTCTACTCCATGGAAATTGAGAGGCTGACATATCCCATGGTATCAACAAAATCCAAAGTTTCACGTTGTGCCTTGAGAACCTTGTAGGATGATATGGACGCGCATCACATGATACTGTCCAATCCAGATCACTCTCAGTAGTTTCGAAACCCATCGATGACCAGATCAAGGAGGGCCGATCATGACGAACATTGTCGTGATGCGGGCATAGCACAAGGATCGCCACTTTATTCGCGGTAGCAGGCCCCCACGCCGCCCCGAACCGGCCTGCCGCTGCCTGGCTGGCCACCATCGGCACCACCACGGCGCCTACCCGGTGTCTTCAGGCCCCCAAGCACGCAATTGTAGCCGACGTCAGATCTGGACGATAACAGAGATCCACGGCCATCACCTCCGCCGGCATCTGGCATAGAGAAGTGGACACGCTGGATGCCCGCGCGATACGCCGGAGCCGAGCCCGGACGTTGCATCATCGCAACATAGTGCTTGCACATGGATCAAAGCACGCCGGCCAGATCCGCCATGGAGGAGAGCTGTCCGTGGAGTCCATCGGTGTCCATGCTACCTCTTGAGCACTGCGTTGGTTTTCCCTTGAAGAGGAAAGGGTGATGTAGTAAAGTAGCATAAGTGTTTCCCTCAGTTTTTGAGAACCAAGGTATCAATCCGGTAGTAGGTTACACGCAAGTCGCCTTGTACCTACACAAACAACTAAGAACCTTGCAACCAACGCGATAAAGGGGTTGTCAATCCCTTCACGGCCACTTGCAAAAGTGAGATCTGATAGAAATAATAAGATAAATATTTTTGGTATTTTAATGATATAGATTGGAAAGTAAAGATTGCAAAATAAAATAGATTGGAAACTTATGTGATGGAAGATAGACCCGAGGGCCATATATAGGTTTCACTAGTGGCTTCTCTCAAGATAGCATATTCTACGGTGGGTGAACAAATTACTGTCAAGCAATTGATAGAAAAGTGCATAGTTATGAGAATATCTAGGCATGATCATGTATATAGGCATCACGTCCGCGACAAGTAGACCAAAACGATTCTGCATCTACTAATATTACTCCACACATCGACCGCTATCCAACATGCATCTAGAGTATTAAGTTCATAAGAATAGAGTAACGCATTAGGCAAGATGACATGATGTAGAGGGATAAACTCAAGCAATATGATATAAACCCCATCTTTTTATCCTCGATGGCAACAATACAATACATGTCGTTTCCCTTTCTGTCACTGGGATCGAGCACCGCATGATTGAACCCAAAGTTAAGCACTTCTCCCATTGCAAGAAAGATCAATCTAGTAGGCCAAACCAAACTGATAATTTGAAGAGACTTGCAAAGATATCAAATCATACATAAAAAAATTCAGAGAAGATTCAAATATTGTTCATAGATAATCTTGATCATAAATCCACAATTCATCGGATCTCGACAAACACACCACAAAAAGTATTACATCGAATAGATCTCCAATAGAATCAAGGAGAACTTTGTATTGAGATCCAAAGAGAGAGAAGAAGCCATCTAGCTAATAACTATGGACCCGAAGGTCTGAGGTAAACTACTCACACATCATCGGAGAGGCTATGGTGTTGATGTAGAAGCCCTCAGTGATCGATTCCCCCTCTGGCGGAGCGCCGGAAAAGGCCCCAAGATGGGATCTCACGGATACAGAAGGTTGCGGCGGTGGAAATAGGGTTTCGTGGTGCTCCTGGATGTTTTCGGGGTATATGAGTATATATAGGTGAAAGAAGTCGGTCAGGGGAGCCACGAGGGGTCCACGGGGGTGGGGGCGCGCCTCCCTGCCTCATGGCCGCCTCGTAGCTTCCTTGACGTCCACTCCAAGTCTCCTGGACTGTGTTTGTTTCAAAAATAACTCTTCCGAAGTTTTCATTCCGTTTGGACTCCGTTTGATATTCCTTTTCTGCGAAACACTGAAATAGGCAAAAAAACAGCAATTTGCACTGGGCCTCCGGTTAGTAGGTTAGTCCCCAAAATAATATAAAAGTGCATAATAAAGCCCATTAAACATCCAAAACAGATAATATAATAGCATGAAACAATAAAAAAATTATAGATACGTTGGAGACGTATCAGTCCACGAGAGCACCCACGCGAGACTGGCCGCCGCGCCGAAGCGATCGAGGAGCCACCGCCGGTATCACTCGGGACGAAGGTATGATAGTGTGAGGGGCAAAAACCACCCCGCCGCCACCATCCCGGAGCTCGGCAGCGTGGCGGGAGGAGAGGGGGCGGGGATGTGTGGAGGCGGTTGGTGTTTTCCCCTGACTTGCCAAATGCGGGCGACGCGGGGGCGGCGACGGTGTTCCTTTTACCGGCGGCTTTCGTGCATCGTGTACAACTGCTACTACGAGTTACTCAACTAGAATTCATCTTAAGTACCAACACAAAATTAAACATATCAAACTAGTTAAGAGGGCCTTAGTAAAGGATCACATATAGAAGATTTAAGCACTTTTCGAGTGGGGTTCACAAATGTAGCTCGATAAACTACTAGTTTCCTAATAGCTCCCTACAAATGCAATTTTACAAATGGAAACATCAAGAAAAGTAGATTATGCAAAGCAGAAAAAGGGAGAGCGAAGGGGAATGCAAACACAACGATGTAGTTCCCCAAGTTCGGATTGTTTGCACGATGTATTCATTTAGAGAGGTTTGAATACCAATTTGTAAGATCACCAAGGTCTTGGCCACCAAGGCATTTGTATCTCCTTGAGATAGCTTACCATGGGGGGGCCAATTTCGTAAACTAGATAAATGTGTGGTTACATGTAATATTCATCTTTTTTGAGAAAGGACGCATTATTACTTAAAAGGTTTAAGCATTACACTCGGCCTCTGCATATTTGAGATGCATACAGCCATAACCAAGTCCAAGTTGCAAATAAACCAAAAAAGGTGAAATAAACGTAATCATATGGAGATTGTATAACGCCTAAGACGTAGGAGGGCCAATCCGAAGTTCATTCTACCATCCATGTCGAGTAAAAGTATCCCTTGACGTGGCCTCCAAGCATGTACACACTTTCATAAATAGGTCTCGATTCTCCACATGTTGTAGAGACGACCATAAACGAAGCGTACCGATACATCTCTAGATAACCTGCATAAGATAAGTACTTTTATTGTCAACAACCTTATCATTTCTACATAGTCAAAGTGACCAAATAACGGCAAGCGCTCCCACCCTAAGAGGAATTATAAGCCTGTAATCAATCTCATGTAACTAGTTGTCGAAAATATTAGCAACACTACGTGGAGGATACAAGCCAGAAGCTACTTGGATGACTGACAATATAGAACGAGCCAATTTCATTGAAAAAAGTGTTTCATTTTCTCATCGTGATGACAAAACACACATTCCGTACTTCCATGTCAATTCCTCTTAATAATATTATCTTTGGTAAGAATACTCCTCGACGAAGATACCATACAAAGATTTTATTCTTAAACAGTATCTTCATCTTCCGAATCTTCTTATTGTTATCAACTGGCACCTCTGGCTGGATCAGAGCACTATACATAGAGTCTACCGTGAATTTATCATTCACTTGTAGACTCCATTATATTGCCGAGGAGGGCAGTATTTTTAACCTCAAGGTCATGAATACCCAGCCCTCCTTGGTTTGGGACGGCAAACCACACTTCATTTAGCCAGTCAATGTTTCTTTCCCTCACTATCTCTTTGCCAAAAGAATCTTGATCGGAAATAATCCCATCTATGCAAGACTCCTTTGGGTAGTTGCAAGAAAGAAATCATATATAGTACCATATTATTTAGCACTGAATTTATGAGCACCAATTTTCCACACAGAGATAGCAGTTTACCTTTCCAACCACTTAACCTTTTTTGCATCCTCTCCTCGACGTGTTTTCATTGAACATTTGTGAGTCTCTGGCACGTATCGGCATCCCCAAATAACTGATTGGAAACTGGCCTATCCCGCAGCCAAACAATTCAGCGTACAGGTGGGCCTCTTCTTGGGCCTTGCCAAAACAAAATTAATTTCATATTCCTCGCTTTTCTATAGGTCATGATCCATAAAGAGAATTGTATCGTTGGCATATTGAAGGATAGAAAGTCCACCATCAACAAGATGATTAACTACCCGTCAATTTAACCATCAACCTTTGCCTGCTCAATCATGATAGCTATATTAGCCACTATATTAAATAGCATGGATGATAATGAGTCACCTTGTCTCAATCATTTCTTCATTTGGAAGTAGCAGTCAACGTCATCATTGACTTTAACGGCCACACTACCTCTGGAAACAGAGCTATGGATCAAAGCGCGCCACTCCATGGAGAAAGCTTTCATTTGATGGTTTCTTGGAGAAAAGACAACTTGACTTTATCATAAGCTTTCTCAAAGTCAATTTTGAGGACTATCCCATTCAACTTCTTCCGGTGTAGTTCGTGAACCATTTCATGAAGGATTACCACCCCATCTAGGATGTTTCTACCTTGCATGAAAGCAGTTTGGGAAGGGCGAACCACATGGTCAGCCACCGAGTTTAGCCTAATCATCACAACTATCGTGAAGATTTTAAAACTAACATTAAGGAGGCAGATAGGCGAAAATCAAATTCGGTGCCCGGGTCCAGATGAACGCGGTGAACAGTAACATCATAAAAAAAAAGGAAAATAAGTAAAAAAGTAAATCTTTTTTTACTTGGAAGATGTTTGAGTGCATGATGTGGGTGCAAAATTTTATCCCATTTGGACATCTGTGGAGCTCGTGGCAAAAAAGAGAAAACTGGCAAAAACAGTGCATGAACAGTAACCTTACTCAAAGAGCCAAATTTTGTCTTTTTTGTCGTGCACTCCTCGAGTGTTGAAACTCCACCAAATTTTGCATGAACATCATGCACACAAGCATCTTTCTTGCAAAAAAATCAAATTTATTTTATTTTATTTTCTATTTTTTGTGAATTTTTTATTTTGCCGAGGCTCATGTGAGCCCAAGCACTGAAACGCCGCTCTCGCAGATAGGTCTATATTGTTGTATCCTTACCGCCTCATTAACCTTCGGTAATAAAATTGACTTGTCGAAGTTTAGACAAAACAAATCTAGTTGTCCAGCATGGAGGTGACCAAATAAATCTAGAAGGTCTGGTTTGATAACCTCCCATAAGTTCTGATAGAACTCAGCTAGAAAACTATCTGGACCCGGGGACTTGTTGTGTTCCATTTGAAAAAACCGCCTTCTTTATCTCCTCCTCAGAGTAAGGAGTTGTCAGAAGGTCATTTTCCTCAACAGGAACCTGGGGAATGTCGTCTATGCGAAACTCCTCCATTGTAATATATTTGATTGGTAGGTAGTTCTTCACATTCAGCTTGATCATCATACCAAATAACAATGAAATAATAATATAAATGGACCCTTTAGGACATGTACTGCATACCATCTTAATTAGCTTGGGAGAGACCATATAAGTAACAACATTAGAAAACAACAATGAAGAAGTATACCAGTTCAACATGTCTAACCATAGAAATTTGACTTGTAGATCAGGCTTTATGGACCAAGCGATTCCCCGTCGTGAGATCCATGATCAACAACTGCAACATCTCGAACATATTGATCGATGAAGGTTGCTCTCTTTAGTTGGTGTGTGGCTAGAGTTGCTCCGAAATAAATACCTTCACTCCAAAAAAATTGTCTTAAGCGAAAACACAACCGACGGACTCATCTTTTTGAAGGGTCTGATGAGAGTAAAGCCCACATTCTTTACTAGAAGGTTTGAAGGACGGGGTGGTTGTACTTGTACCATGAGATTCTGGGAGGGTATCTAACTAGAACACACACCCTTGGCCTTATAGTACCTGAACCTCGCCACAAGCACATCGCAGACGATGGGAACGTCGACTCCCACTAAACGAACATCACCAGCATGCCTGAAATAAATCTAAAAAATATGCGAGCACCCGTGCCAAGTATAGAACTTGAACTTGGGTGGACTGATTCCACTACAAGAATCCTAAGCATCTGAGTTACGCTCGGTGAAACCAATTTTCTAAGAGCATCTCCAACAACAGATAAAAAATGCAATCAAGACAAAAAGACTAATTTTTTGGCAAAAGATTTCTCTAACAATAGACCAAAACCTGCATGGCCACCAAATACTTTTTTGTTCCGGACCAAATAATTGCTATATGTGTGACATACTAGCAAAAGAGTCCGTGCAACGGAAGAAAAAATACCACACTCCACTAACTCAATAACTATGACTCAAGATCCCAACAAGCAACATCCTTCATAACACATGACATCTCATCTATGTTGCCACTTATCCTTCTTCCCACCTTCGCCGGCAGTGGCCTCACAGTGCTCACACAATACAAACACATTTGAACGTTGTCAATCCTAAGACGTCTCTCTCCCGGTATAAGATGAGACATGCATGCGTTGTTATAGATGATTTTTTTTGTCTCCAATCCTGGTTTTGCTTAGGTGTTCATTTCCAATATGAATCGGCACCGGTATGAAAGAAAGACGGATACCGTACTCTTGATTAAGCTTCCACCCTAAATAGTATTTAAAAATAACATCATATTCAGATTTTACTTATTTTTCTACTCAAATTCCACATATAACATTAGATATTATTGCGGGTTGATTAAACTAAATATCAGGGGGTTTCCTACAAAAATAAAAATCTGGCTTAAAACCGACTTGCGGGTTGATTACTAGAAATGTCAAGGGGATTTATGTAAAAGCAAAAAACTGACTTAAAATTGAGCTGCGGTTTGACTGCCAGAAACATCAGTATTTTTTTGTGAAATAGCATGACGGATCAAGAATATCACCTCCCTAGGTATAGATTTGTTCTCCACTAGTACAAGGCCAAAAACAAAAACCTTAGTCGCGGGAACCCCAATGGTCCGATCTTAAATTTCCCGACATCGAATCGCCTCCAGCAGCAACCGCTAGCCTCGCGGTCATGCCTCCTACCATCGGGGGTAAGAGCAAGTACAATATCAGGCTTATAGCTTGCCTACATGGCAATTTTGCCTATGTGGAGGAGAGAGATATGAAAAAGTGAGGGGAATGGGCTTTCACGCAAGAGTCTAGCTATATGCGGATTCCTAGGCTAATACAATAAATATGAAGAAAGAGATAGAGAGAAGATGAGAAAAGGTAGTACTCTTATAGCAAGGCTTATAGCTAATCTTATTGTATGAGTGGCTATAAATGATGGCTTTATATAACATGGCAACATTATATAGCCAGCAGTTGGCTATACTATTAACCATGCTCTAAGAAGTCAAAGGTCGTCCACCACATAGGGCTTGAGACGCCACCTTTCTCGCAAGAGAAGTGTCACAGGACCCGCTGACGCCGCCAAGGCTCCCTTGCATGTGAAGAGGCCACCACATGACCCATCGGTCGGGGCTGCACCCCGCACGAAGAAGGCAACTATTGTGCCAACGACCCCGCTGCCGGCTATCCCTCCCATCACACCATCGGCTCTTCGAACACCGCTTGTTGTCTCGTCAACTCACCTCCCACCGGCCGCCGCACGAGCATGAGCCAGCTTCACCCGTCGCCACAACCGTCGGCGTCTCCAATGTGTTCGCTGAAATGATCGGAAGGTAAGCAAATTTTGTTTTTCAGTTTTCTCATTGATTTTCTTTTCTTTTTTTGCGGGAAAACATCCGATCTATACATTTCTAATCATTGCGGTACAATAAACACTAAAAATAATAAAAATTACATCCAAATCCATAGACCATCTAGCGACGACTATAAGCACTGAAACGAGCCGAAGATGCGCCGCCGTCATCGCCCCTCCCTCACCAGCCGGGCAAAACTTGTTGAATGTAATATTGTTTAGATCACTAAATTATCATGTCATGGTTTGTTTGGGTATCAGTCATGGAGTGGAGAAGAAAGAAGTCTAATTTCTACTCTCCAGGTTTTGGTCTGCTGTGAAATCGGAAAATTTTCTGAAGACCTCGTTCTTCAATTTATTGGTTTGCCGTTGGAGATGCTCTAAGCACCTGGGGGTGACGCCGGTTTAGAATAGGAGTACTTTGATCGATGGGAAGCAACAAATAAACACACACACTCTCTCTCTCTTCCCTAAAAAAACTCTCTCTCTCTCCAAACACCCGATGAATATGACATGTCAAAAATGAAAGAAAAAATAGATGTTTTATGACATGTACAATGGTGCTATCTTAGCAGTGCCACATAGGATAATTGGTGAGGTGGAAGAGAGAGAAAACATAAAAAAAAGGTTTGCCTTCTCTTAATTAATTAAGAGATGATTTTTTAGCAATAATTATCTCACCACATATTTATGGATATCTAATTATTGGAGACGAGACTAAAAATAATCCATTGTACATCACGTTTTATTGTCTTATCTAGACTAAGATTAAGGCAACCTTATCAATCATTGTACATGAGCATTTGTCTTAAGCACCTGCATTGTCCACATGCTCTGAGGTTGCGACTCGGTAGCTATCACAAAGCCTGACACTGGACAGAAAATCCCTCGTTCTCCGGTGAACAGTCAACTGGATAGGATTGGGTTGGTACGCAGATGCAACGGGGGGCCAAATGGCGGCAAAAAAAGGACACATTCTTGATCTTTAAATTAACAACCATGGGGTCGGAGCGGAGCGGAGACTGGTCTGCGCAGGTCCAGGTACCAAAGCTCAAAAACAAATACTCCCCTGTCTCCTCCTTGATCCTTGAGTACCACCAATTTGGCGATTTACAGGACCAATTCATGAGTTGTTGTCTGCGCTAGCTAGCTGCCCTGTCTCTTCGCTCCCGCGAGAAGCCAAGAAACAGGGGAGCGCCGCCCGCGGCGCAGCAGCAGCAGCTTCATCCATGGCGACGGGGGAGGGGGCGGATGGGACTGGCAGGAGAGGGGTCCCTTCCTTGCTCCAGGACGGCGGGACCGGGCAGGACGAGCACATCGCGTCCGACGTCACCCAGGCAAGCCTCGACCCCTTCCCCTGTACATCGACTCTGACGGAGGTTGAGGTGGGCTGGGATTTAGGGGAGGCTCATGCGGAGCGGTTGGTTTGGTTCAGCTGATAGGGTGGACGCCGCTGATCGAGCTGAGGCGGATCGCCGGGAAGGAGGGGGTGGGTGCGCGCATCGTCGGCAAGATCGAGGCCTATCAGCCCCTCTGCTCCGTCAAGGACCGCAGCGCTCTCAGGTACTGTTAGCTCGTTCTAACCAGGCTCGTTCACTTTTACAAATCTTGGGATGGTATCAGTTTACAGAGCTAGTTTCATTTCTGCTAGTTGAGCAATTTGTGAAAAGTCAACGGGGGCTAAAAGGAGCTAAATATCCACTTATGCTAAGATTAAGGCTTCCTGTGAAGTGTAAACCATCATTTTCATTGTTTGGCTGTAGGGATTGGTGTGATAAGGTGGTGATTTCAAGAATATCTTCTTGCACTTCCCAGAATTGATCTTGCAAGTGCTGGGAAATTATGAGCTTATGTTGTGCTATCTCTTCATGTTTTCTTCAGGATGATCGAGGATGCTGAAGAGAAAGGGCTGATTTCACCAGGTGTCACGACTCTAGTCGAGCCGACCAGCGGTAATTTGGGCCTGGGATTGGTTCTGATTGCCCTAAGCAAAGGCTACAGGTTCGTCGCGGTGATGCCGGGCCAATACTCGCTTGATAAGCAGATCTTGTTGAGATACATGGGTGCTGAGTTGTTCATAACTGGTGAGATAGATAGATAGCATCAGCATAGTTGCTTCCTGGCTCAAGGAAGCACAGATGTTTGCTTGCTTGATTAGGTCTGATTGATTTTCCTTGCAACCGCTGTGATTTGTATCTGTAACCTTGTTTCTTTTGTGTAACCACATGACAGATCCAACACTTGGGTTCCCAGGAATAACCGACAAGGTCGAACAGCTCAAGAAAGAATTACCGAATGTATACGTTCTTGATCAGTTCTCAAATCCAGCAAATCCTGATGCACACATCAGAATGACTGGTACTGTCCAAGATGACTTGACCTATGATATTCAGAAGAAAGGAGTACTTTCTTTTGATCTGTTTTTACAAAAGAAGATTTATGCTGTTTTCAGGACCTGAGATTTGGAAGGATACTGCTGGCAAGGTGGACATATTTGTTGCTGGTTCAGGCTCAGGAGGCACGGTATCTGGTGTCGGAAAGTATCTGAAGATGCAAAACCCAAATGTGAAGATCATTTGTGTGGAACCTACAGAGAGTTCAGTTATTTCAGGTAATAAAAAATCTGATGTTGAACTTCAAAACTGATGGAGTGCTTACCACGTATCCCTTGGAAATCATCAGTAATGGCTAATTAAGGTTAGATAAATATTTTGTAGTGCTTTTATACTTCAAAGTACCATACTTTTAATTGAAATGATATTTACTATAGAGAATCTGCAAAATGATTTGGTATCTTATATTTGTTGCAGAATATCCTAAAAAAAACGTTACAGAATGGAGTACTTTTCTTTGTGCAGTTGTAGCTCTGCTTGCTGCTTAGTTGTCAGTCCATTAGTTCCACTCGTTGTCATCTTTTTTTTTTGAGAAAATGTTTCACTTGTCATCTTGAAAGGATGCTTTCATTTGTTAGGCAGCAGATAAGTATCAATGTGTCACGCTTTCATCGTATCTTCATGATTGATTGAAACATGCGGTCCAGATAATTCTCTGGCTACACGATTGCTTCAGATTGTGTGGTACCATTGCTTCAGATTGCTCCATTAGTGACAGTGACACTCTGTTGACTTACGTGTTGGTATTGTTCAGGTGGGGAACCAGGAAAACATAAAATCCAGGGAATAGGACCAGGATTCTTACCTGAGATCTTGGACACCTCGGTCATTGATGAAACGGTCACCGTGACCACCGAGGACGCAATGGTGAATGCGAGGAGGTTGGCAATGGAAGAAGGCCTGCTTGTGGGCATATCTTCTGGGGCAAACCTGGCAGCTTGCTTGAAGGTTCACATCTCATATCTAATTCGACCTTTTTTTGTATTAATGGAAAATGGAGAAACATGGTTTCAGTTTTTCTTTGCATTTAAATAAATAAAAAAATGGGCTATTAACTTCGTTTTCGGTTCTCTTGACTTTACTTCTTTCATATTTAACAACTCTTCCAAGTCAATGTATCTTCAGGTTGCAGCGAGAGAAGAGAACAAGGGGAAGATGATTGTGACCATGTTCCCGAGCGGGGGCGAGAGATACATGAACTCGGACCTCTTTGCAGCTGTAAGAGAAGAGTGTATTGCCATGACCTTTTGATCTCACATCTTATAAACTCGAAAGAGTTGTATGTGAAGGGTATATGTAGTCGGTTACCTTAATGTGTTGCAGTGGACAACATTCCTACGGAGTTTACCTTCAAGGCTGCAAGGGATCATGAATTGTTATTAGTCACTGAATGAATGCCCAGGAATGTGTTACTAGATAATCATGCCACAGCGTCACTAAGAAAGAACATATATTTTTCAATTAGCTATACAGAGCATAATTAGCATACATCCGGCCCCTGCATGATTAGGATATACACACGACAACAAAATAAAAAAAACACCAGCAATAACAAGGTCATATGGGACCAAAAGCATGCCTAAGACGAAGGGGTGGAGGGCTATCCGTAGACTGTGCCGCCACCCATGTGGGATAAAAGCATTTACAACGTGATTTGTTAGTATGATTTGGTGCTACAATATTATGAATGTTTCTTCGTGAAACACCATTTTCAATCTTGGAAACTAGCGGTCATCCCTTCATAATGGACATAAAGGATATTAACGGTAGCCTCATACTGAATGAACTAAGTGCCACTTCAATTCTCTAGACTTATCTTCGTAACTATACAGAGTAAACAAATAAAGATCCTGGACAAAATAAACCAGATACCCACTTGAGCCTAGTTCTATTTTTCTTTGCTGAAATTCTAAGACCAGGGGATTTGGATAGCCAATTGTCCCTCCACATATTTATACTCGAACCATCAACCACCCTCCAAATAATACCATTTTTCAACAGATCCAGTCCATGCGTAATTCCATGCCAAGTAGATGACACTGACTGCGGGAAAACATTTTATTGCTTCTATTGGATCAACTCGGTTCTTCACTGCGTGAGCAAATTTTGTTCTTGTTCCGGAGAGCTTGGCATTTGAGGATTGATTTATTTATTAGTAAAGCTCTGCTAATTTTGTGGATAACTGTCCTTTTCCTCCTGTCGCATGAATGAAGAGTTGGTTTCTTTAAAAGGGAAAGGGGTGGTGGATGAGTTGAGGCAGCCGCCCTCGGCTTCTAGGTTTCATGTGGAGTGGAAACCCCCTCCTTCTGATTGCATTAGGACTAATGTTGATGCCTGCTTTGTGGAGAGTACTAAGGCCGCCAGTGTAAGAGTAGTGTCCAGGAATTCGGTTAGAGACGTTATTATCTCAACGTGGGATTATATTGGACGGTGCACTGTTGTGGATGAAGCAGTGCTTAGGGCTTGCCTTGACGGTCTCTATATCAGTATGACCCTACATATGCCTATTATTTTGGAAACTGGTCGTGCGTTTGTCACATCCCTAGCTTAGTCATTGCTTGTTATTGCATAATCATCATGTTTAAATTCAAATGAATTTGAAATGGGGATTGATAAACCCTAGCACCAAATGAAATTCAACTAGGATCAAAATAAAAATATTTTCAATGAACCCAAAATGCCCTTCAAAATTGTTCATGTTTAAGGCGAAAAGGTGAAGCCCTAACCATAAATGGTGCTAGCAAATAGATGCTCTTACATTATGTACTTACATTCGTAATTTTACGTAACATAAAATATTTTTTACGGCGAGTACATATTTTCTTACGTTCTCTTTTTATATATGAAATAAGACAAAATTTACGAAGCGTAAAAATACATTGCATTGATGTCAAAATAGAGAGGGGGTGAAAAATAACTATTCCTCACCCAGGGTGACGAATAACGCGACCCAAGGTTACGCTATTCTAAGCGTGAGTGTAGAATAGCTTATTCTACACTCCTAGTAAAGCTATATACAAAATCTAGTAAAACAATGTACGAAATGTAGTAATTTTGAAAATATTTTTTCTACTATCCATGTTTGTAATTTACTACATTTTCAGAAAAAATACTATATTTTATATATTGCATTACTACATTTTGTATGTACCGTTACTAGGGTGTAGAATAAACTATTCTACACTCACGCTTAGTTTAGCATTACTATAGCTCCAGTAATTTTGAGACTTGGTGAGGGCCACTAGAATAATTCAGATAGTCCCCACAAAAAGTTCCAGAATTTATGAAAATGGTTTGGTCTCTGAACTAAATCAAAACAGGACAACAAAAATAGAAAACATAAAACAAAATAGGAAAGGCGGAGAGAACTTACCGCAGCCCACTGGCCGACCCTGTGCTGCGCAACCCAACTTAATACATAGCGAGGCAAGCATAAAAGCGCTCTCAAAGTGGAGTAATAGTAGTAGATGCATAATCGTTTTGATCTACTTGCCATGGGTGTAATGCCTATGTACTGATCGTGCCATGAATAATATCATAATTGTGTGCTTTTCTATCAATTTTCCAACAGTAATTTGTGTACCCACAGTTGCTATGTTCTTGAGAGAGATGTCTCTAGTGAAAGCTATGCCCCCCGGGTCCATTTAAATCACATTGCTAAAATCCTAAATACCTTGTTGTAATTTATTTACTTTTTATTTAGTTTTGCAATTTATATATCTCCCACTATCAAAATTAATCCTTACAATTAACGAGTACAAGAAGATTGACAACCCTCTTGCCCGTGTTGAGTGAAAGTATTTGTTTGTGTGTGTGTAGATACTGCTAAAAGTTGTTTGCGTGGATCTCTTATTGGTTCGATAAACCTTGGTTCTTAACTAGGAAAAATACTTTTCTTCCACTATACTACTTCACTCTTCATCGTCGAGAAAATCCCAACGCTTATCACAAGTAGCACCATGTGACGGGGCCTTCTCGAGGGGTGGAAAGAGGTGCCTTCCCACCCGTTCCTTCAGTGGTTTATGGCGAATACTTGGTGGAGTGGGGCTTGGGTTTGTGGATGTCGGAGTGGCGAGTCTGGGGGGTTGGTTGGATGACTGAGTCTGAGATGAGCATCACTGCAGTGGTGCTAGCGGTGCCTCTTGGTCATGTGTATGGTGAGTTGTGTTGTGGCGGTTGATCTCGGTGAGGTTGCTGCTGATGTTGGTGGCCAGATCTTGATCCAGATATGCGGTCATGGAACCTTCGCCTTGGGTCCCTTGGAGTGGTGGACCCGGTGTCTTGAGTCCATCTGGGTGACGACGTCCTCCTGTCATTTGTCGAGTGACGACATCCACCTCTCGTCTCAGCGCTCGACGATGATGTTTTTATACGTGACGTTGTTCGTCTCTCGGTTCTTTCTTCTAGCCGGTAGGGTTGACGCTCCTCGGTCTGAGACAGATGGCAAAGGATCCTCTTCGGCAACAGTTTCGTGGAGCTGTTGTGATGTAATTTTGTGGTTTCTTCCAAGTGGCATGTGTTAATGGACTGTTGCAGTGTCTTATGGTGGTACGACCTCTCCTATACTTTTGTCTGGCATCATGATGCCAACGTCTAGTAGTTCACTCATGGTGTTTGTTAGCGTAGATCATCTTGCTCGTTTGTCGTTAACACTCAGAATTGTTAGGATGTGTCTTTATTTGTAAAAGGGACGAAAACCTATATTGAGATGATGATATACTATATTTTCTCTCTTCGTTGGAATTTCGAAATACATGTTTTGCAACTACCACATGAAGGATGGGACATGACTGTCTTTGTCTGAATTTTCGTTACTTAACAGCCAACAAATAGAGAGTATAGAACGAAAGACAACCGTGTGGTATTCTGGAACCGAGCATGTCATTCCTATACATGCACTTATTTTTCCATGACGAAGCACGGGACGCTTAACTCGTACAGTGTGTAATTGTTCACGTCTTCCAAGTGGTCATGAATTTTATAAACTAGAAAAAAAACACATTTGCATGCAAAGAGGAAATGTATCTTTGGATACTCTAAGAAAGAACAATGTAGGGTCCCTTTGATCCGCAAAATTTTCAAAATGTAGGAATATGAAACATACAAAGATCGAAGTGCCATGTCATATTGAACCCTAGTACTAGATTAGTGAACCCAAGGAATTTTGAGTATTTGATGTCACAAAAAACAAAAAAAAATGTATAAAGAGGCTTGAGTGGATAAAAAATGCCTCCAAAAGAAAGCATTTTAGAAAATTACAAGGATACAAACATTGCAAAGTTCGCATGAAGTTCCTTCGAATCAAAATTCGTATGTGCATTTTTACCCCCACCCACGGATCCACTTCACAACACACCTCACCCCAGCCAATCACGTCACGCCAACCCCCAGCACACGGATCGCCCCCCACGATCCGCGTGCCCACCCCGAAACCCGATCCCAGCCGTCCACCTCCCTCCGATCCAACGCCCCAAACATCATCTCCCTCCTCCAGCCCGCGCCTTCTGCCCCCAAAATTTCCCCGACCCGCGCCCATCCCTCTTCTCCCCTATCTATTTAATCCCAGCGCCTTCCCCACCACACCAGTCACCACACCACACCACAGCCCAAATCCCACGCCGGCGAAGCACCCCCACTCAAACCCTAGCCTCCTCCACCCCCCCGCTCCGATGGCCCGCACGAAGCAGACGGCGCGCAAGTCCACCGGCGGCAAGGCGCCGAGGAAGCAGCTGGCCACCAAGGCGGCGCGCAAGTCGGCCCCGGCCACCGGCGGCGTCAAGAAGCCCCACCGCTTCCGCCCCGGCACCGTCGCGCTCCGGGAGATCCGCAAGTACCAGAAGAGCACGGAGCTGCTCATCCGCAAGCTCCCCTTCCAGCGCCTCGTCCGCGAGATCGCGCAGGACTTCAAGACCGACCTCAGGTTCCAGAGCTCCGCCGTCTCCGCCCTGCAGGAGGCCGCCGAGGCGTACCTGGTGGGGCTCTTCGAGGACACCAACCTGTGCGCCATCCACGCCAAGCGCGTCACCATCATGCCCAAGGACATCCAGCTCGCCCGCCGCATCCGCGGGGAGCGCGCCTAGGTTTGGCCGTAGCAGTTCGTGTCTTGCGATCTGGTTGTAAGGGTGTGTGCTGGGTTGGTTCCCATGTAGTGTTGATATGATCTTTCATCTCGTCTCTGGTGATCTTTCCTGATGTAGTGTGATGCTGAAACGAAATGGCAATGAAAAGTTCAGTTATCTTCTGATGCAGTTTTGTCCCATGGGGGTCATTTCTTTGCTGCTTAATTGTTTGTATCATGTCCTGCTAAATGGATGATTGAAAAACACATGGCCTGAATTAGTGCATGGTGTAATTGATTTAACATTGTCGCTTGGATTTGGTGTGCTCTGTTATTTCTTCTTGGTTGCTGCGAGATTCAGTTGTCTTCTTCCTATCAGGTAATTTTGTACACTATGCAAGGCAGATTGTCATTCCATTTTCTACCTGTGACTCAGGAGAAGGCAAGAGGGCTTGGCTGCTTGGGGCAGGATGAGAAGGAGATGGGTTCCTGATCTGTTGAAACCATTGCCGGGTGCATATGGCAATGAACACGAGCACACTGTCTGATATTATTACCAAGGTGAACTTGTTGTATCCAATTTTGTTTGTCCTTGCTGTGCAGTTCTATAGAGATATACAGTGGCAATCGGATCTCTGTCAGTTTAGGCATCTATGGGAATGTTCAGAAACAATTGCTTGTTCATAACTTTACTAGCAGTGCATGGATTTGGGTCCTGGGTATGGATTTTGTCTAGTCAAAGGATCAGCAGTGGAAAATATTTTTTTCTGAATATGATGTGTGCTGGGTGCCTCTGTAGTGTTGATATGATGCTTGCTGTCTGGTGATCTTTCGTGCGTTGTGATGCTGACATGAAGTGGCAATGGAAAGTTCAGTTCTTATGATGCAAATAGTTCTGTGCTCTCATTTGTTTGCGGCGTAATTTTTTTTGTCATCTCCTGCTAACCAGATGATGAAAAACACATGACCTAAACTAATGTTGTACATATGGTACTGAACACTGTTATATTTTGGTTTAACATTGTTGCTTTGATTTGGTGATTCTGTCGGTCTGCTCTGTTATAGTTTGTTTGGCGGCTGTGATATTCAGTTTCTTTTTTCCTTCAGGAAAATTATGTACCTGCGACTCAGAGAAGCCAATAGCAGCAGAGCTCGGGGGCAGGATGCCACGACGAGGAGGGTGGATTCCTACTGTTAAAAACATTGCCAGGTGCACTTTACCTCTGATATCACCAAGGTGAACTTCTCGTATCCATTTTTGTTGGTCTTTGCTGTGCGACAACTGCTTCTCTGCACTAGCAGTTCTATAGAGATATACGGTGGACAATCAGCTCTGTTTCAGTTCAGGCATCTATGGGAATGTTCAGAAACCATTTCTTGTTCATTACTTTACCAGCAGTGCATGGATTTGGGTCCTATGTATGGATTTTGCCTAGTCAAAGGAACATAAGTTGAAATTATCTCTCTTAATACCATCCATCTTTCCCTTGCTATATTTTGCAATATTAGCTTACATGTTGCTACAACTTGTTACCGATAGCGTATCCTGCTAGTGCTGTTTCTGTACAAGAGCCAGGGCAAATAAAAAATAAGTTAGTGCATGAGTTATGAACTGAAAAATTATTTTGGGGATTCAACACTGAATAGAGACTTTATATTCTATATATGCTGCTGCCATGTTTGCTTACAGCTTTAGAATTAGATGCACGAAACTTTTCATGTGACCTGGACATGAGTAATGTCTTGCCGCAAGGCGCATGGTAAAGAGTGATCCAAGCTGTTGTATTTTGTGAGGCTTGCTAAAGAGTAAAAGTTTCATTTATGTTCGTCAGTTTGTTTTACAACTATAAGGCTTGCCAGGTTAAGCTGCAGGATGGAACGATTCTCAAACTCTGTTGGCATTTTTTGTTGTTAGCATGTATAACTGACTTTGTTTGGCCCAACTTCAGACAAGCTACATGATTCATACTGTCCCTATTTCCTAGATTTTTTTTGTGCACTCAACCTCTCATCTTATTGTTTCCAGTTTGTTCTATATCTTATCAATTATACATGGGGATTTGGGGAATCAAAGTCCATCCATATTTGTTAGATCAGTAGATTGATGTTGCAAATAAAAGTCCCACTTTATTCCGTGATTTTTGGCTGCCTCAGAGAACCATCATCCAACATTCATCCGTGTAATAATTCAGAGCCAACATGATGAGATTGGCAATTTTTTTGAAGAAAGCACTGCCTTTGAAGCTAAGTACCAGAGGCTGTATGAACCATTGTAAACAGAGGTATGCTTACTCTTCATGATTTATAACGTTTCAGGTGAATATGTGCGAAGATACATCGGTCCATTTCCTTATGTGTAAATTGTTCTGTTGTTTTGCCTGCTTTCAGAGGTATGATACTGTAAATGGAGTTGAACCCTGCCCTTGAAAAGGATGCCGAGGGGGGAGATTCAGATGGTATAAATTCATAGTTTACAATTGCTCTTAGAGGTTACCATTCTGATGTGTCGTTATACCTTTTTTCAGCTAAAGGAGTCCCAGATTTTTTGGTTCACTGCTATGAAAACAAATGAACCATTGGCTTTCAAATGTAAGTATTGATCTTCAAAGTAAAACAAGTACATTTCAGAAGAAGCTCAATAACAATTGTTCATTTCTCCGACTCCTCCCCAAACACTTGGAAAGCTGCACCCACGCTTTAGCAGAAGAACATGCCACTATTTTTCACATTGTCTTTGATCTCAGGGAATGACAGCTCGCCTGTATCCCCTGGTTTGGTATAAAGCCGAGCACGGGATGCCAAAAGATGGGCGTAGTAGACCGAAGGCACTACAGAAACAGAGGAGGTACACCTCGCGTACCTGCAACGTCAGGTACGGCAGTGAGTTCAATGCTTGAAACTTGATATGCACATATATGATGTTGATAGGATATATTACGTGTAGCATAGATGGGTTTTTATTTTTATTTTTTTAGAAATGGAGGAGGACCCCCGGCCTCTGCATCTGGGCGATGCATGCAACCACTTTTTTAGTTATTCACACAAGACATTACAAAGTCATACAACAGTAAGACTAAAGCCACCGTCTAGACAACATCTGTCGCTACTTCTATCCAGTTGATGAAGGGATGCTGATAGTCTGGGCCTAATACCAAACAGACCTCGCAGCCAAACCTAACATCTAAGACATGAGGTCCCAGCCAGAACACCTGCCGGGTATGGGGCACCCACCAGTCCGGCGCACTCCTCAACCAAGACGCCTGCCGAGTATGAGGCTGCCGCAGCCACTTGCCACCAATATATCTTTAGTGTTGTATTGCTGCATCTACTTTGCTTGGTCTAGCTGCCGTCAACGCCACCACGATGCCAGACAACGCCACCATCCTGCGCTCGTCCATCATCACACGCCCACCAGCGAGACCCCGCTGCTCCATGCCGTTGAGACCCGCCGTTGTCGACGTGTCAGATGCCACGCCGCTCCTCCTCTTGTCCCCTCCAACCATCACTTGCTTCAAAACGATGCCCCCAGGAGGGAGAACGACATCGAAAACGTCGTCATCGTCCGATCCGGTAGACCCAAATCTGGGGTTTCCCCTGGAACCTCCCGATCAGATTGACGTGACTTGCAACGACGATGCCTCGAGAAGGGAATGACGTCCGAGACGCCGCTATCGTCCGCCATGACCGTAGTCAGACGCGGTTTTCACTGGAAGCCACGTCGTCTCGATCTCGCGGCTGGCTGGAACCGAGCGGAGCCTCTCCACGAAGACAAACACCGTCGTCGGTAATCCGGCGGAGATCCGTCATCTCCTCACCGGTCCCTCCATGCGTCGTCGGTCGACGGAAGGCCATCCCGCGGCAGATCCGATCGGGGTGTTGGATCCGCTGTCGCCATCGTCACCATCTCCGCACAGATCAGCCACCTCGCCGGATGGGGCGCTGCCACCGCCGCTCCGCCGGCTTATGGCGCTTCGGCCACCGCCGCACGACATGGGTTTGCCGCCCTAGCCGCCGCCTTCGGATCCCGCGAGAGGAGCCGCCCCTGCAGTCTCAGATGAGATCTCGCCGCATCCACCCGCCCAGGTGCCTTCGGTACCGGGCCCGCCGCCACCGTGGCCTACGCCGGCGGCAGCGGCGGCAGAAGAAGGGGGAGTGTAACACCCTCGATGCGACTATAGCTCCCACGTGTCGAGGCACGACTTAGAGACATAATCGCATTGAAGGCGTATGTCGCAAATTCGGCAATCTTCACAACATCCCATGTAATATGAATAATAAAGGGGAGAACATAGTTGGCTTACACTCGCCACGTCAATCAAGAACATAAATAACATTACATCATCCAAAACACTCATGGCCCGACTACGGTGCCAAAATAGAAGAGAACCCAACATGCGACAAGGCCCCGAATCAACCCCAACTAGGCACCACTACTGATCATCAGGAAAAGACACGTAGTAACACTGAGAGTCCTCGTCGAACTCCCACTTGAGCTCGTACTCGTCACCTGGAGCGGAATCATCTGGACCTGCATCTGGAGCTGTAGTATCTGTGAGCCACACGGACTCAGCAATCTCGCACCCTCGCGATCAAGACTATTTAAGCTTATAGGAAGGTTAAGGCAAATATATGTGGAGCTGCAGCAAGCGACTAGCATATATGGTGGCTATCTTATTCGCAAAAAAAGAGCGAGAAGAGGAGGCAAAGCGCGAGCGCATAACTAAAGAGGGCAATCCTGCGGCAAACATTACTCCAACACCGTGTCCACTTCCCGGACTCCGCCGAGAAGAGGCCATCACGACAACACACTCAGTTGATTCATTTTAATTAATTAAGGTTCAAGTTATCTACAACCGGACATTAACAAATTCCCATCTGCCCATAACCGCGGGCACGGCTTTCGAAAGTTCAATCCCTGCAGGGGAGTCCCAACTTAGTCCATGACAAGCTCTCACGGTCAACGGAGGAATAGACCTCCTCCCAAGACGTTCCGATCAGACTCGGTATCTCGGTAACTCAAGACACTTCGACAGGTTAAAACAAGACCAGCAACACCGCCCGAATGTGCCGACAAATCCCGATAGGAGCTGCACATATCTCTTTCTCAGGGCACACTCAGATGAGCCAGACGTCGGGTAAGCCAGCCCAGAGTTGCCCCTGGTAGCCTCGGACAT
>NC_041392.1:65736387-65816341 GCF_002162155.2 Triticum dicoccoides
GAATGTGCCGACAAATCCCGATAGGAGCTGCACATATCTCTTTCTCAGGGCACACTCAGATGAGCCAGACGTCGGGTAAGCCAGCCCAGAGTTGCCCCTGGTAGCCTCGAACATCGCTCGGTGGGACCAACACTCAGAGGAGCACTGGCCGGGGGGGGGGGGTTAAAATAAGATGACCCTTGAGTCTGCAGAACCCAAGGGAAAGAAAAGGGGCTAGGTGGCGAATGGTAAAACCAATGTTGGGCATTGCTGGAAAAGCTTTAATCAAGGCGAAATATCAAGGGGTTCCCATTATAACCCAGCCGCGTAAGGAACGCAAAATCCGGGAAACATAACACCGATATGACGAAAACTAGGGCGGCAAGAGTGGAACAAAACACTAGGCGAGAGGTCGAGCCTTCCACCCTTTACCAAGTATATAGATGCATTAAGATAACATAGCAATATAATGATATTCCAACAAGTAAGTAAATGTTCCAACAAGGAACGACCTCCAATCTTCACCTGCAACTAGCAACGCTATAAGAGGGGCTGAGCAAAGCGGTAACATAGCCAATCAACGGTTTGCTAGGACAAGGTGGGTTAGAGGTTTGACATGGCAATTGGGAGGCTGACAAGCAAAAGGTAGGCATCGTAGCATTGGCATAGCAAAAGAGCGAGCAAACTAGCATAGCAAAGATAGTAGTGATTTCGAGGGTATGATCATCTTGCCTGCACAGTTGTCAGAGTTGACTGGATCCTCAAAAGCAAACTCAACGGGCTCCTCGGTAGCGAACTCGTCTCCCGGCTCTACCCAAACAAGACAAACAAGCAACAAGGGTACAATCAACCACGTGCAAACTCAAACAATATGATGAAATGATGATATGCTATGCGGGATGCGATGCAGGATGCAAAATGCAAGATATGACAGGAAATGCATGAACCTGGCCTCAACTTGGAATTCTAAGTGTGCCACTGGAATGATCAGATGAAATCGCTTGAAAACGATATAAAGAACGCCGGAATCGGAGTTACGGTTTGGAAATGGCAAGCGTTTCAAAAATGACACCGGTCTGCGATTTACAGCAAGTAGGCATCTAAATGCAACGAAATGAACATGCTACAGCCACCAAACATGACAACAAAAATACATGGCAGGGATGCACACAAGATGCTTAACAAAAGACTAGCATTGAGCCACGGCCAATTCATCCATTATGAGGTTCTAACAAGCATGGCAAAAACGCAAATGCAAAACAGATTCCAGACTTGGTGAAATTAACACTTGTCTGAAATTTCAGATCACGAAGCCCTCTTCGAAGTAGCAAAACAACATGATACATGACCTGATTAAGACAAGTAAGAACATGGCATGGAGCTACTCAACAAGCTTAACAAAAGACCCAAAGTGACCTGGGGCCAAAAGGGTTCACAAAATATACTAACGGGCACACGAACATAGCTAAAACACAATCAGTTTTCAGATTTAGTGAAAACTGGGACATGCTGAAATATAACTCACGAAGGCATGTAAACGAGCTCGGTGCACTCACTACGGTGCAAGTCATGGCAAGGCAAGGATACATCCATAAAGAAGGCACAAAATACAAGCTAGACATGGCAAGAACAATGGCATAGCATGCACGGATCAACTACAATAACATCGGCAAAATCGCAAACGAGTTGACGATCTGCCTAGATTCACCATGAAGCAAAAGTAGAGCTCGATTGACTCAAGCTAGGGTGCTCCATAATTGCAAACAAAGACATGGATGGATAGAGCATAACATGATTAACAAAACTCCTTTACTGATCATCCTCAAAAGAGGCACAAATCACTAGGAAACAAGCCGAACATATGGCATCATGAACTAAATAATCCCAGACTTAGTGAAAACTACTAAGTCCCTAGAAACAGATTTACCGGGTGCCTCACTTTGCAAGCTTGCACAAGTCACCACACACATCACAAAAATGCATGGGTTGCACCTCTGGAAAGAAGACAAAATCCTTAACAAAACATATGAAGGACTCACAGGCATAGCATGCACACAATAATCATGGCAAAAATGACAAAAATCTAAGATGAACTAGCAGATCTGACAATTAACTCACGAAGCCTCCTTCTAACAGCATTTTGGGCATCAAGATGAACTCCAATAAAAATGATGCAATGGAATGAAATGATGTACTCGTCGAGACGAACATTTTGATATGCTATACGCCCAAATCGGAGCTACCGATGCAAAGTTACGGCAGGTCAAAGTATGCATAAAAATTAGGGTTAGAGAGACTAGGAGAGTCCAAATGAGGTGCGGTTTTCGGCCACGCGATCGTGATCGAACGCTCTAGAGCATGGAGCAGAGTTTGGTGGGTTTTTGGGCCAAATTGAAGGGGTGTTGGGCTGCAACACACACGAGGCCTTTTCGGTCCCTCGGTTAACCGTTGGAGTATCAAACGAAGTCCAATTGATACGAAATTTGACAGGCGGTCTATCGGTAGTAAACCAAGGCCGCTTGGCAAGTCTTGGTCCAATCCGGAAATGTTTAATCCCCACACACGAAAGAAAGCTAGAAATGACCACCGGAGGAGAACGAAGCGCCGGAATGCAAAACGAACAACGGGGAAAATGCTCGAATGCATGAGATGAACACGTATGCAAATGCCATGCACATGATGACATGATATGAGATGCATGAAAATGAAAACAACACACGGAGGCAAAGACCCGAACCCGAGAATTAAATATAACTTAACGCCAGAAACGGCAAGAGTTGGAGTACAAATTGGGAAAGTTATATCCGGGGCGTTACAGGGAGGGAGAGGCTTGCGGTGCTAGGGTTTGTGGACCCCTGGCGTCGCCCAGGAGGAGGCGACGCAAGGGGGAGGGGGAGCCTCCCAGAAGAGTGTTATTCTCCCCAGAAGAGGAGCATAGATGGTTTGTGAGATTTTGGATAGCATTAGCCGTAAAGCTATTCTCGTCCCACAGAACATGATAGCGTATAGGCCGGCTAACTCCCTGGGATATTTAAAGAAATATCAAACAATACATCATAGGTAAAAATATCCAATGTGAATTTCATTTGTATATAATGAGAATAACCAACCTTAGTGCCAACATGGCTACACAAGTAAAAGTCAAAGTCGGTGGGATGGCATATTTCTCTATCAACCACAGTACCCTGAGATGGGATGGACAATTAACACTAATTTCAAGATTCTGTGTTTATGATTAGGTTAACTTGGTATGCAAGTCCACCATATCGACGTGAATTTCTTCGCCGTTTGCTGAAGCGATCGACGTTCTTTGGTTCCTGAGTGTTATCTCTCGTCAGCCGACGAGGACATGGAATTCTCAGGGAGTTCGGGGGGAGCTGGAGTCGGGAAGGAAGACCTGCGGATGGTGGTAGCAAGGGAGAAGCAGGATGTAAGCACCGGGCATACCTCGACGAGTCCCGCGAAGCCTGTGGGTCACGGGGACGAGGAGAAGGGGAAGGATTCGATGGAAGATCGTGAGGATGAAGAGGAGTTAGATTGGGATCACTTTGGTCAAGATACGAATTTGGAGGATGCCTTTGAGGGCCTTAATCTACATGGAGATGAAGAGGAGGATCTAGACCTATCAGGGGAGGTAGAAGAACTGATAAAGGAGGTTTGATGGCTGTCTCTCTTTAGGGTTCATACACTGCGGCCATTCAGTCATGCAACACTGTTAAATTCTATGAGGAATGCATGGACGTGTGCGCAACAGGTTACTTTCAACACCAAAGGCTCCAATTTGTTCTTGGCCTAGTGTCACTGCTTAGGAGATTGGAAGCGCGTTATGGAAGGAGGACCGTGGCAGTTCCGAAGGGATCCGGTGGTGATTGTGGAATATGATGGCTTCACCAATGTGTCAGATTACTCGCTAAATATGTATCCACTATGGGTAAGAGTAAAGGGCTTACCGGATGGGCTGACAAGGAAGGAGTTGGCGGAGAAAGTATCTAAGAAGGTAGGAGAACCTCCCGTTCACGGTGGTTGTCAATGAAGGAAAGATCAATCCATCTAGTTACTTGAGGGTTCGTGTATTTGTCAATGTGAATATACCTCTGGTAAGATTTGTTCCAATCACTTTGAAGGAGAGGAAGAAGTACCCGATGTACTATGAAAAACCTCCAGACTTTTGTTTCTTTTGTAGATGCATGGGGCATGTGGTGGAAGAGTGTGGGGATGGAATTCATGATCCGAGTTCATGTGAGTGGGGGGAGTGGCTGCATTGGAGCTCTGAGCCTGTTAGTAGTGGTGCGAGGGGAGGTTGAGGAGGCTGGACTGATTCGGGAAGAGGAGGATTAGGTGGTGGTAGTAGAGGGGGTAGGAGGGGAGGCGGAGGACGAAGTGATAGAGGAGGTAGGACGCTCTCGACTAGTGGTAGAAGTGGAGGTGCAGAAGACACTGCGGGTTCCACAATGATGGACCTGAATCAGGGTAATATGGGAGCCATGACCGAAAATGGCCGATCTGCACGTAAGAGATTGATTGCGGGTGATGGTAGCATCAGTGTAAGGGGCCAACCAGTACCTAATATGGCAGGAAAAGTTGCGGGCACTGTACTGTTGATTGAGAACAGGAGAACATCTGTTGAGCCGGTGGTAGAAACGTCTGCGTCCACTCCTGGCAAAGATCCCATTGTAAAGAGAAGGAAGCAAGGTGATGGTGATAATGAAGTTGACATGGATATTCCAAATGAGGCGGCCTCCATGCTGGAGGACCGCCGAGCCCAATGAATGTTGGGGAACGTAGTAATTTCATTGGGCGTAGCAACGAGAGGGGAGAGTGTAGTCCACGTACCCTCGTAGACCATAAGCGGAAGCGTTATGACAACGCGATTGATGTAGTCGTACGTCTTCACGATCCGACCGATCCTAGTACCGAAAGTACGGCACCTTCGCGATCTGCACACGTTCGGCTCGATGACGTCCCACGAACTCTTGATCCAGCTGAGTGTCGAGGGAGAGCTTCGTCAGCATGATGGCGTGATGATGGTGATGATGAAGCTACCGGTGCAGGGCTTCGTCTAAGCACTGCAACAATATGACCGAGATGGATTATGGTGGAGGGGGGCACCACACACGGCTAAGACAATGTGTGCTGTTGTGTTCTAGGGTGCCCCTACCCCCGTATCTAAAGGAGGAAGGGGAGAGGCCGGCCGGCCCTTGGGCACGCCAAGGAGGGGAGGAGACCTCCTCCTAGTAGGAGTAGGACTCCCCCTTTCCTAGTCCAACTAGGAGGAGGAAGGGAGAAGGAAGGAGAGGGAGAGAGGGAGGGAAACAGGGGGCGCCGCCCCCCTCCTTGTCCAATTTGGACTCTGAAAGTGCTAGTGATCGACTAGAGGGAAGGTGAATAGGCGATTTTTATGAAAGTCTTCAAAACATGGAAGTTTCAAAGACAAACAATAGAAATAAACCTATTATCATGCAGCGGAAGGTAGACTACACTAGGCAAACCATAGTCAAGTATTCAATGAAGCGAAAGCACAATGACTAATAGCAGCTAGGCAGTAAAGATCATGTAGGAAGATATTGTGAAGCCAATCAGAACAAGCAGTCACTCAGTGAAGACAAAAGATAATGCAATCATACAATGACTTCACAAGGACCAACAGTAAGTAAAGGGAAGGGAAGGATGAAACCAGTGACTCGTTGAAGACAATGATTTGTTGGACCAGTTCCAGTTGCTGTGACAATTATACGTCTGGTTAGGGAGGCTGAGGTTCAACTCAGAAGACCTCGTCTTCACCTTATTCCCTTGAGCTAAGGACACCCAGTCCTCGCCCAATCACTCTGGTAAGTCTTCAAGGTAGACTTCCAAACCTTCACAGACTTCGTTCACCGGCGATCTACAATGACTCTTGGATGCTCAGAACGCGACGCCTAACCGGCTGGAGGATTCACAGTCCTCAAGTGTAATAAGTCTTCAGATCACACATACAGGAAGACTTAAGTGATGCCTAACACTCTTTGGCTCCGGGTGTTTAGGGCTTTATCCTCGCAAGGAATTCTCTCTCAAAGGCTTCGAGGTGGGTTGCTCTCAAACGACAAAAGCCGTACTCTAACTCTGAGCAGCAAACCGTTTATGGTTGTAGGGGGTGGGCTATTTATAGCCACTGGGCAACCCGACCTGGTTTGTCCGAAATGACCCTTGGTCACTAAGGAACTGACACGTGTTCCAACGGTCAGATTTCAAACACACACGACAACTTTACTTGGACTACAAGCAAAGCTGACTTATCCAACTCTGGACAAGATTTGCTCTCATAGTCTTCACTCAAAGACATAGGATTTTGGCTAAGCATCACTTCAGTCATTCTGACTGGTTCTCTTGGACCCCACTTAACAGTACGATGGTTCCTATGACTCAACAAAGAAAAACACAGAACGACAAAACTGCTAAGTCTTCGCGCTCCATAGTCTTCACGCGATGTCTTCTCTTATCATAGTCTTCAATGTGAATGTCTTCACATACCACCTCTGACTTCAATGTCTTCATACATTTTTAGGGGTCATCTCTGGTAGGAAAACCGAATCAATGAGGGACTTCTACCTGTGTTATCCTGCAATTCTCACAAACACATTAGTCCCTCAACTAGGTTTGTCGTCAATACTCCAAAACCAACTAGGGGTGGCACTAGATGCACTTACAATCTCCTCCTTTTTGGTGATTGATGACAAACTATTTGAAGTTTTCAACGGGGAATAAAATATGTGAAATTGTAAAGGATAGGTTATTGTCTTCATAAGTGGCAAAGGCTCCCCCTGAAGATGTGCATATAAGTAATTTGATTTTGGTATGCAAATGCACATGGCAGGTTGTACTTGTGGAGATCCTCTTCAACTTATGATGACAATTTATCATGCATGAAAAGTATGTGAAGATAATGACATGCATAATGAAAAATGGACGTCTGCAAAATGATCTAAGTGCGGAATTTATCGCCGCACATGCGGAATTTATCATCGCATCACAGAATAGCAAATAAGTAGCAGACGACCATCGAGTTTGAGTGTTACAACTCAAAGAACCAAATGTATCAAGACACGAGAGTTGTAAACACTAGGCAAAATATAAAACTACCGCCCATATGAACCCGCTTGAAGACTATCAAACTCATATGCTTCTCCCCCTTTTGTCAGTAAGGACCAAAAAGGTTTGAAGACATAGAGCACCTACTCGTCCCCGTGAGGAGTTGGTGAAGCAGCAGGGTCTTCGGTGTTGGTTGGCGGTGCAGACGAACTCGGTGCAGTGTTGATTTGCACTGAAGGTGTTGAAGTAGCATCATCTTCATCATCGATGACACGTGCATTTACTGTTGCAGCAGAGGAGGAGAACTCAGAGTCTTCAAGAGACGGAGTACGCCGCAGCATAGTCCTTCTTTGAGGTGTTGAGTCAAACTTGAAGCGTTCAGAGAAGCCATCCTCTTGAAGATCATCTTCAGAACACATAAGCGTCAGCCCTTTCTATGTACGCCGACAAGTTTCATGGGCAACAAAGGCATTCTTGGTGGCAAGGTTGCGAATCCTGTTTACGTCCACCAAGAGGCTTTGCATTTGGCGCTTCAGCCAGTCATGATGCTTATCCTGTTTTTGATGAAGGGCAACCAGAAGTTCTCGGTCGTTGAGAACACGAGATCGCTTCTTGGGCCATTGGGCAATGGTGCTTTCAGTTGCTTTAGTGAGGGCACGATGAGGTGCACGGGTAGTACCAGGCAGAGGATAAACACGAGCGACTGCTGGATCTCCGTCAATGTGTTGTGAGAAACTTTGCTTATCAGCATTCTGAAGACTAAGGGGCTCCTTGGCAGGCTCTGGATAGATGGCTTCAACTGACATATCGACGTCAGGCATAAAGATCCGATGATTGCAAGCAGAGGGCTGATAGGTGACAGCTGAGTGTAGTTTGATCAGCCGCATAATCCATGGAGCGTAAAACTTCAAGCCAAAGAGATCAGATCCTGATGCAGCAAATTGGCGGATGAAGAAGTCTTGTGCATTGAAGCATTTGTCGTGAAGAATATGGAAGACCAAAGTCTTTATTGCACCTTCCAGCTTTGCATGTGGAGAATGTCCTTTGATGGGCCAGAGAGTTCGCCTTATAATGTGATAGATAGTGCGTGGCAGATCTGGAGGTAAAGGCTTCATCATGCTAAGCATCTGACTCATGTTTGGTTTAGGCTTGTGAAAAATGCTCTCCATAGCTGCACGGTGAAACTGACAACCAGGTTCATAAAGATCTCCTGGAGTGGGCAGACCAGTGAGCTCAATGATATCAAAGGCTTTGGCTTCGTGATGAACATTGCCTGTCATCCACTCAAGGACCCAAGTCTTCGGATCTCTGTTATAGCCACGAATATGAAGAGTGGCATAGAATTGGAGCAACAATTCTTTGTTCCAGTGCTCCTTGTCAGTGACGAACGACAACAATCCAGACTCTCTGAAGCAATCCAGAGCTTCTTCCAAACAAGGAAGGCCAGTTATGACTTCAGTGTCAAGATGCATATGTGGGAAAATGCGACCTTGATTGTACAGAATGCATGAGTAATAACTGCGCTGCTGATAGCTCCAGAACCGATCAGAAGATATTCTTGCCTTGGTGTAGGGGTTCTTGGCGCTATCAAAGAAGGTGTTGTGTGCCTTGAAGCCATTGATATTAAAAGATCCGGGTGCAGATGCAGTACCTGGAAACCTGGGCAACCTTGGCATTGGCTTCTGAACCCGAGGTCTGTGCTCAACGTGATAGTCAAATTGAGGACCACCAGTAGGCGGAGGAGTCAGAAAAGGCCATTTGACAGTGATAAGTTGGCCATAGTTGAATGCTTGCTCGATAGTGTGTGGCCTTGGTGGCGGAACAGGAGCAGTGGCATCAACAGAGGCGTCAGGCTGCACATCTGTTGCAAGTGCATCATTGGCTTCATTGGCCTCTGGCACAGTGTTAGGTGCAGGCTCCACAGTTTCTTTAGCCATGACCACGTCATTGGCTTCAGTGGTGTTAGTGGTGGCAGCCTCACGATTCTCAACCTCCACTTCAGAAGCTGGAGGGTCGGTCACGTTCTCCTCGAGAACAACATCTTGGTGAGACGGGGGTGTAGCAACTCTTGGGGCTTCTTCTTCATCGGCTGATGTAGCCGGAACATCTTCAGCCATTTTGGCTTCGGATTCAGAGACAGTCACAGTAGGAGTGGCATCTGGAAACACCTAACGTGCAACAGATTGGTGGTGCACTTCTCCTTCTGGAACGCTCGAAAGAGGGACTTGACGCCTTGGTCCTTTGCGAAGCCTGCGTAGCGCTGGCGACGCCTGTGGAGATGGAGTTGGGTGGGCCTCAAAGTCGTCTTCTTCGTCTTGCACAGGTGGTGTGACTTGTTGTTGTTGGGGAGTACTCGGGGTGTCTTGTTGTTGTGGGTGATCAGCCCATGATGCATCCTGAGCAGTTGGCGTCAGAGGACGACCAATGCTGATGAGTTCGTTGTGCGTGAGCACAGGCGATGATACCAGTTGGTGCTCGATCTGAGGAAGGACTTCATCATCTTCAACATTGTCATGGTGACCAATGTCTTCAGCAGCGGTGGGGTCAACTGCTGGAATGTCTTCAGCTTCAGGAGCCTCTGTGGAAGCAGGCTCATGAACTACTATCTGTCATTCTTGATGCGAGAAATCAGGGCGAGCAACAAAGATGGGTTCTACAACAAGGGGCTCTATGGGAGCAGCCCGATTTTTCTTGGTTCTGCGCTTCTTCTTGGAGGGAGCGACATCAGAAGCATCAGGATTTTTCCTCTTTCTGGCTTCAGCCTCGGCAATCCTCGTCTTCTTCAGTTCTGAAGCAGTTGACCGGACCTTTGGCTTCGAGCCAGTCATGCTGCTTGGAAAGACTATGCGTGGCTCTTCCCGCCTTGAAGGTGCATATTGGTCTGTTGACGGCTTCTTCTTTGCAGCCATTCTTGGGTCGATGCCAGGACGACCAAGAGCCTTGCGCTTCTCAGCCTCATTATAGGCTTGCACACACTTGTCAGCCAGACTCTTCATGCGCTCACGAGAACCTTTAGCTTCGTCACGCTTCTTGAGAAAGGCTTCCTTGAGCTCGTGCAACATAATCTTAAAGTTTTTCACATCTTGCACGCTGAGCTTGGCCATGTGCTTCTTGAACTGAGCTTTCTCATAGTCGATCTTTTGCTTCAGTTCAACGATGCGCTGAGCTAGAGCTAGCTCAGAAGCAATGGCGCCAGTGAAGGCGACACTGAGGCCAATTGGAAGTTGCAGATCTTCAAAGCTGAGGTTGGGCGTGTCAAACCACTCATCAATGAAGTTATGGATGATTGCCACATCAAAGAGAGGCAAATCATTGAAGATCTCTGTTCTTCCTTGCTCTTGATCAGTTGCTCAAGAGCGTCATCTGCAAGATCTTCATCGCTGGACAGATCAATGGCGTCATTGCGCAGAATAGCAGCAGAAGTCAGTGCCTGATCAGTATTCTTTCTCATCTCAGTCTTCTTGGAGATACGTGATAGATCTTCAGACTGCACATTGTCTTCAGGAGGTGTAGTGGCCAGAGGCTTCGCCTGTAAGACCTTTGGTGCAGGAGCAGGCTTTGAAGCTTTAGGCTTCTTCAGTTTCTTTGGCTTCAGCGGTGCAGGTGCTTCATCAGATTCAACGTCATCTGCAGGCTCATCCACGGCTGTCCCTTAAACCATGATATGAGTGATGAGACCTTCTAGGTTGTAGAAGGGCCCAACAAGATTGGGTTCAGCTTCGCGTGTGCCATCAGCACGAGGAGCAGAGGGGCCTGGATTGAAGTCTAAGCCTTGTGACTTCTTGTTCTCTTTGGCCGAGTTCCTGGCAAACTGAAGGTTGCGCTTGAACAGATTATCATCGCGGCATCACAATAATGAAGATGGGTCTGCATCCGCAGGCTGCGGTCCACGGACCATGCAAGGATAGAAGCCTTGTTCAATGGTTTCAGCTCTGGACTTGGGTTGAAGATTTCTGTATAGAATGTCTCCCTATGGTCGTTTGATGGCATTCTTCTCAGCATACTCCTGGGTTACGAACATGCACTTGAACCACTGTTCTGCCCAATATCTTCGAATCCATTGGGTTCGAGTTTTTCGCTGATTGTAGTCCTCCTCTGGATCTGTCTTGTACAGCTCATAGAGGTCAGGAGGCAAATCTCTTGAGGTGTTGCCACGACGCTGTCTGCCACCCTTTCTTGTAGGTTTCTCTGGTGCCATGAAGCTTAAACTGAAGGGCTTCAACATGTTTAAAGGCTTCAAAGGCTTCCGCTTTCTGGTCAAACAGGAACTGGCTTCGGGAGAGTTAATCTGATGCTGTAAGAATTCTGCAAACGAATGTAGACTATGAGAACTAAGGGATTCTCCCACGGACATGTACCTGTGACAGCATTAAGGTGCGAGGGAAGGGGAAGAGGTCATATGCATTCTCAGAAGATTTTGAAGATAAATCAGTTTAGAAGACATTGACCTCATCGTGCGAAGACATTCACTCATAGATAAAGAGTTGGTTCCAGATTTGTACGAATCCACGAATAAGTACAAGTGAGGAATCTAACTACTTTGTGAAGCATAAGTGAACATACTAGGCATATTATGATATGCAGTATGAAATAGATCCAACTTGTGTGAATAGAAACTGCTTGTGGTAGAAAGTAATGAATCTATAGGATCAAAGGGGCCGTAAAAAGGAAGTTTTATTTACCACACAAAGAACTGCTAGACGGAGTGGGAGAGGAGCCCGAGCAGTTTGATCGTCCGTGCCCTAACTTGGCGACGGAGGACACCTACGACGGCGGCGGAGAAGACGATGTCCGCGACCGGCGTGAAGACGGCGTCGGTGAGGTCGCGACAGCTAAGCGCTTCGTCGTCGGCGTCGTCGAGGGCTAGCGGTGGCGCTAGGGTTTGTGCGAGAGTGGAAGAAAGGATAATGACTGTGGTGAGGCGTGTATTTATAGGGACATGGACGGTATAGTGTTATTACACAGGTGCCCCTGGCGATTCACATCTGAAGGGCACGTGGCTATCATGCAACATATCGGAGGTTGTTCCACGTTCCCACGCATGCCTGGATTGTCGGGTGGTCGTTCCCACTTTTCTGGGTTTCAGGTGAAAGGATTTAGCATTGAAAACAAACTTAATGTTTTTCTCTGTATCTTCTGCTGACAAGGACGCAGATAAGACATTCGACAGTTTCAATAGAATGCATATGATTTGGAGAGATAGAGTTTGAAATAGAAAGCATAGATAGGTTAGGGTCCGATCACATTCACTTAGTTCAAAAGATTCAACAAGAATACATAACTATAAATGAATGCTGTAGAGGACAAAATACTAATATATATATATATATATATATATATATATATATATATATATATATATATATATATATATATATATAAGAAAGACAATCAAATCAACATAGTGAAGATAATCATAAAGACAAGTTGAGATTGAAGCCAAACCAAATGTGAAGACATACCAAACGTAACGCCATGAGTGAAACACTTCAAACAGAAAAATTTGGTGGTGGCGTTACCCACTGTATAGGAAGTATTAGACCCAGACACGACGCACAATTATCGTGGCGCTCCGAGGTCAAATTCCACATTAATGTATTCACACTTAGAATGTAAGTCTTCATTGATTGAAGATATACTTTACTTCGTGTGTTGCACATCTAAGTCATCAATATGCATAAGTGTTAGGATGTGTGCCTGATCACAGGACATTTGAGGATTTTAAGATATTTAGCTCACACCGTAACTTGCAAAACCTCTTCTCATCCAAGGGCTTGGTGAAGATATCTGCCAATTGCTCTTCAGTGTTGACGTGTATGATATCAATATCTTCCTTCACAACATGATCTCTGAGAAAGTGATGACGAATTTCAATGTGCTTTGTCTTCGAGTGCTGAACTGGATTGTTGGCAATCTTGATGGCGCTTTCATTGTCGCAGTAGAGTGGCACTTGCTTCAGATGAATGCCATAGTCTTTGAGTGTTTGCTTCATCCATAGAAGCTGAGCGCAGCAAGATCCAACAGCAATGTATTCAGATTCAGCAGTGGAGAGAGATATACAGTTCTGCTTCTTTGAAGACCAACATACAAGTGATCGTCCTAGAAAATGACATGTGCCTGATGTAGACTTGCGATCCACCTTGTCACCAGCATAATCAGCATCCGAGAATCCAACCAGATCAAACTCTGAGCCCTTTGAATACCATAATCCTAATGTTGAGGTGTAAGCCAAATATCAAAAAATTTGCTTCACAGCTAAGTGATGCGATTCCTTTGGTGCCGCTTGGAATCGAGCACACATGCAAACACTAAGCATAATATCTGACCTAGATGCACATAGATAAAGTAAAGAACCAATCATGGAGCGGTATACCTTTTGATCGAACTCTTTACCATTGTCGTCGGGACCCAGATGATGTTTGGCTGGCATTGGCGTCGTGAAGCCTTTGCAGTCTTGCATCCCAAATTTCTTCAGGCAATCTTTGAGGTACTTCTCTTGAGATATGAAGATGCCGTTGCGTTGCTGACGTATTTGAAGACCAAGGAAGAACTTCAGCTCACCCATCATGGACATCTGATATTGCTCTTGTATCATATACCCAAACTCTTCACTGTATTTCTGATTGGTGCAGCCAAAGATAATATCATCCACATATATTTGGCACACAAACAGTTCACCATCATATGTCTTCATGAAGAGAGTGGGGTCGAGGGAACCAGGTTTGAAGCCTTTTCTCTTTAGGAAGTCTTTGAGTGTGTCATACCAAGCCCGAGGGGCTTGTTTGAGGCCATACAGTGCCTTGTTGAGCTTGTACACCATGTCAGGATGTTTTGGATCTTCAAAGCCAGGCGGTTGTGCAACATACACTTCTTCTTCAATCTTGCCATTGAGAAAAGCGCTCTTCACATCCATTTGATATAGAAGAATGTTATGATGATTTGCATAGGCCAGCAGTATGTGTATGGCTTCAAGTCTAGCCACAGGAGCAAATGTTTCATCAAAGTCAATCTCTTCAATTTGAGTGTACCCTTGAGCAACGAGACGAGCTTTGTTTCTGACAACTTGACCATGCTCATCTTGCTTGTTGCGATATATCCATTTGGTGCCTATTATATTGTGCTTGCGAGGATCAGGACGCTTAACCAGTTTCCATACATTATTCAGCTCAAACTGCTGAAGCTCTTCTTGCATAGCTTGAATCCATTCAGGTTCCATGAAGGCTTCTTCAACTTTTTTGGGTTCAGATATTGAGACGAATGCGAAGTGCCCACAGAAATTTGCGAGCTGTGTTGCCCTCGAACGAGTGAGTGGACCTGGTGCATTGATGCTATCAATTATTCTCTCAATCTGTACTTCATTTGCAACACGAGGATGTACAGGACGAAGATTTTGCTCTTGCTGATCATTGTCATCGTTAGAAGGATTGTCTTCAGGCTGAGCATTGTCTTCAGTTTGATCAGGTGCGGAGATGATAAGTTCCTCTTCAGGCTGAGATTCAGATGGTATGATTTCTCCAGTTCCCATAAGTTTGATTGATTCACTGGATGGAACTTCATCTAGCACGTTTGGCAGGTGCTCTCTTTGTGAGCCGTTAGTCTCATCGAACCACACATCCACTGTTTCAACCACTTTATAGTGAAAAAGGTTGAAGACTCTGTAGGAGTGCGAATCCTTTCCATATCCAAGCATAAAACCTTCATGTGCTTTTGGTGCAAATTTTGAAGTGTGATGTGGATCCTTGATCCAGCACCTGGCACCAAATACTCTAAAGTAACTGACATTTGGCTTCTTGCCAGTAAGGAGCTCATAGGATGTCTTGTTGAGAAGCTTGTGAAGATAAACACGGTTGATGATATGGCATGCAGTATCAATGGCTTCAGGCCAGAACTTTCTTGGAGTCTTGTATTCATCAAGCATCGTCCGGGCCATCTCAATAAGTGTTCTGTTCTTGCGTTCCACAACGCCATTCTGCTGCGGTGTGTACGGAGCTGAGAATTCATGTGTAATGCCCAAAGTATCAAGATAAGTGTCTAGACCAGTGTTCTTGAATTCAGTGCCATTGTCACTTCTGATGTGCTTGATCTTGACGCCATAGTTGTTCATGACTCGATTGGCGAAGCGTCTGAAGACATCCTGCACTTCAGTCTTGTAGAGGATTATATGCACCCAAGTATATCTTGAATAATCATCAACAATAACAAAGCCATAGAGACAAGCAGTACTAGTAAGAGTTGAGTAATGAGTGGGACCAAAAAGGTCCATGTGGAGCAGTTCGAAGGGTTGAGTCGTTGTCATGATTGCCTTCGAGGGATGCTTGGCCCTCGTCATCTTTCCTGCTTCACAGGCACCGCAAAAGTGATCCTTCTTGAACTTGACGCCCTCGATGCCTATGACGTGCTTCTTCCTTGCAAGGGTGTGGAGGTTCCTCATGCCAGCATGCCCTAGCCTCTGATGCCAGAGTCAGCATTCAGAAGCTTTTGCTAGAAGACATACGGCAAGTTGTGGTCCTGCTGAGAAATCTACCATGTACAAATCATCTTTCCGATACCCTTCAAACACTAGAGACTTGTCAGATTTCATTAGAACAAGGCAACGATATTTTCCAAACATCACAATCATGTTTAAATCGCAAAGCATTGAGACAGACATTAAGTTGAAACCAAGGGATTCAACAAGCATGACTTTATTCATGTGTTGATCCTTTGAGATTGCAACTCTACCTAGACCCAATACCTTGCTTTTACCAGTGTCAGCAAATGTGATGTGACTTTTGTCAGATGGACGTAAGGTTGAGTCTATGAGAAGGCTTCGCTTGCTAGTCATGTGATTAGTACACCCACTATCAATAATCCATTCTGAAGCAGCTGGTGTCGTACCCTACAGTGCAGTTAGGGGGATAGGCTTCACGAAGAGAATTGTGAAGCATAAACATTTGACGAGAAAGTGGATTATGAAAGCTTAGATCGAGGTTAGGACTGATAGGGCAAGTGGCAAGCGACTCAGGAACAAAATACATAGTAAGACCATTTGGGCATTTGATCTTGCGCCCTACAAGATGTTTAAGGTCCCCAGCAATGGCTTCAGACGATTTTGGTTTTCGGCTGGAGACCTTTCCCTGCAAAAGAGAGTTAAGCTTTCTTAGCCACCCACATCTTCAAGGGTGGCTTCGAAGCAATGAGTCTAAGTGCAGCATCTAAGAACTTTGGCTTTGGAGCCCTAGCAAAAAGTCTTGCAGGTGGACAATAGTACTCATAAGGATAAGCAGAATAGTTTTTGGTCTTATGAACATGGCGGTTTGATGAAACGCGCTCATATTCATAGGCTGAGTAAGATTTCCCTGCAAAACATTTGCGTTAGTGCGACTCAGGTGAGTCCTCTGTCTGTATGAAGCCTTTGGACCATATGAAGCCTGTGGTCTGGGGTTTGTCTTCTTCACTTGTGGTGTCATGACGACATTCACAGGAAGATTCTCCAAACACTTTTTCGGCACCCAGACTTTCTTCATAGGCGGCCCATTCCTGTAGTTACTACCAATATACCTAGCAAACACTTCACCATTCTGATTCTTAAACAGTTTATAGTTTGCATCAAAGGATTCATCAATAACAATGGGATTAGCACAAGTGAAGCCAGATAGGGTGGATGGATCCGCTGAAGGTTCCTTTGCAGCAACCCATGTGGTTTTGTGGTACTGCTCAGGTTTCCAGTAAGAGCCATCAGCATTCATTTTCCTTTCGAACCCAACACCCTCTTTCCTAGGGTTTTGGTTCAGGATCTGCCTTTTGAGGACATCACATAGTGTCTGATGCCCTTTGAGACTTTTGTACATCCCTGTTTCAAGCAATGTCTTCAACCTTGCATTCTCATCAGCAATAGTAGTGGTATCCTCAGCAGAGGGGTTAGTTACCACATCAACAGTTGAAGATATTGCAATGGTAGCAGCAGTAGAACACCCAGCAACAGAAGTAGCGTTGTCACGCTTGATGCATTTAAGACATGGTGGTTCAAATCCTTCCTGAGCTGAAATGATCTGTTCGGCGCGAAGTGACTCATTTTCCTTTTGAAGATCTTCATTAGCCGCTCTCAATTTCTCAAGATCTTGCTTCCTTTGAAGATAATCATAGGAAAGCTTTTCATGAGTTGTTGAGAGCGTTTCATGACGACTTTCAAGTTCCTCATACTTAACGTGAAGATTTTTTATGTCTTCAATTAAGGACTAAGATCGAGTCATTTCAGTGTCTAACAGATCATTGCTTTTGTCCAATAGTTTTTGAATATGTTCCATAGCTTTCTGTTGTTCAGTTGCAATTTTAGCAAGTGTTTTGTAGCTGGGTTTGGAACCACAATCAGAGTCATCTTCACTAGATGTTTGATAGTGAGTAGTGCGTGTGTTTACCTTGGCACCGCGTGCCATGAAGGAGTAGGTAGGAGCTGAGTAGTCCTTGTCATTTGCATCGGTGTCGGTGATGAAGTCATTGTCTTCAGTGTTGAAGATGGGACTTGGCAACATATGCTGTAGCCAGACTCGCAACGCCAGAATCGGACTCCTTCTCAGACTCCACCTCCGCCTCCTCAGAAGCGGACTCCTCCTCTGAATCCATTTCCTTGCCAACAAACGCACGTGCCTTGCCAGATGAGCTCTTCTTGTGTGATGAAGACTTTGAGGAAGACTTGGAAGAAGACTTTGAGTATTTCTTCTTCTTCTTGTCGTCAAAGTCATACTCCTTGCTCTTCTTCTTCTTCTTGTTCTCATTGTCCCACTGCGGACACTCAGAGATGTAGTGGCCAGGTTTCTTGCACTTGTGGCATGTTCTCTTCTTGTAGTCATGAGCAGAAACTTCATCATTCCTTGAGCTTGATCGTGAAGACTTTCTGAAGCCTTTCTTCTTGGTGAATTTTTGGAACTTCTTCACAAGCATAGCAAGCTCCTTTCCAATGTCTTCAGGATCATCAGAACTGCTGTCAGATTCTTCTTTAGATGAGGAGACAGCTTTTGCCTTCAAGGCACGAGTTCGCCCATAGTTGGGACCGTAGATGTCTCTTTTCTCAGAAAGCTGAAACTCGTGTGTGTTGAGCCTCTCAAGTATGTCAGGCGGATCGAGTGCCTTGAAATCAGGACGTTCTTGAATCATCAGGGCTAGGGTGTCAAACGAACTGTCAAGTGATCTCAGGAGCGTCTTGACGACTTCATGCTTGGTGATCTCAGTAACGCCGAGGGCTTGAAGCTCATTTGTGATGTCAGTGAGTCGATCAAACGTGAGCTGGACATTCTCATTGTCATTTCTCTTGAAGCGGTTGAAGAGGTTGCGAAGGACACTGATTCTCTGATCTCTCTGGGTTGAGACGCCTTCGTTGACCTTGGAGAGCCAGTCCCAGACTAGCTTAGATGTTTCCAAAGCACTCACGCGGCCATACTGTCCTTTGGTCGGATGACCACAGATGATGTTCTTGGCAGTGGAGTCCAGTTGAACGAACTTCTTGACATCAGCAGCGGTGACACCTTCACCAGCCTTGGGAACGCCATTCTTGATGACATACCATAGGTCGACATCAATGGCTTCAAGATGCATGCGCATCTTATTCTTCCAGTAGGGATATTCAGTTCCATCGAAAACGGGGCATGCAGCGGAGACTTTAATTATCCCTGCAGTCGACATAGCTAAAACTCCAGGTGGTTAAACTGAATCACACAGAACAAGGGAGTACCTTGCTCTGATACCAATTGAAAGTGCTAGTGATCGACTAGAGCGGGGGTGAATAGGCGATTTTTATGGAAGTCTTCAAAACATGAAAGTTTCGAAGACAAACGATAGAAATAAACCTATTACCATGCAGCGGAAGGTAGACTACACTAGGCAAACCATAGTCAAGTATTCAATAAAGTGAAAGCACAATGACTAATAGTAGCTAGGCAGTAAAGATCAGGTAGGAAGATATTGTGAAGCCAATCAGAACAAGCAGTCACTCAGTGAAGACAAAAGATAATGCAATCATACAATAACTTCACAAGGACCAACAGTAAGTAAAGGGAAGGGAAGGATGAAACCAGTGACTCGTTGAAGACAATGATTTGTTGGACCAGTTCCAGTTGCTGTGACAACTGTACGTCTGGTTAGGGAGGCTGAGATTCAACTCAGAAGACCTCGTCTTCATCTTATTCCCCTTGAGCTAAGGACACCCAGTCCTCGCCCAATCACTCTGGTAAGTCTTCAAGGTAGACTTCCAAACCTTCACAGACTTCGTTCACCGGCGATCCATAATGACTCTTGTATGCTCAGAACGCGACGCCTAACCGGCTGGAGGATTCACAGTCCTCAAGTGTAATAAGTCTTCAGATCACACAGACAGGAAGACTTAAGTGGTGCCTAACACTCTTTGGCTCTGGGTGTTTAGGGCTTTATCCTCGCAAGGAATTCTCTCTCAAAGGCTTCGAGGTGGGCTGCTCTCAAACGACAAAAGCCGTACTCTAACTCTAAGCAGCCAACCGTTTATGGTTGTAGGGGGTGGGCTATTTATAGCCACTGGGCAACCCGACCTGGTTTGTCCGAAATGACCCTTGGTCACTAAGGAACTGACACGTGTTCCAACGGCCAGATTTCAAACACACACGACAACTTTACTTGGACTACAAGCAAAGCTGACTTATCCAACTCTGAACAAGATTTGCTCTCATAGTCTTCACTCGAAGACATAGGATTTTGGTTAAGCATCACTTCAGTCATTCTGACTGGTTCTCTTGGACCCTACTTAACAGTACGGTGGTTCCTATGACTCAACAAAGAAAAACACAGAACGACGAAACTGCTAAGCCTTCACGCTCCATAGTCTTCACACGATGTCTTCTCTTATCATAGTCTTCAATGTGAATGTCTTCACATACCACCTCTGACTTCAGTGTCTTCATACATTTTTAGAGGTCATCTCTGGTAGGAAAACCGAATCAATGAGGGACTTCTACCTGTGTTATCCTGCAATTCTCACAAACACATTAGTCCCTCAACTAGGTTTGTCGTCAATACTCCAAAACCAACTAGGGGTGGCACTAGATGCACTTACAGACTCCTCAAGGGGGGGAGGGGGCGGACATCCCTATGGCCCGCTCCTCTCTCTCTCTCTTTCTCACAAGGCCCATGTTGGCCCATTAGCCCCCCGGGGGTTCCGATAACCCCCCGACACTGATAATTATCCGGTGACCCCCGGAGCTCATCCGGTGTCCGAATATAGTCATCCAATATATCAATCTTTATGTCTCGACCATTTGGAGACTCCTTGTCATGTCCGTGATCAAATCCGGGACTCTGAACTACCTTCAGTACATCGAAACACATAAACTCATAATACTGATCGTCACCGAACGTTAAGCATGCGGACCCTACGGGTTCGAGAACTATGTAGACATGACCGATACACGTCTCCGGTAAATAACCAATAGAGGAACCTGGATGTTCATATTGGCTCCCACATATTCTACGAAGATTTTTATCGGTCAAACCGCATAACAACATACGTTGTTCCCTTTGTCATCGGTATGTTACTTGCTCGAGATTCGATCGTCGGTATCTCAATACCTAGTTCAATCTCATTACCGACAAGTCTCTTTACTCGTTCCGTAATGCATCATCCCGCAACTAACTCATTAGTCACATTGCTTGCAAGGCTTATAGTGATGTGCATTACCGAGAGGGCCCAGAGATATCTCTCCGACAATAGGAGTGACAAATCCTAATCTCAATCTATGCCAACTCAACAAGTACCATCGGAGACACCTGTAGAGCACCTTTATAATCACCCAGTTACGTTGTGACGTTTGGTAGCACACTAAGTGTTCCTCCGGTATTCGGGAGTTTCATAATCTCATAGTCATAGGAACATGTATAAGTCATGAAGAAAGCAATAACAATATAATAAATGATCAAGTTCTAAGCTAACGGAATGGGTCAAGTCAATCACATCATTCTCTAATGATGTGATCCCGTTAATCAAATGACAACTCATGTCTATGGCTAGAAAACTTAACCATCTTTGATTCAACGAGCTAGTCAAGTAGAGGCATAGTAGTGACACTCCGTTTGTCTATGTATTCACACATGTACTAAGTTTCCGGTTAATACAATTCTAGCATGAATAATAAACATTTATCATCTGATGCTCAAAAAATATATTTATCATGATATAAAGAAATATAAATAACAACTTTATTATTGCCTCTAGGGCATATTTCCTTCAATGAATTGCATAAGTTGGAACTGCCGGGGAGGGGGGAATACCCGGACAGTTCAAGAGCTTGCGACTTTGTGCGAGTCGCATCCCCCATGTTGGTGTTTTTGTGTGAAACAAGGCAAAAAGAAACTAAGATGAGAAGATACAGGAACCGTTTGGGTCTGAAAGGCTTTTGTGGTGTGGATAGCATTGGTATGAGTGGTGGTCTTGCATTATACCGGCATCTTATGACGTTGTGGTTCTGGATAAAGATGAGCGCCATATTGAGACTCTGGTGCAGGTGCACGGTGAGACCGCACAATGGAGAATTACTTGTGTTTATGGGGAGCCAAGGGTTGAAAACAAACATATGATGTGGACGAAGCTTCAGAATCTGAAAAATATTAATGACTTGCCGTGGTTAGTTATCGGGGACTTTAACGAGGCTCTTTGGAATTTCGAGCATATGTCAGCTTCTCCCAGGTCGGAGCAGCAAATGTTGGCGTTCCGAGATGCTCTGGAAATATGCGGCCTGGTCGATTTGGGTTTCAAAGGTGTGCCTTTCACTTATGACAATAAATGTAGTGGCGCCGGTAATGTCAAAGTAAGATTAGATCGTGCGGTGGCAAACAATGCATGGAGAAATCTTTTTGCATTTGCTTCTGTAACGCACGTCCCATCGCCGTGTTCAGATCACGTCGCTCTAGTGCTAAAGGGCGAGGCCGATCCAGGACCTACTGTTGGGCGCAACCGTCGTTACGAGGTCTTCTGGGAAAGAGATTCGACCCTACCAGAAGTTATAAAGGAGGCGTGGGAAGCTGTAGGTGTTGTCCAGAACTTGTCTCAGCTAAGGAACGCTTTGACAAAAACCATGGTCTCCCTAGGCGTGTGGAGCAGGAAGTTTGGCAATGTTACACGTGAACTTGCTAAGTCACGAATGCAGCTAGAGGAGCTAATGAATATGAATGCGGACATGCAAGATATTAGAATGGTGACTGACAGGATGAATGAGCTCTTATATCAAGAGGAGATGCAATGGTTACAATGATCAAGAATTTCATGGCTCAGAGAGGGTGATCGTAACACCAAATTCTTCCAAAGTAAAGCTGTTTGGAGGGTTAGGAAGAATAAGATCCATCAGTTAACTGACAGTGTGGATACGGTACACTCAGATTTTGCAGCCATGGGCAAACTTACAAATGAGTATTTTCAAAATATGTTCTCTGCTGATGGGTCGCTTGATGCCTCCCAGGTGACAGACCTTCTCGAGGTGAAGGTAACGGAGGAGGACAATGTTAAACTTTGTGCACCCTTTTTGGAGAAAGAAATTTCGGATGCCTTGTTTCAGATTGGACCCTTAAAGGCGCCAGGACCTGATGGATTTCCATCAAGGTTTTTTCAACGTAATTGGAGTACCTTAAAGGAGGGTGTTGTGGCGGCAGTGAAGGACTTTTTTCATACAGGAATTATGCCGGAGGGGGTAAACTCCACTTGCATTGTCTTTATTCCTAAAATTGCTAACCCCTCAAAGTTATCTGATTACAGGCCAATAAGTCTATGTAATGTAATTTACAAGGTTATTTCCAAATGTCTGGTGAACCGTCTATGTCCGTTGATGGATAACCTTATCTCGGAGGAACAAAGTGCATTTATCCCGCAGATTAAGGCATAGCCTAGTGGTGGGAAGGGGTTGATGCCTTCCCACCCACCTAGGTTCAAGGCATGGTACTTGCAATTTGGGTTTGTTGCACCAATTATACTGTAGGGGGTTCCCTTACAGTCTTTCTGTCAAAAAAAGTGCGTTTATCCCAGGGAGGATGATCACTGGCAATGCACCTGTTGCCTTTTAATGTATTCATTACATCAAGCAAGAAAAGGATCCCACAAAAAGTTTCTGTGCTTATAAACTTGATCTGTCAAAGGCTTATGATAGGGTGGATTGGATTTTCTCGAGGTAAGTGATGCAAAAGGTGGGTTTCTCTCAACGATGGATTGACTGGATAATGACGTGTGTCACATCGGTGAGATACTCTGTAAATTAAATGGAACCCCCTTGGATTCGTTTGCACCGTCGCGAAGGCTTCGGCAAGGTGATCCACTATCACCATTCATGTTTCTCTTTGTTGCCGATGGACTGTCAGCTATACTGAAGAATAAGGTGTCGACAGGTAGTATCATTCCTGTCAGAATTTGTAGAAGAGCTCTGGGAATCTCGCATCTTTTGTTTGCGGATGACACCTTATTATTTTTCGAAGCTTCTAGTGCCCAGGCTGAGAATGTTAGAGCAGCTTTGGACACATACAGTTCAGCCACGGGACAAAGCCTAAATTACAGTAAATGTTCAATGTTTTTCGGTGGGGCGTGCCCAACTATGATTCAAAATCAGGTCCGAGATGTGTTGGGGGTAACGAGTTTGGTGTTTGAGGAGAGGTATCCGGGTCTACCTACACCGGATGGACGACTATCGAAGGGCAAGTTTCAGAATTTACAAACAAGCCTCACCAAACGATTGGTTCAGTGGGGTGATGGGCATTTGGCAATGCCAGGTAGGGAAGTTTTAATCAAGTCAGTTGCTCAGGCCCTCCCCACGTATATCATGGGGGTTTTCAAGCTACCCTTCTCAATTTGTGATCACCTCATGAGAATGGTGAGGAATTTTTATTGGGGATCAGCTAAGGGCAAAAGAACGGTACACTGGAAAGGCTGGCCACATCTACTGCTATCCAAGGACAGGGGAGGTGTGGGCTTTCGTGATTTCAGGTTGTTCAATCAAGCCCTGCTGGCTCGTCAAGCTTGGCGGCTAGTAACTCGACCAGATAGTTTATGTGCTCAGCTGCTCAAATCAAGATACTATCCGGAAGGAAATATTTTAGACACAGTTTTTTTGGGTAATGCCTCCTCATCTTGGCAAGCAATCAGTCATGGATTAGACTTGTTGAAGAAAAGGATAGTGTGGCGGGTTGGTAACGGCAGGAGTATTAGAGTTTGGAGGGATAACTGGCTACCAAGGCCTTTTTCTTTCAAGCCAATCTCCCAGCGAGGTACTTGCCGGATCCGCTATGTATCAGGCTTGTTAAATGAGAATGGTTCATGGAATGTGGGGCTTCTCAATCAGTTTTTTGTTACAGCCGATGTGTATGAGATCCTAAAAATTAGGGCGAGCCCTAGAGGTGAGGAAAATGTTATTGCCTGGGGTCCTGGAAAATTTGGTATGTTTACAGTTAAAAGTGCTTATCACTTCGCTTTTGAAGAGGCTTATGGTTCGAGCATGGCTTCTTCTAGCTCTGTACCATCAGGAAGCCGCAAGTGTTGGGAGTATATCTGGAAGTGTGATGTTCCTCCTGCAGTCCGGAATTTTGCATGGCGTTTGGCTACTGATTCATTGCCGACTTGGAGGAACAAACATAAAATTGGTCTGGAAACCATTAGGTACTGCCCGGTGTGTGCGGTTGAGGAGGAGGATAATTATCACCCGTTTATGCGCTGCCAGTTCGGTCGTGATCTATACTTATCCATGTCCATGGTTTGGAAAATGCCGACCATTGAGTCCGTGTGCAACAATGGGAAAGAATGGCTCCTACATGCTTTAGCTCCGCTCATTGATATAGAACGAAGTATGATGCTCATGACCCTATGGAGGATTTGGCATGTTCGTAATGAGCTGGTTCACAATAAACCAGCTCCGCCCATGGATGCTTCAGTAAGATTTCTTCAGAGCTATTTGGACTCCTTGATCGGCATCAAGTTAAATACTCAGGTTGATCCGGTGAAAGGGAAAACTGTCATATCTTATGACCGGCCCAGTGTGCCATGTGCTTCAGCACCAGTTTTAAAATGGAAACCACCTATTGTTGGATGGGTGAAACTCAATACGGACGGCTCTTATATTTCAGGCGACGGGGCTGGTGCGGGTATGATACTCAGGAATGCACAGGGTGACATTATTTTTTCAGCCTGCAGGTCTCTATTTTACTGCAGGGATGAACTGGAATCAGAATTATGCGCGTGTATGGAGGGACTGTCCCTTGCTATACAACGTTCTGGACTTCCTGTAGCTATTGAGATGGACTCGGCGGTGGCAATTTCTCTGATCTCCAGTGTGGCTCCTGATCGATCTGTCTATGCTTCGGTGGTAAATGAGATTAAATTTCTCATGACTCTTAGACATACTTGTGTTACTCATGTCTTTCGTTCACAAAATAAAGCTAGTGATAGCTTGGCTAGTTTTGGTAGAATTCATGGCAGGACGATGACCTGGTTTGGGTCTGGTCCGCCGGATGTTTTGGAGATTGTTCGTAAGGACTGTAATAACTCTTTGATTGAGTAATGCAAGTATTTCTCCTAAAAAAAAACTTGGTATGCAAGAACGAACCAGGCAATACATTTCCACTTCGGTAAACTGTTCTTGCAGTGCCATAGTTATCAGAAAACAAACATGTGTGATGACGTTTCTGAACCATAATAATGGTAACTTGTGGATTATAAATTGGATCCATCGAAGCACATGCCTAAATTTATTTTCCAAAAATGTCAAGTCAGCAAAACAAAATGAAATTTAATCGCAGAAACTAATGTAGACATGAAAGTCACCCTTTTAATGGCAGAAAGTTCATGCTCAAGAACCTGATTGAGCTTTTCTTTGCTTACAACATCCCTAAAAAATTATAGAACTATAAAAAATACAATCAAAAGAGCAAAGGAAACATAGCTAAAAATCAAGACCAACACCTGTAAAATATGATCCTCCCAGGTATATGTCCAGTCGCCCTCATGAAAGAAATGAGTGTTCTCTGCATAGTTTATGGTAGTTTCATGCATGCACATAGACGTATCATGTAATAATGTAATATTCATATATTTAAGAAGGGTAAGATCATACTTGATCATTCCGCCAGGTATACATCCACTTTTACAGTCATTTTTGTTAAAGAGACACTGTATAATCTCTTCACGACGGGCTTGTGGCCGGACTGATCCAACATACTTGGTGACCTCCGGCCAGTCTTGAGAAGCTACAACCTTCACAAAACGTGAAATTGTTAAAGATAGTAATTACATAGCTCCATAGACAATCTTTTGCTATGTGGTTAGTTTTTTTTTTACAAATTCGACATTTCCCTTTATACTCATCATAACCTTGAAAGTTGTTGTCACCGCCATAATTACCACCGTAGCCACCACAATAGCCACGTTGACGCCCCTGATTGTTGTTGTGTTGTTGTTGTTGTTGTCACCACCAGCGCCGCCGTTCTTGTTCTAGTTGATGTGGTTGCCGCTGCCACCGTTGTTGTTGCTGCCACCGCTGCGATACCCACCACCACCATTGGTTAGAGCATCTCCAGCCGCTCCCCCAAGGCCTTTTCGGCATCGGCGTCCAAAAACCGGCCCAGTCGCGCTCCCAGGAGCCCATTTTTCGTCGGTTTGGCCCGAAACTGGCGCCGACAGACCCAGTTCGAACCCGGCGCGCTGGGGCGCCCGAGGGCGTCAGGGCAAACGAAAGGCAGGCCCGCCGAGTCAGTGACCCACTCCTCGTCGTCCTCACAATGCCTCGTTTCCCGCAAGAAATCAATGCCAAGTCTGCCGCCGGTCAGCCTTCCATTGATTCCTCATGGGCGGCGCGGTGTGGCGACGCGCCCCCTCCCGCCACGCGTACACACAACGCCGCCCTCCGGGCCGCTATATAAGCAGCACCTCCCTCGCTGAAGACGCACCTGCCCGCAACCCTCTCTCTCCCCGTGCTCAGCTGCCGCCGCCGAACTCTTTTCGCCGCCGCAGATGATGGAAGAGAGGTTCCCCGGCGACGGGGCGGTGGCCAATGGCTTCGGCCGCCGCTCGCTGCACGAGTGGGAAACCCACCTCCTGCATGAAGCGAACATCCCGGCGCCTCCCGGCATGCGTGTGCCGAGGCGATGGAGGCTCAGCGCCAGGGGAGTCCCCGTGCCCCCGATGCTCGACGTCACGCGCCCCGACTACTTCGACGCAGAGGCCGAGCGTGCGCGGGCGTCGCTGACGGAGGAGCAGCGGGCCCGCCCGGAGTACGCCGCCGACAACCACCAGGCGTGGGCGGCCTACTTCGAGTGCCGGCAGGCGGAGCGGCTGGCCTACACCAACAACGCACCGGTGGTGCGGGGGACCAAGAACAGCGACGACCGCCGCCTGTGGTGGGGCGCCTCCAGCCCCACGCTCCACGTCGTCCTCGAGCACCTCGAGAGCGGCAACGAGCCGCCGTTCACATACCCTGCGGCCCCGGCCCCCGCCGGAGCAGCGGCCAATGGATGCCGAGGAGGACCGGCTCCTCTTCCTCCCCCTCCCACTCCTCCGGCTCGCCGGCGCTGTACATCGTCAAGGCCGAGCCCGCGGAGACTCCGCACAGCCGGCACACCCGCAGCGTCGGCATCGTCATCAACGAGGGCGGGCGCGCCTCCTCCTCGGCTCCTCCCCACCTCGTCAAGCCGAAGAGGGTGCCGGGGCTTGCTGCCGTCAAGATGGAGGCGGGGTTCGACGATGCCGCAACCATGAAGTGGGTGCGGGAGGACTGGGCATGACTGGAGCTGGACCGCCAGCGCCGCGCCCTAGAGGAGATTGCCGCTCGACGCCGTGGCCGCGACGAGGAAGGCGTCATCGTTCTCTACGATAGCGACGACGACGCACCGCTGCCACCGGTCCGCCAGGGCGAATCCGGGCAGGGGTCCAGCAGGGGCGGCCGCGTGAAGGAGGAGAAGGACGACGACGGCGGCGACTTCGCCGAGTTCAGTGAGTTCTTCATGTAGTCGCGGCCTTTCTTTTTTAAGTAAGTTTAAGTTTGCTATGTAAAAAACTGTTCAAGTCGCCGAAGTTTATGCCCGTTTGCCGAATTATATCAGAATTTATTTTCATTTTTTTAAAACGCCTTCTGGGGCGACCCTGGGGCCGGCGGCTGGGAACCCGATCGGTCCCAAGCCGATTTTAGCGCCGGGTCGCCCCCAGGCGGTGATTTTTCGAGCCCCCTAGGGGGCCAACGGCTAGAGATGCTCTTAGGCGAGCCATGACTGTTGCCCTTGCCGCCACCACGACGGTTCCTTGCAGCCATGTTGGCCAAAGATTTGAAGCCTCCAGCTCCAGAACCATGGAAGAGTTTGACCTGCTGATCGAAGTTCGCCACCATTGAGAACAACTCATCAATGGAGACAGACTCAGTGCGGACGTACAATGCTGATATGATGGGTTGATAGTCCATATCTAGCCCCGCAATGATGAAGGAGAGCAGCTCCTCTTCTCCGCCGGGCCTCCCTGCTGCTGCAAGTTAATATGAAAGCGATCTCATAGAAGCAAAATAAGTAGCAACAGATTCAGAACCTTTGTGGGTATTGATCAGAGAGATTCTGATGTTGTTTGCGCGGGATTTGGATTGAGCAGCAAACATGGTGGAGAGGGCTTTCCAGATTGCACGGGATGTCTCCATCGAGGCAACTTGCACGAAGATTTCTTTGAAGAAGTGCCTCAGCAGATAGGCTACAATCCGCTGGTCTTGGATCAACCAAGGGTGTAGGCAGGATTCAGAACGATCTGTTCCTTTCCTTTAGAATTTTTTGCTGTAATTGTCCTGGAGGGCTCGGGAGTAGTTTCATCAAGGTACCCATATAGGCCGGCTCCCATAATCTGAGAGCGAGCCTGGGCACGCCATAGGACATAGTTGGTGTGGCTTAAAGGTTCAGAGGTATTGTTGTTTAGGACGGAGAAAGAAGCGAGGTGGAGGAGGAAGACATGGTTGCGGCTTGGTTTTGATCTGGAGGAGGTTTTGATGGCGGCTAGGTTTGATCTGATAGAGAGCTAGATGCGGAGGAAGAAGAAAGCTCTGACTACCATATAAGTTTTGGTAAAGCGTCTCAACTCCCGTAACATGGGAGCCCGAAGTTTATGGGCCAATAGCTCATGTGCGATGTTTTTCATGCGAATTGGAAGGAGTGCGATGTAGTTCGAATGAATGGCTGTGATGCGACGTCTTCGAAGCCAACAATAGCTCCAATGCGACATGACTCTGTTTAACCGTGAAATGAAAAACACGAGGGGTTAGCGATTTGAGTTATGACACGCGGGACCCACTAGTTACTCGCATGCGGGTGGGACCCACAACTTATCCACACAAGCATGCCCGTGCTCATCAGCGTGCCCCGACCCGAGGCAGCCACGAGCCCGAGCCAGCCCGCCCCCTCCATTGCTTGCCCTGCCCCTTTCCTTTCCCACCTTCTTCTTCCTCTGCTCCGACAACGAAGCGCGCCGCCGGCGAGTGATGTCTAGCTCGACTTCGGCCACCCGCCAATCATGGACGCAGTACGGTCCACTGCCGTTGACAAGATGCCCCGATTGCCCGCGCATGGAGCCTCTGAAGCGTTTGACTTGTGTGAGGTAAGAAAATGGCAACCGTGGGCGCGAGTTTGTGAAATGCTTGAGCAAGCCATAGCCGAGGTAGGTTAGATCTGTGTTCTTGACCAATCCTATGGTCTAATTTCTCCCTATTTCTTTCTTTTTTCCTCAAATTAGGGCGGTGGATCTAGGATTCATGTGCCGCCGGCCCCCTGTTTTTCAGGTTCTGAAGAAATGTGGGCATTTTGAGTGGCTCGACGACTATGTTGAAAGGTTGAAATTGGAGGGATCAACCCCAACCCAAGAGCTCAATTTTGGGGGGCGGCTTGCCGTGGAACAAGCCCCCAATTTGGCGGACAGAGCCGATCCGATGATGCACAGTGCAGAACTGAACTGTGAATTTAAGAAAATTGGCAAGCAACTAAAGCATCTGATCGATTTGAAGTAGCAAGCAAATATGATGGCTGGAGCATTTTATGGTTGTGTCATTGCTATGGGTTTATTTTACTTGATGTTCATCAATCGCTAGAATTTGTTAGAGTTTCAGTAAGTGTGTCAGCTAGTTTCAGGGGTGCCCAGTAGTTTGAGTTAGCTAGGGATCATTTGTTAGATGAATTTGAATTTGTGTGAAGCAAAACTTGCTTGAATTATTGTAATGATATTCTCAGGGGCCCTATTCAGTGTTCATGCTCTGTTTCCTTTGTTTTTGTTCTTCAGTAAACAGAGTACACACCTAAATTCAGTTTCTAGTAAAAAACAAAACTGGGCTGCCGAATAGATGTTGGGCCGTGAGAAAATGGGCCCTGAGAAAATAACCATGCCCAAGACCAGCCTACCCACATAGGGGCACCAGCCCACCTCTACCTTCGGCAAATAAAATGTTAATTGTTTTTACTTTGGCCTTTTTCTTGCACTAAATTTTGTGATGGATCATTTTTTGATGCACTAAAACTAAATGTTAATTGTTTTTATGCATGTCTGTTCCATGAACTAAATGAGTTGCATGCTTGCATGAAGTAAATTAGTTTGCATTTCCTAGTTGCATGTCCATAGTGGGTTTGCATGGGGCTCCTAGTTGCATGTCCATGGTTTGGCCAATATTTTGAAGACAGTGTGTGTGGGGATCGGGGGTGTAGCAACCCGGGCCCGTAGCAACCCATAGCAATACACGAATAATAAGCAAGAAAAACCCATAACAATTTACAAATAATAGCACGAAACACACAATATATATAGTAGCATAACGATTATATAGAAGGGTAACGATTGCAACCCATAGTTCCACGATAGCCTTACAACTCCATGATAGCCTTACAACTTAAAATACTAATACAACTTAATAATAGTAGCATAACGATTACAACTTAAAAAAACTAATACGATAGATATATAGCAAGCTAGATAGATCGGGGGGCACCAAACGCGGGTTCTTCTTCTCCTCCTCCTCCGGGTGAACAACGCCACCTCGCTCCTCCGGCCGCCGCCCTTCACTCCTCCCCGTTGTTGATGGGGTACGGGAGCGTGTGCATAACGCCGTTGTTGGGGAAGATGCTGTTCAAGTCACTGAAGATATTATAGGTGGTGAAAGCTATGAACTCACAACCAACCCAATACGCTCGCCCGAGGAGATGGAAAGCATTGAACGGGTTAGTGAACGTGGTGAGGAGCCCAATCACAACGTCGTTGTGGTTGACCTCCTTAAGATGGTACATCCGAGGAGAGCCGCGGGGGAGGTGGTGGAAGCCGGCCGCAAGGAAGAACTCCGTTAACTCCCTTGCGCCCCTCCACCTAGAGATTGCCCACACCCTAAGGGTTCTCTCTACATACACTCCGGCCGGGTGGAGCCTTTCCGGCACGGTTGGGGGGAAGCGGTAGGTGGGGGCATTGTACTGCATGGTGGCCGGGTGGCTCGAGGGCTCGATCGGGTTTGATGGAGAAGAAGGAAGAAGGAGGGCGAGGAGGCAGAGGATGGGGTATGGATGAGGAGGGAGAGGAAGACGATAGTGCTCGGCTTAAATAGCCCAAGTGCGACGTGGTTTCACCCCGTAGAATTAATGGGCGGGCGGCGTTTGGTGGCGCCCCATAAAAGTGTGTACACGAGCGTGGGAAACGGGCTGCGACGCTTCTGTGCCACCGTCACAGGTCAAGGGGGACGGGCTCACGCACGCGTCTGTGCCGTTGTGGGTCAAGGGGACACGCCTGCCCCGGGTTCTCTGCGTGTGCCGCCCGTGCATGCATGACGTAGCCCATTAATTTGCCCATCTTGCTAGGGCCTGGCTAGAGGGCAACGTTCGATCGACGGGAGACGTGACAATAATTGACGCCTTCACTTTCCCATCTTGTAACGGGCAGCACGCCATTTGAACTGCATCGATACCCATCATGCCAGTATTGTGTCGTTCAAAGAGGAGCACGCCATGCACCGTTGGCTTTTTGGTTGTCTTCATCGGGGTCTGGCTGCTGCATTGTGGCCGGGTGCATGCTTTGATGCGACGCTGCATCGGTGCTAATGGTAGGCATGCGACAGCTTACTGCGTCGATAGGGGTGGCGGAGCAGGCTACGTCGAGGGCATGCATGCAACGCACGGGCGCAGTTCTACGGGTGGGCATGCATGCTGCGGGTAGGCACGGGCACGCATGCAACGATGGAAAGGGCAATGCGTAGGCTTGGTCCATGCACCGCGTCAACTCGTGCCGTTGGATTCAAATGAACGGTCATGATGCCCCAACGAGAGAGGTTGATCCAAACCCCACCGATTCAACCAATCAGCGCGTCTCATGCGGACCGATGCACACTGATTCAACCAATTAGCGCGTCTCATGCGGATCGATGCACACTGTAGCTAACCCTAGCACCTGATCTCAACCGTCCACGCACAACGATCGACGACCCGGTAGTGTGCGGGATTTTGAGGGGTTTTGACTGATTAGGGTTGAGCATAACTAATTCAAAAAAAATCAAAAAAATATTAAACTTGCGCATAGTCTTATTATATCGTATAGTAACTAAAAATAATAATATAAATATGGTTTACATACATTTTTACAAAAAATCCTTCACTAAATTGTCATTCCTCGAACAATGTAGTATGGAGTTCAAGGGAGAGAGTAGTGGACACCCGAGAGTAGGTGGGATTTTGAAAATGAAAAGTGTGAAAACCTCACCAAAACTTCATTTTGGATTGACTAAGAAAGATCTTAACTTACTTTTCTCATTTTCATGTTTTAAACTTGTTTAATTTTCTATTAAACCTTGTTTTTTTAAAAAGAAAATAAAATAATAGAAAATTAATTCAATAAATAGTGAGACTTTAGATTTACACTATATAGGTAGAATAGATGTGTAGAAAAATTATTTGGCTGGTTTAGACAAGGTGCCAAAAAAACTTGCTTAAATATGAGGCCGTTTACCCTACCTTTGGAGGTCATTTGAAACACACTTTTCATGACTATGAGTTCAACTTACCAAAAGGGCTCGGATTGATCAACAAGCAAACATATTTCAGTTGAGGTACTTTAGATAGTATTAAAACATCAATACCCCATCCCTAATTCAAATTTGAGCCCAACTTTGAATCCAAATTTGAATTTAAAGCAATGACACATTATATTATCTATTATTTTATTTGGCTGGTTTAGACAAGGTACCAACAAACAAGTTTGAATAGAAATACGAGGATACATAGTGACTACCAGTACGCACCAAGTTACAAATATTATTACATGACACAAATTTTCAAACTGTTCTCTGTTCTACCTCTTCCTACCACGTCGTGTGCCCTTCTTCGCCTTAGCACTTCTTGTTTTTGGTTCTACTACACACAAAAGTTAACTGATCATCCTGGTTTTCTTCACTAGTCTTTCAACACCTCGCCAACACCCTCGAGATCAGTGTCTTCAGTCTGAATGTTGACAGCAGTTTCAGTTTCTTCGGTGTGTATCTCAACATGGGTTTCTTCAGTCTGAACCTCGACACACTCAGGTTTAGTTTCAACCTCGAGAGCAGTTTCTTCAGTCTGAATGTTGACTGCAATTTCAGTTTCTTCGGTGTGCACCTCCACATCAGTTTCTTCAGTCTGAATGTTGACTGCAGCAGGATTTTCTTTAGTCTGCTCAGGCTCAGGCACACTTCTCTTCTTTCTACAGCCATTGACTCTTGCTTTTTTTGTTGGCCAACACTGTTCAACAACAAGGGCTTGACTTGCTCGCTTCCTCCTGGCCATTGGGAAAATGTTATAGATATAGTAATTGGAAAAAGCACCAAATCAAAACATAGACAAATAAACAAGAACATACTTTGGCTTATCAGGAGTGTAACAGCATTTGACAGATCCCACTCTGTGCCCAAGTTCCTGGCACAACTCGCATCTGTTTTTGTTACCTTTTTGGGCCCTTTTTGGCTTTCCATCTTTCTTTCCCTTCTTACTACTCCCACCTTTCTCAAACCATGCCTTGAATCTACTCTGTTTAGGCCTGCCAGCCTTTCTTTTCGTCAAGGGAGGACACATGGAAAATTCAATCTCCACTTCAGGCCACTGAGACTGATCTGTAAGTGCTGGAATTGGAGTAGCATATGCAGCTTTGAATCTTGCTACCGAATAATATTCATGCAAATATGGGTGCATGTTTATCTTCGGTTGGGATGCTAAGAAAAGAATGGCATTCTCACATGGTTTACCAGTGTGTTGCCAGTCGAGGCAAGTGCAATCATGCAATTCAGTGTTAACAACATGTCTCCTTCCAGTTCTATTATCTCTAGCTTCAGCACCCCAAGGTGAAGAATTTTCAACAAACAAATGTGAAAGACTTCTGCTCCTATTGACCACCTGTTGTACCACCGTTGGAAGCTTATCACCTTGCAGACAATCACCTATCCTTCTTCTCAATTCCCACAACCGCATGAGCATGATCCTGATTTGGTCAACCATGTCATGCACAGGCAAATCTTTTAACTCCTTCACCTTGTTGTTGAAACTCTCTGCCAAATTGTTGTTGATGTGGTCACACTTGATGGCAGTGTTGAATCCTGACCTGTACCATAACAAAGAATGGTAGGTGTTCAGCCATGGACCAAACTCATCGCATGCTGCCATTATCTTATCAAGATGATATTTGTGTGTCTGTCTAGTGTAAGATCTTGCTGCTGGCCACATGCGCCCAAATTCTTCTTCTCTAATTTTTTTTATCAAATTCATCCACAAATGACCGAAGCACTCCCCCGCTAAGCATGTGGGAAAATATTTTCACTGAATTTTCCAGCCCCTTACATGCATCTGTGTGTATAGCCAAAGGTGACACTAGCCATAGGCATCTTTTCAACTGGATCATGAACCATGTCCATGAAGCCTCTGTTTCTGACTGAAACAAGCCAACAACAATAGGAAACATCCAGTTGTGTCCATCTAGAGCATTGCATGCTGCCAACTGACCATTCCACTTGCCTGTCAAAAATGATGCGTCTATGCTCAAATATGGACGGCACCCTGCTTTGAAGCCATCGATGCAAGGCTTCAAAGCTATAAAAAACTTGGAGAACTTGACTTCACCTTCGGCTGATACCTCAGTATGTATCTCCACAACACTACCAGGTGACCTCTTTTCCACCTCTTCTTTGAGGTTGTAAAACATCCTAAATGTATTTGCCCAATCACCATATAAATTTTTCATTGCCCTTTGTTTTGCCTTCCACACTGTGGTATATTTCAGTTAGTGGGGTACATCTTTTCCAAGTCTACTTTGAGTTTTTTGGCAGTAGTGTTTGGTGTTTTGGCTAAAATTGGGGTGATCTTTTCTGCAACCCAAAGTTGTGATGTCATGGTTGATACTCTCTGTGAACTTGTAATACAAGTATGTTGATTGGGGATTTGGTTAACCCTGACAGTACTTCCATCAGGTTGCATTCTAGCAGATATGTACCACTTGCAAGGTTTGACACTACCATCAAATCCTCTGCACCTCGCATAAAACTTCTTTCTATCAGTCCAAACAGTCTTGGCATCAAACTCATGTTTCACTGCATAAGTCTTGAAATACATCCTAAACTCCTTCATGCTTGGGAACAACTTGCCTACTTCAGTGACATGGTTCTCTTTGTCATACACATGCACCAGCTCATCATCATGTGCATCATCTACTTCATCTGCAGCTTGTTCCATCAACTGTCCATCTACATCTTCATCAGCATTAGCAGGCAAACTAGAATTCGCCCCTCTCCTGCTTATCTCTGTCATCGACTGGAATGGCAAAAAGTTTGGCCATCTCAATGTCAGGCATTGGTGCAATGACCAAATCATAGGCTCATCTAATTCAACTACATTCCAATCAACAATTGTCGCAGTTTCAGTTTCAGTTCCAGTCACTTGTCCCTCTTCGGCTATTACTGTATGTTTAGTACACATGGGAATCAATGGCCTCTGTGTAGCCCAGTCATCATCTACCATCTGCGCAGCCAATTGTGATGGCACATATCCAACCTTCGAAAAAATATTCAGATCGACGAGCTTAGCAAAAAAATTAGCCCGTTTGCTTGTCCAGCCGTTTTGCCGATCGATTTCTTCAACAATCTGTTCACCATCTTATATTCTCACATACTCTCCTTTCCAATCATCAAACTGCAACGGTGATACTTCTTGCTCTAGACCCCAAACAATATTCTCCCCAATTTTTTCCACCCATTTCTTCACTGCCTTCTCTCCCATGTTCTATAGAACTTGTGGATCAATCTCTATAAACCCAACCTCCCATTTAACAATTGTGTCTCTCTCAATGTTCTGATGCTACCATCAACTAATTTTTGCCTTTGATGGAAAGAAATTGACCGTCAATTCGAAGGTCCGAGCGGCAGCATCCCCTCTGTCTGTGGCGGACAGTGTGAGCCCATGAGAAAGAGCAGGCGAGACCCTAATTGCATGCAAAATTGGATCGGAGGGAGGCGCATTACCTATTCGAAGTTGAATCTGGCGGCTCCATCTCAGTATGCCCACAGGCTCCCCTCACAACCTATCGATTCAATAAGCAAAAACATAGGAAACGAGCTGAGATCTACGGGCCTGAGAGAGGAACGGGAGGACGACTAGGGTTCGAATTCACTCACCATTTTCTAAGGACGAAGGCTCCGCCGCCGTTGAGAATGAGGGCTCCGCCACCGCCACCGAGAATGCAAGATCCGCCGCCACCGGAGAAGAAGGGGGGGGGCAGAGTGGCGGGCCCGGCACGGTCGGGCGGCAGGGCACGATCAGCTGTTTTGAGGACCAATTAAGTTGGACCCACATGTCCTAACATAAACGGGCTTGGTTGACGACCAATTTAACCACATTTAACACCCCATGTGGCCCTGGGCTATTTACACGCTCAAATGTGTCACATCATAGCCATTCATTCCAACAACGTCGCACTTCTTCCAATTCACATCAAAGACGTCGCACATGATCTATTGGCCCGCATTTTATATATTGATTGAGCGAGAGGGATCTCGTGGTCATTTACATGGTGCGGTTAATGATCTCCAACCGTGGAGAAAGATTACAGGAGGAGGAGGATAAGAGATAGAAAGATACGAGCAACTCCAATGGGCCAACCCAAACGGACGACGCATTTGTCCGCCTTTTGTCCGCTTGGGTCGGCCGCCCGCCCAGTGTCCGCCCTGTTTTATATTTGGGTCGGCAGTGCGCCCAACACGCCGACTCATTTCATGTCCGTACTCAATTTTAAAAAAAGACCCGCGGCCATAGATCATGTCAGCGACCATGTCTCATGCCGGCACCATGCCACCGCCGACATACAATGTCGGCTTCAAAAAATATCACCACATAGTTCATGATGGCGCACTCACCAGCGGCCAGCACACATGCTAGCATACAAAAAGGGGTGGGACTTGAGTTCGACCACGCCATCACGGCCCCGTGGTCATGCCAGCATACCTGCCGGCATACAAAAAAGGATGGCGCTCTCCGCCACAAGATCAGTCATCGTTGAACTTGAGCATGTCGGCCTGCATCTTCTCGAACCACGACCTCTTCCTTGGCGACACGGTGTTGAAATCCACCTACATGATCTCGACTCTGGTCATCATGCTCGCAGCAACCACTTCTTTAGCCTTGGTCTTGGCGTTGGCGGCCTCAATGTCTAGCATCTTGGCTTGCTTCTCCGCCTCCACCTCAAGCATCTTGGCTTGCTTCTCCGTGTCCATCTCAAGCCTCCTCCTTTGGATCTCCATGAAGGCGTTCATTTGCTCTTCTTTGTAATGCTGGCGCTCCTCCTCCCTTGATTCCTTCTTGTTCATCATGCCCTCCACGCTTGCAATCAAGGCGTTCGATGGCGCATCCCGCTTGTCCTCCTTCTTGGAGTTGGTCTTCCCCCGCGGCCGTGCCTTCTCGCCGTCCCCAAACTCCTCCACGGCTTGCTTCCCCCCATGCAACTTGAGGGCGGCATATTGTGGCTTGGACTTCTCCTCGTCTTTGATGACCCTAAAGCAAGGAGAGGTTGAAGCACTTGCCATTGTGTTGGACCTTGAATGCCTCCAAAGCTTGAAATGCCTACAAAACTGTATTTCATGCAATCATATTGGCAAATTGTATGCAAATGAACACGCAAGCATAAACTTGAAGACACAAAAGAGGGTGGCTTGCTAGCATACCATGTCTTGCATGCCGATGCTGCTCACAGGGCGGGCCTTGAAGCTCTCAAGAGCGGCACAAAACTTGTTGCACGCTTGATGGAAATGGACACCCACCCGCGCGTGCCCACTATTTGGTAAGGCGGAAACTTCTTGCGCTCATGAAACTCACGGTGGACAAGAATCCAAAAAGTTGAATGCTTTTGTTCGGCGCCCATCTTGGGGTCTTTCCCAATCTCTCTCCAACACTCGCAAAGAAGCTTGTCCTCGGCCACCATGTATTCTTGGTCCGATTGCCCTTTCGCTTCGGCTTCGGCCCGGCGGCTTGGTTGGCGAGCTCGTCTTTGAACAAAGGCTCCCCTTCAATGTCACACTCGTCCTCTTCCTCTTGCCCGTAGTCCTTCGGAAACTCATGGTCAAGTGGGAAGCCGTCCAGGTCCATGCCGACCTGATTACACATGAAGGCCGCCTGATCGGGATCATAGCCAGCGGCCGGCGTGAACTCCCCTTGGCGGTCCTGGCTTTGTGTCTCGCCGGGATCGTAGCTAGGGGCCGGCACACCACACTCGAAGATCGGGTTCTGCATGTAGTCCTCATCGCCGGCGGCCGACATTCCGTTGAACAGGTTGCATGCGGCCGACAACACGTCGGCCGACATCTGCCGCGTGCGTTTCCTCGCACCTCCGGATGACGAGCCACAGACCACCAGTGTGGCGTTGAGGTTGATGGGCGCGGGCGCGGGCTCGGGCGTGGAAGGCGCCACCATGCTCACCTCAGGCGAGCACTCCCCGGAGAGGCGGGAGGCCTGCGGGTAGATGTGAAAGCCGTGCATCGGGGTGCAAGCTGATGCACGGGGCGAGTCGTGCAGCACCATCCGAGGGAACGTGGATGAGCCGGTGCTGGCCGCGGCCACGACGGCGTTGACGAGGCCGTGTTGGACGGTTTTGACACGGTTCCTAACAAAAAAAAATCAAATAGTCGACTGTCCGGACGCTGAGGCCCTAGCAGCCTTCAAACACAATATCCGTGACGAGTGGCTGGCCCGGCACCTTGGACAGGAAAAGCCGAAATCTATGGCAGCACTCATGACACTCATGACCCGCTTTTGCGCGGGAGAAGACAGCTGGCTTGCTCGTAGCAATAATATGACCAAGAACCCTGGTAATTCGGACACCAGGGACAGTAGTGGCAGGTCGCGTCGCAACAAGCAGAAGCGCCGCATTAACAACAACAATGCTGAGGATACATCAGTTAATGCCGGATTCAGAGGCTCTAAATCCGGTCAGCGGAAAAAGCCATTCAAAAGGAATCCTAGGGGCCCGTCTAGTTTGGACCGAATACTCGATCGCTCGTGCCAGATACATGGCACCCCCAAAAAGCCAGCCAATCACACCAACAGGGATTGTTGGGTGTTTAAGCAGGCAGGCAAGATAAACGCCGAAAATAAAGACAAGGGGCTGCATAGCGATGACGACGAGGAGCCCCGGCCGCCGAACAACAGTGGACAGAAGGGTTTCCCCCCACAAGTGCGAACAGTGAACATGATATACGCAAACCATGTCCCCAAAAGGGAGCGGAAGCGTGCATTAAGGGACGTATACGCGGTAGAGCCAGTCGCCCCAAAGTTCAACCCATGGTCCTCCTGCCCGATCACCTTTGATCGAAGGGACCATCCCACTAGCATCCGTCATGGCGGATTCGCCACATTGGTTCTAGACCCAATTATTGACGGATTTCATCTCACTAGAGTCCTCATGGACGGCGGCAGCAGCCTGAACCTGCTTTACCAGGATACAGTGCGGTAAATGGGCATAGATCCCTCGAGGATTAAGCCCACCAAAACGACCTTTAAAGGCGTAATACTAGGTGTAGAGGCCAACTGTACAGGCTCAGTCACACTTAAAGTGGTCTTCGGATCTCTGGATAATTTCCGAAGCGAGGAGTTAATCTTCGACATAGTCCCGTTTCGCAGTGGCTATCACGCACTGCTCGGGCGAACTGCATTCGCTAAGTTCAACGTGGTACCGCATTACGCATACCTTAAGCTCAAGATGCCAGGCCCTCGAGGAGTAATTATGGTCAATGGAAACACCGAACGCTCCCTCTGAACGGAGGAGCACACGGCGGCCCTTGCAGCGGAAGTTCAAAGCAGCCTCTTCAGGCAGTTCTCCAGTCCGGCCACTAAACGACCGGACACCGTCAAGCGCACCCGGAGTAACCTACAACAAGACCGCCTGGCACGATCCAAGCAGGCGTAGCAATGCGGCCCCAACCCCAACCCTCGCAAAAAGGCGACGCCAGTACTTCGCGTACATAACTACGCTCTAGAGATACCATGGGCACAGGGGGAGGGGCACCATCACGGCACGCCCAAAACATGGCTTAAACCATACCAGGGGCTGCCGATTTTTTAGATTTCTCTTACTTTCAGGACTTCATCCTTCGGAAGGCCCGTTCGGCAGTTCAATTGCCGCACACACGATGCAAGAACCAGGGAAGCAGACAAGCCACGCCGCACTACGGAACTCCCAGGGGCTTTAGTACCCCTCAATATGGTGTAAGAAGTCCGAACACTTTAACAAGTGCGGCACCCCGAACTTATAGCATTATATGCATCGGCTCCGAATCATGTCTTGGGTCAATACTTGGGTTTGCCCGGCTCCTATGTTTTGGTGCCTTACGTTCCGCTATATCGGCTAAGGTAGCACTAGGAGAACCACTGCGATTGTGCCCCAGTTGAGCTGGGTCGAGCACCTCAGTGGAGAAAGCTAAAACTGACTGACATGATGAAGCGAGAGCTGGTCGCTATTCAAGAGGTTTTTTCGAGTCCCTAAAGACTTATGCCGCTTAGGGCGAGGAGTCGGCTCTGTCCGGCCAAGGCGTGGATAGCGCCCCGAACTCGATCTTCCGACTACCAGGGGCTTCGCCGAAATTTAAAATTATAGAATTCTATGGGTAAGTGAGAGTGTTCACGCATTATAGTCCGATTGCCTTGTTCGTTGGGCTGAGCGCCTCCCTCGAAGGACCCAAACATGGGAAAAAGAGCACTCAGGTTTATCCCCGAACACCCCAGCACTAGCGGCATGGGGGCAGAAGCCGGCGACTCGCCATCTCTCAGAATTGATAAACAGCTGCACAGAAGGTAATATTTTAAATTCCAACAACATTGCTTAGCGCACATAAACAAGTTTTCAGCGCACAGGACAAAACGAGCAAGTTTCACTCAAAAATTACATCCCTAGAACATTCATCCGCCACAAGGCGGGCACCCTTCAGAACATCCTTATAGTAATTCTTGGGCTTGCGATGCTCTTTCCCCGGCGGTGGCCCGTCCTTCACCAGCTTCTCAGCATCCAGCTTGCCCCAGTGCACCTTAGCACGGGCAAGGGCCCTACGGGCACCTTCAATGCAGACAGAGCGCTTGATGACTTCAAGCCTTGGACATGCCTCCACCAACCGCCGCACCAGCCCGAAATAGCTCCCAGGCAGGGCCCCTCCAGGCCACAGCTGAACAATGAGGCCCTTCATGGCCTGTTCGGCCGCCTTGTGGAGCTCGACCAGTTGCTTCAGCTAGTCGCTCAGGGGCACGGGGTGTCCGGCCTCAGCGTACTGAGACCAGAACACCTTCTCCGTCGAGCTGCCCTCCTCGGCTCGATAGAATGCGGCGGCATCGGATACACTCTGGGGAAGATCTGCGAACGCTCCTGGAGAGCTTCGGATTTGGGTAAGTAACAAGTAACTCACGTTTATGTGTTTGCTTTGCATAAAGAATGCCTTACCCGCCGCTATCTTCTTCATCTTATCCAACTCCTGGAGGGTCTTCTTGGATTCGGCCTTGGCAGACTTGGCATTTTCAATAGCCACCGCGAGCTCGGACGCTCGCGTCTTTGAGTCAAGCTCCAACTCTCATGCTTTTCCATGAGAGCTTGGAGCTCTTGCCGCACCTTGCCAACTTCGGCCTCATACTTCTCCCGCTCGGTGCGCTCCGAGGCTGCCCTCTTCTCGGCCTCGTCCAGCGCTTGCTTAAGGGTCGTCACCTCAGACGTGGCCCCTACAATAGCCACGATAATCCGGTCATTTTTTGCAATTGCACCCTTTTTATACATATTCAAACAAGGTATTTCTTACCTTCCTTCTCCTCGAGCTGCTTCTTGGCACGCCCGAGCTCTTTCTCGGACTTCTCGAGGCTCTGCTTCAGCGTGTCCACTTCCGCAGTCAGTGCGGCGGACGCCAACAGAGAAGCCTACATATGCATATTGACTCCTTTGTTAGACTCCTGCGAATTTTTGATCCTCTATTCGGCTTTTCTTCGTGAACGCCCAACAGAGCATCAGGGACTACTGTCTATGTGGTAATAACTATTTTCACATTATTTACTTACCTCAAAGCCTGACAAAAGGCTAGTACAAGCTTCAGTCAGTCCGCTCTTGGCGGACTGAACCTTCTGGACCACCGCACTCATAATAGTGCGGTGCCCCTCGTCGATGGTGGCGCCTTCGAGCACCTCCAACAGATTTTCTGGCGCCCCTGGTTGGACGGAGGTCACCGGCACGGTGGGCTTGTTCCTCTTGGACCTTTGAAGGTTCTGGAGCGGTGTCCGGCCCTGAGCCGGACTTGGAGCCCTGGGGGGTTTCATTCCCTTTTCTCCTGGAGTCCGGGAGGTCGCCTTGCGGCGCCTCCAGGACCACCTCCTCCCGGCTTGGGACCTGTTGGGACAACACTTCGGTGTCGTCTGTAGGGCGGGGGGAGGAAGCCGTCGGAAGCGAGTTCACATCCGACGAATCTAGTGAGCCGCTCGACGACGCGTCGAGCCGGTCTTTGGGCGGGCTGCATAAACATATTCGGCGTAAGGGAAAGCTGTGCAATAAACAAATACTATGAATTACTCCGGTATCCGGATACTTACGATTTGTCGGCGTCGGTGGAGCAGTTCGGAGGAAGGGTTTTCCCCTTCTTGGATCCTTCGCCTCCCCAGTTGGGGCGGCCTTCCTTTTCTTCCCTTCCCCCGCTAGAGGGGGAGGGGTCTCTTCTTCCTCCTCCTCGTCTTCGCGGGAGGAGTGCGTCTTGGATTCGTCGGATGATGAATCTGACACATCCGGGCGTCGGGCACTCTTTCGAGTCCCTGTGGCCTTCTTCTTGACCTTCTTCTCCGGCACCACATAGGGTGCCGGAACCAGCAGCTTCGCCAAGCGAGCATCCGCTGGGCCTTCAGGCAAAGGAGCCGGACAGTTGATCTGTCCGGAGGTCACCTGCCAATCCTGTCAAAGGTAAAGGGAGTTTAGATCCCGCATGGAGTCAAACTATGAAAAACTGATACCCTGTAAAAGGAAAAAAAACAGCTTACCGCGAGAGCGTGACGCTGCGCACTGAATCCACGATCCTCAGTAGCGGATGCGGGAGCCTTGGCGCCCTTGAAAATCACCTTCCAGGCATCTTCGTACGTCGTGTCGAAGAGCCTGCTCAGAGTTTGGTGCCGCGCCGGGTCGAACTCCCACAGGTTGAAAGCCCGTTGTTGGCATGGGAGGATCAAGCGGATGAGCCTAACCTGGACTATGTTGACAAGTTTGAGCTTCTTGTCCACCAGGGTTTTGACGCATGTTTGGAGTCCGGTTAGCTCTCCTTTTTTACCCCACGACAGGCCCGTCTCTTTCCAGGACGTGAGCCGCGTTGGGGGTCCGGACCGGAACTCGAGGGGCGCGACCCATTCGGCGTCGCGCGGCTCGGTGATGTAAAACCACCCAGATTGCCACCCCTTCAGGGTCACCACAAAGGAGCCCTCAGGACGTTGGCCATCTTGCCCACCATGGCGCCTCCGCACTCCGCCTGGCTGCCGCGCACCACCTTCGGCTTGACGTTGAAAGTCTTGAGCCAGAGCCCGAAATGGGGGCGGATGCGGAGGAAGGCCTCGCACACGACGATAAACGCCGAGATGTTGAGGACGAAGTTCGGGGCCAAATCGTGGAAATCCAGGCTGTAGTAGAACATGAGCCCCCGGACAAATGGGTGGAGAGGGAAGCCCAGTCCGCGGAGGAAATGGGGGAGGAACACCACCCTCTCATGGGGCCTAGGGGTGGGGATGAGCTGCCCCTTTTCGGGGAGCCGGTACGCGATGTCGTTAGACAGGTATCCGGCCTTCCTCAGCTTTTTGATATGTCCCTCCGTGACGGAGGAGACCATCCACTTGCCTCCCGCTCCCGACATGGCTGGAGAAGGTTGAGGTTGGGAGTGCGGACTTGGGCGCTGGAGCTCAAGTGCGCAAGAATGGATAGGCGAAGGAGGAAGATGGCGTAGGTGAAAAGGTGGATCTTTATCCCCTTATATGGATGGACGCAGCTACATGTCCCCACCAGCCTGATAAAACTCGCTTATCTCCAAGCGTCATAATCGATGGCGCGGTTGGGTTACCCACACCCGTATTGATGAGAATCCCGGAATAAGGGGACACGATCTCTGCTTTAACAAGACGTGCCAAGGAAACCGCCTCGCATGACGCGCTGAGATGGGACAGTAAAACGGTTCGAATAAAAGCTTGGCCGTGGTGTGATGTCACACTACGGTATACGTCGACAGATTAGATTTGTGTAAATATTATTCTCTCTATGGCAATATGTGGAAACTTATTTTGCAGAGCCGGACACTATCTTTGTGTTCAAAATCTTCTATGAAGTACTTGGAGGAGGAACCTGCCTTGCAATGCCGAAGACAATCTGCGCGTCGGACTCGTCGTCATTGAAGCCTGGTTCAGGGGCTACTGAGGGAGTCCTGGATTAGGGGGTGTTCGGATGGCCGGACTATACCTTCAGCCGGACTCCTGGACTATGAAGATACAAGATTGAAGACTTCGTCCCCTGTCCGGGAGGGACTTTCCTTGGCGTGGAAGGCAAGCTTGGCGATACGGATATGCAGATCTCCTACCATTGTAACCGACTCTCTATAACCCTAACCCTACCCGGTGTCTATATAAACCGGAGGGTTTTAGTCCGTAGGACAACATACACATCAACAATCATACCATAGGCTAGCTTCTAGGGTTTAGCCTCCTTGATCTCGTGGTAGATCTACTCTTGTACTACCCATATCATCAATATTAATCAAGCAGGACGTAGGGTTTTACCTCCATCGAGAGGGCCCGAACCTGGGTAAAACTTTGTGTCCCTTGTCTCCTGTTACCATCCGGCCTAGACGCACAGTTCGGGACCCCCTACCCGAGATCCGCCGATTTTGACACCGACAGCCTCCCTCGTTGCCGCCGCGACGCGGGTGTTGGTGACCTCCTGCTGCGCGGCGGCGGCCGCCGCGATGGCTTCATCCCTTGCGTTCGTGGCGTGTCTCCGGCCCTTCCTCTTGGCCGACTCCCTTGCCCGTTGTCCGGGTGTCAGCGTCTTCTTCGGCTTGGGAGCGGCGGCGGTCTTGCGGGGAGCGCGAGGCTTGCCTTTGCCGGAGGGGGCGGTCGTCATGCCGGACGAGGCGAGGGAGGCGAGGCCGGCAGCGGCGTCGAGGTTGGGTACGTCGTCGTCCATGGTGGGGGCGGGGCGGGAGCGCGCGCGGGCGGGAGGGTTTTGAGGGGAAATGGAGGGAAATGGTGGAGGCTGCCACCGACCAGCAGGCCCGGGGAGGAGAAGGTGCGCGTGTCCGTCTCGTGTCTGCGCCGACGCAAATCCTGCTGAAAAATGGGCCGGGAATGGATCGACAGGCGGATGCCAAGCGGACGCACATCCGTTTGAATCGGCACGTTGAGCCGACTTTTCTGTCCGCGCCGACCCAAACAGAAGACAGCGGATGAAATGGGTCGCCCAGTTGGAGTTGCTCTAAAGGACAACTCTCCTATCCTATGCGTGAAGCACAAGGCTACCACGCCTAGCCTGTTACAATATTTCTAACAATGGAGAAGGCGGAAGGAGGAAGACACGGTCTTGGACGCCGTGCGTCGTTATCGTAGGATAGGTTTAAGGATGGGTCTTTTTTTTTCTTCTAAATGTTCGAAATGTAGTTAAATCCGTCGCGTTTGTATGAAATCCGTCATGTTTGTATAAAATCCAGGCGTGTTTGCAAAATTTTATCCGATTTGTTGAAAAATACTTTGAAATGTATACGTGCTAGTACCTATAGGAAGCGGTTCATAATTTTTTGCCTTGGACGCCCTCCAGGTTTGCCACTCTAGCCTATATGATCATTTAAGCATCTCCAACCAGGCTCCTCATTTTGCCCCGACGCGTCCAAGCGAACAGCCGTCACGCTGGATTTGGACCTCGCCAGGCCACTTTCTCTTTTTGTTTATTCTTTTTCTTTATCGCTTTTCATTCCGTCCATCATGCACATGTAACCGGACATATAGGGAGAAAATTGTGTGTATAGTTGCATGCACAGACAAATGAGGGCTTGGAGCGGACATGTCGGGATAGCATCCAGACGTGTCCGTAGGCGTATAGAGGGATGGATTTGCTTAGTCCGTTTGTATATGCTCTTAGATGGTGGTTCTACAATATGCTCGTGTGATTTTTCTACAACAACTTCATGGAGTCGTCCTCGTCAGATGAGGAGGATGAATATGATGATGAAACAATGATGATGCAGGTGGCATACCAAACACGGAGTATATAGAGAAGCATGTCGTGAATTACAAGTGACATCGAGTGTTGAATCGAAAGAGGGCACGTGAGCCTTAAACGTTGATGGATGACTACTTTGCCCTTGCCCCCGATACCATATTCGCTGACATTTTCACCAACGCTTTCGTATGCGGGGATTTTTCTTTGATCGCCTCTACAATGGCGTCTGGGACAGTGATGACTATTTCATCTTGAAGAAGGATGTCGTTAAAAAAATTGGATTCTCTAGATAAAATAAGTGCACGGTTGCATTGAGGATGCTCGCCTATGGCATGACCACAGATTCGTGGGACGAGTACCTTCGGATGTCTGAAAACATATGCAAAGTTGCATTGGTGAGGTTTTCTACTGGGGTGATCAAGGTGTTTGGACTGCAGTACTTGAGAGAACCAACTACCGTAGACAAAGAAAGGTTCATGGCACTCTCTGAAGCTAGAGGGTGGCCAGGTATGCTCGGATCCCTTGATTGCATGTACCGGAGATGGAAAAACTGCCCATATGCTCTAGAAGGGCAATATCATGGCCATGTTAAGAAGCCCACCAACATTTTTGAAGTAGTTGCATCACAATACCCCTGAATTTTGACATGTTTTCTTTGGCATGCCTGGGTCTCACAATGACATCAACTTGATGTAGTGGTCTCCATTGTTTGCTATGTTGACTCGAGGACAAGCTCTTCTATGCAACTATACCATCAATGGTCATGACTACAACATGTGCTACTATCTGGTCGATTGTATCTATCCTTCGCGTGCGGCCTTCGTCAAGACCGTCTCTGAGCTAGTTGGTCAGAAACGAGTCCGCTTTGCCCAAAGACAATAAGATATAAAGGATGTGGAGAGAGCATTTGGAGTGCTCCAAGCCCGTTTTGCAGTTGTTCGATGACCTGCAAAAATATGTAATCCAGAGAACTTGTGGGAGGTGATGACAAGTTGTATGATCATGCATAACATGTTTGTGAAGGAGCTGCCAGAGGTATGGAATTTGAGAACATGGGTGATCTTATCCGACTCCCAACTCAAAATCAGGCCATATTTGGGGGGCGTGTCTAAATATATCAACATATTTGACATCAAAGAAGCCGTGAGCAGTTTAAGTATGTTCTGATTGAGCATCTGCAGACGATGAAATGGGACAATCTCTACTTCTAATGGAGCAGTTGGTAACCTGGTACTCTGGTTTTATTTTCGTCCGGTTTTATTTGCTCCCACCTCCCACCACCTCTCCCCACTGGTTTTCTTATCCATTGGTTTATTTTTTATTCCACTATTTTCTTTTAAAAATCAGCACTTTCCAAACATACAAAAGATCACGGATCTAACTTTTCTAACTTATCCAAATCAACCGATCTCTCTCATTAATGCAATTTGCTTTAGGAAATAAATAATAGATTTTCGGGAAACAAATAAAGGATTTAAAAAAATTAACAAGTAAACCATGATAAACAAATCTTATTGTGAAAGTGTTACTTTTTTCTCTACTCCTAATGGTGCACGTTGTTTCGTTCGTTCGCTTCGATCGATCACTAATTCCCGTTGTTTTTTTCCACCGATTCCTTTTTGTTACGATGGGCACACGTGGGCCCGCGCCAGATCCACTTCCTTACTTGCAAAACGAAAGTAATCAACCATCATTCCAAAATCTCCGCGTTATTTCTTTCCTTACAATGCATATACATACCAACCATCAATCAAACCGATCCTCCTGGAAGGCCCACAAATCAAACTCTCGCTCGCTCGTCCTCTCTCACTCAGGCCACCAGCAAGCATCATCCTTTGTCGATTCACGCCGCCATAGCACCTCTAGACTCCACGGATTCCTGTCGAACGCCTCCTCCCTCTGTCTGCGAGCGATGGTGCAGTTCGCCGCCCTCAACCTCTACCCAGCCGATCTGCCCTGGACTACGCCGCCGGCCCGAGTCCGATGATGAAGACAAAGCCTACGCCTCAGCAGCGTCCATGGGCGGGAGCAACACCACCTCCACCTCGTGGAGAGAGGAGCAGAGGGGTCCAGGAGGAGTCGGGGAGTTGGGGATGGCAGTCCTCCGATCATGACGACGAAGCCTACGCCCCAGCAACGTCCATGGGCGGGAGCAGCACCACCTCCGCCTCGTGAAGAGAGGAGCAGAGGGGTCCAGGAGGAGTCGGGGATGGTAGTCGAGGACGGTGAGTGCAACTACAACATGCCATCCAAAAATGTCACTTAGATGAAGGTTACTGAACCAACCTAGCTCTGAATGGTTCTATGTAGCAAACAGATCTGAAGCACCAACTAGCTTGAAATCTCATTGTTGATGTTACTCTACATATATATTACGTGCTTAGTGTGCCAACTTTGATATTATTTGGATTCATCCGATCAAATATGTGTGCTTTTTCTATCAAATTGCTGAGAATTTTCTTTCACTTATTACTCTGTTGCATAAAAAGTAATGGATTATGCTTTGGACATAGTTTTACGTGATTAGATGAACGAATATAACTCCATTAGTCATTCTCGCATGCATGGGCGTACATGGAAACACAATTTGCCCATGCATAACTCCATTAGACTGAATAAACATGTAATAAAGAGAGGCTTTTCTTTTGTTCTCTTTCATGTTCATGTTCCTAATGAACCTATCATGAGTGACATCCAAATTCGTCTTGATGCTGAATTAAAGGTATATTGGTTCTTAAGTATTAACTTTTATTTATTTACCTTTCGCAGATTTAAGAAGTGGAACACGGAAAGAATTCTAGATTTGTACTACCTTCTCTGTTCACGACAATGAAAGATAAGGCTTCGTGCAAGTGATCAGTTATTTTCAAGGTAATTTTTATATACACTCCAGTTGACCAATTATGTAGGATGCCAATGTACATGGATTCATAGTTTATTTTTTCTGTCTGCTTTATGTGGCCTGTCTAATTTCTTTCTAGGCTTGAGCACCTTTCCTAAATTAAGCTCCAGCATTTTTATTACACAAGGGATAATTTTTTTTCTTTTCAAATAATAGACCAAATCCGCAGTTTAACACACATACATTGAATTCATCAAGGCTAGCTTGGAATTATACTGGTCTATGACACACATAAATTTGCTGATCACATTCCTATAGGTATGTAGGGCATTAGTTGTCACTTGGGATGGGTGTGATCTGTAGCATTTGATCCCAGGAATGAATGGTTCTGTAATGGGTATGCTGTTTGGACAATAAAAGTTGAGGCCGACCTGTATTAGCACTATTATTTGCTGAGAGACTTGTTTTACAGGTGTCTGCATTTTTGTAATATGTTATGCACCTATTTGTATATGATGCACATTTTGTTCACTTGTTGCCTGGCGCAGGACGAACTTGTTGTTGTTAATTCGATTCAGTTCATCTTTAATTGATTGAGTGTGTGTCCATGTTCTAGGATGCCTATGGAGGTATTTTTTTATGCAGAGTCCTGCCCATATGTTGGAATGCAAAAACAATCATGGTTGCAAGAAGCAGCATTTTAATCACATAGCCGAAATCATTATGAGAATGATATCTACTGTCTGTGCTACCTGCTACTCCATGTCAACAGTAGGTATGCATGCACCTTGCACCTTTCGTTTGCCATCTCCAGTATTTCCCCCTCTCATTGCAGTCTCCCTCCTCTAGGTGTTATTGATACTTTGTTAGAGTTGGATGAAAAATCGTCTAATGAGTGTTTGAAACTACAGACGTCATGGCTGCTGCAAATTATGTATGTGTTCCAAAGCTCCCTATTTAAATTCGAGCAGAACAGGCAGGTTCAGAACACATGTATCATTTTTGTATGCGACTTGTTCCTACCCCATTTAGAAAATGGTACTAATGAAAACAATGATTTATATTTTACTTGCCTTATAAACGAAGCTAATATAGCTAGGGAGTAAGAATTTTGCAAAGTAGGAACAACTTCTAAGTGTGCTTCTTCGGTCCTGAAATAAGTCTTGTCTTGCGTGGTTTCGCTCGGCTTTTGTTCTAAGAAGCAAAATGCTTCAGGTTTCGGCTGTTAGGACAAACAAGTTGTAAGCCACCAATGCCGAACTGTTTAATGATATTTTAGGAGGGTCAAGAAAAAGACACAAAAGCATTGCTTGCTCCCTGATTCCAGTTTCTGCGGCCACCATTGATAAGCATGGAGCTGAGCAAATGAGTATCAAAAGGAAGTCAAGGAAACTTCGTCCTCTATGCTGCTTGCGATGTAGTTCTCTAGCAGCTCATCAATTTCACAAACTAGGATAACACCCACTATTTTCACTTATTTTAAATTGTCAGATCCTATAATGGCATGGATAATTGTGCTGATGCCATTGTTTCCTAATTGAGAAACAGTATAACGGAACGAGCTACGAGCCTCCACGGCGCTTGCCATCGCTAACCGTCCGATCAGGTCGATCTTGGATGTCCTGATATTTCTCTTGGGCCGCTGCTCGGTGGAGCTATCTAGGCCAGTTGTGATTGTTCGGGCCACGTGTGCTTACTGGGCCGGCGGTTGCGTGCGTTTAACCCAGCCGATGAAGTTTGATCTGCTCGAAAAAAAAGCCGATGAAGTTTGAAACATGATTCTAGCCCAAAAGGTGTCGCGTAGTCTCTAAATTTTCTTTTGGATACAAGCCTATTACTCCCTCCGTTCCAAAATAAATGACCCAACTTTGTACTAAATTAGTACAAAGTTGGGTTATCTATTTTGGAATGGAGGGAGTACTTATTTGTCCCGGGAAAAACTTCTACACCCACCCGTTGAGCTAAATTGTGAGATTCTTGATCACTACTTATATATCCACCCGTTGGGCTAAATTGTCAGATTCTTGAGCACTATGGAAAATTTTGGGGTTAATCTGTGCTGCACATGCGGACATTCCTAGCCTTTTGAGGTTAAGTCAGGCATGGTAAGAAGTATCCTTATATAGATTATCTGCAAATCAACGGTGGATGATTCGTTAATCCTGTATGTATGCTTCTTTGGTGGTGGCGTTGACATAGTCAATTTCTTTGTTTTTGTGTCTCTCAGTTGGTGAGGTTGGGATGCCTATCTCATATATATAAATTAAGAAACAGTATAACGGGACAGAAAGTCTCTCATTATGTGAATAATTAAATTATCCTTTATGTAACTTTGTTTTCTTGATATATATTTTTTCAAATGTTTACACAATATATTCTATATTTTTTAAAAATATACGGGCGCAGCAACGCGCGCAATCATGATCTAGTTACTATGATATAATTTGCCAAATGAGGAGGTGGGAGAGGTGCCGTCCAAGGAGGTCAGGGGGAGGAGGTCAATAAGGCTGGGGAGCGGAGGCGGAGGTTGACGGGTTAGAGAATGATCAAGCATGTGAATCTATAGCACAAGCTCATGATTTATCAAGGGAGTGGTGCTGCCGCCGGAGTAGAAAACCGTATCTCATATTAAGCTGTTTTTGTCTTTTGTTTTTGTACAAATTTGGTGCAGGCAAAATTTTGATGACGATATATATAAGATGACTAGCATTATCTTTTTACTGAGTGCATGTTCGGGTAACTCACTTAGAACGGGAGTCAGTGGAATTTGTGATAAGAGTGAGGATTGAGAGTGAGCACAGGGTGGGGGTTGGGATTCGCAACATGAGTAACACATGAGTAATAGACAGTGTTATTGATTATGATCACTTCAGTGAGTACTCTCAACAATGTTAGAAGCACTACTATATGATTACAACAGCACATTTCTGATAAAAAGTAAGATTAAAATGTATCGCCTGCAGTTAGGATTCACTGAGACTCACGGCCCCCGCGTCGCCAACACTTGGCGACACGGGGGAGATCGCGCCGCCGCGCCCTAGGCCTCCTCTCCCCGATCTCTTCCTCCCGCCGCCACCCGAGTTCACGCCGGCGAAGCCCGGGCTATGGGCCGTGACGGTAGTGGTGGGGTCTTCTCCCTCGCGCGCGGTGGCATCTTCCTCTGGCGGCGGCAACGTGGCCACTCCAGTGATTCGGCGGCATGGTGCGGCGGGATCTCGGCGGAGGATGTGGCGACAGCGGCGGCGCAGCCTCCGGCGGTGGTGGTCGGAATCTCGGATCTCACCGGGCTCAGTTGGGCTTAGGCGGGTCGACGGATCTGGTGTGCGGCGGCAGGCTTGCGTGGTGGACCTAACGTAATCGGCTGCTCTGGCACCGTGGTGGTGCCGTGGCCGGTTAGGCGGCGACGACTATTTCCTTTGGGCGATCCGTGCACAAAAAGCTGGATGGAGTTCTTCGAATAGATCTGGGTGAAAACCTGCTCTCGGCTAGATGCCAAGGCCGGCAATGGCGGCGCTCTTCGGCGCCGTTCCCTTCTTGGATGCATCGCCGTGGAGAACTTCTAGGCCAACATGCTACCTTGTGAGTGCGTCGGACCGGTGTGTAACCCAGTCCCTGTATGTGGCTAGGCTGGGGCATCTGGCGTTAGATGTTAGGCTTCGCTGCGATGTCTATTTGGTATTAAGCTCGGACAATTGGCACCCCTTCATCAAGGGGATAGGAGCAACAGGTGTTCCTTGGATGGTGGCTTCAGGCGTATTGATGTATTACTTTGTAAGGTCTTTGAGAATAATTCATAAAATGGCTGCATGCATCATTCAGATGCAGAGGCCAGGGGTACATCCTCCTTTTCAAAAAAATCTGACCAATGTAAGCTGAGGAAAAAGTTTTATTATACTTGCTCAAATATCGTGCAAATAAAGCTAAAGACAACATTTCTAATATTGTGTGAGAATTTCTTAAGCGCAACACAAGGAACAATAGATATTAATTTTTAATAGAATTTTAGTTGGATCACCGCTCTATATTTATATAGTGTTAATTTATCTCTTTTATCAATTTACATTGCAAGTGAATTGGACTTCAATAAATACCCTGATTGTGCCTGTGCTATTTGTCTCTACATGTGAAATTTGACATGCGTTATGTTTACATAATTCTAGCAAAAAAATCGTAGCACATGGCAAGGCACCGACATTCCCGTGCTATCTTATCTCTATATGTGAAAGTTTACACATTATGTCTATACAACACAACAAAAATATTTTAAAAGCCCGTGGCAACGCACGGGCATTCTACTAGTTAGAATATAAGTTTGACTATTTTTTATTTAAAAACTTAATGTTTGAATTGTAATATTTGAATTTAAACTAGTGTTGCGTTTGAATATTTTTACTATACGAAGAATTATGCTTATCTATAGTTATTTTGGAGAGGTGCGGACTTTGAAAAAAAAATGAAAACAGGGCCGAAAGTTTGATGGACATGGTCGAATAAGCGTCTCTCGTATCTATCCATGTCCGCGAATGCGTCAAGATGAATCCCGCGGGAGAACGTTTTTCGTCCGCAGCGTTTTGTCGTGGGCGCCGCGCCGGATGGGGAGGAGATATTCGCGTCCTAAACAAAGGCTGGTTCCCGGATAAGAAATGGCGTTCACGAATCCCAAGTACAGGACAAAATTTAGCTTGCAAAGGATCTAGAAACTAGCGATCCCGAATATATGCATGACTTAGCCGACCCAATTAGCCAGTCATTTTAGCTAGTAGTAGTCATTATATAGTTCCGAGTACCCACTCCAACTAACATTGAAAGAGACGTCGGCCCTAATTTTACTCGTGTCGCTTTTGTCATAATCATACTTGCATTTTAAAAAGGAAACACTAGATGCTTTATAATACGAGGTATTAGTATTGCCATGATCGATCCAGCAGTTCTTTCGCTCTATATACTTCTCCAGGCCACCACATTCTGCTTCAGGTGGCGCGCGTCACTGATCATCGATATATCCCGCGTTTGCCATGTCGAATCCGGCAATAGCTGGGGCATCCTCATCCTCGTACGTACTCCCGGCACGTCGCCGGCAGGCGGGCAGTCGTCTCCCCGCGGCATCACGATCGCTGTTCGTGTCCAAGTCTGGCTCGCACCATCACCCAGCAAACCCTCTTCGTCACGCCTCCGTCCGTGATGCCGGGCACCCTTCCACCGAAGCACGCCGGGGAGAATTCTTCCCACTCGGCCATTATCCCACTCCTCCCCTCTACCTGATGTACGCGAGGACCCGGATAACTGTTCCTTCCTGTTTAGGTAATTAAATGCTTTGCTTGAACAATCTTCCTTTTCAGATTTGCAAATCCTCCTTTAGATGAGAAATTAACAAAGTCTCATTTAATTACTATATCACTTAATTTTACCCGGTGATTCATGTGCATAACTTTTTTTATTTTTTGTTTGTTTGTTTGATTGATTTACCTTTTTTTCTTGTTCACGTCGTGTGTATCCACACTTGCATGTGTATTCCACCGTGCGCAACTGCACTTGTAGCCCCCACTCCCCTTCGTTGTACGCTACTGTATGTCCGTTAACCTCGTGCAACTACAATTACACCCCGCGTATGCAACTATAGTTGCACGCCCGCGTCGAAACCATAATTGTGCACCCGGTCCGGTTGTGGAAAACTGCAGGCTAGTTTAGTTGGATACCTAAGCTCCATGCCTAGGTAAAACTAGAGCCTGGCGTCTACGTGAGAGCATGGTTCATAATATAATCAGCTGTTGGATATAAACATGCCATGTCATTACGACACTACTAGGAAATGACCTACTAATGGCGCATCTAATTTGGCCATTAATGGCGCATTAGTGGTGTGCCATTAGTAGCACGCCATTAGTATATTTTACTAATGGCGCACCACAGGTGTGCCATTAGTATCTGGTATACTAATGGCGCACCCCAGATGCGCCATTAGTATATACAACAGTGCGTCATTAGTATGCCTCCCAGGGGGGCATGTATACCCAGGTGCTTTGGCATACTAATGGCGCATGACAGCAAGATGCGCCATTAGTGCGCCATTAGTATCCTTTGGCATACTAATGGCGCACTATGATGTGATGCGCCATTAGTATGAATATTAGGTTTTTTATTTTTTTATTTTCTGTTTTTTGCACAGGTTACAAAATGTATAATTGGACAAAATATAGACAACACACATCAACAACAGATTCATCGAATACAATAGAAGATTAGTCTCTGAATACAATTCATCATTTTAGTCTCCGAATACAAGTCATCATATTAGTCTCCGAATTGAAAAGACCGAACAAAGATAGAACATTATATTACAAGTCTCGAGACCGCGAGTTTGTCTTCACATTACAAGTCGATATCGATCATCTAAACTACCATCACATAGAAGAGAGTTGCGGTCATCACGATGAGCATCATCACGATGAAACTCGTCTTCATCCGGTTCCTCCAACGCTCCCTCCCCTCTCCCGCTAGATAGCGGGCGTATCTAGATTTGGCCTCGGCCCTAGTGGCGTACCCTTTGTAACTGTTACCGCTGAATCGGTGAACCTGTCTCCGACACTCCTCCCAGTCGTCGTAGACTCCGGGAACCTTACCCTTGTACACGACATACCATGGCATCGCTATGCAGTAGCCAAACGAAACATTAGTACCAATTCACAGACAATACATAAGCAATATATAAGTATGCAACAGAACGATCGGAAGAGAAAAGCAAGACATTAATAGCATTGATTACATCTTAAGTTGAACGACTCTCGAAACCAAAGAGACATACTACAAGTTCATTAAAGTTTAATTACAACATGAGACTCAAGGGACCGGAGCGTGGATGAAGCCGCCGTCTATCGTGGGAGTCATGAAAGAACGGGCGTTGTCAGCCTGCATTTGTAGGATTGTGTCGATGTCACTGTTGGACGGTTGATTTCTGAGGTAGAACTGCCCCGCGGTACGAAGGACATCTTGATGGATGATTTCCGCAAACTCCGACTGGATGCGAAAGAATTCTTGTCTGATGTTCGCGTCCTGGATTGCCGACACGCTCGCGGCCCAATCTTTGAGTCTACTCGGTAGCAGAAGTTGATGATGGTCCCGTACGATCGCCCGCATGTGTTGGATGGCATAGTAGGCACCCTTCTGACCGCCAGGCGGCTGCTTGACGCAGCAGAACGTCGTATTGTGGGAGAACACGTGCTTGTCGTACTTACGAATAGGCCTGGTGAAGGTGCCTCCAGATTTGACGTAGCCGGGGAGAACATCATCAAGAACCTTCTTGACATTTGTGTAGTCTACGTTCGACTGACGGTCCGGGTCGAAATACGTGGCCATGGAATATTTGGGGCTTAGGAGGATGAGCGTGCAATGTGTGTCACTGCAGAGAACACGGAATGTTAAAAGAAAAACGATCGAAATCTAAGAATTCATATGTTACGGGGCGGTTGAGGGGAGGACTTACTCGGGAAAGTAAGGCACGAGGAAGTTATCCTTATCTTGGTTTGCCAGAATGACGCCTTCGAGGTAAGAACTCGCGACTTGCCAGTCCCCAGCGCTGCCCAAGATCTTGGCACGCATGTAGAAGGGGTCGACTATCACGATGTTCGGGGTCTTGTCGCGAATGATCCGCATCTCCATACTCAGCGAAAATAGCCGAACGAAGGTGTAGTGCAGCGGATGAAGGTTCAACATAGCGTGGATGTCATCAAACCGCAGGACGATCGTACCCCCGATGGAGTTATCCACAAAGCCCTTGCCCTCTGGCACCTTAGCCGCGAAAACCGGGTATGCCACATCCTTCTCTCCGAGACGCCGCTTCTCCAAAGAAAGAACACTGTCACGCAGACTCCGCATAGCACCGGTTGCAGCATCGAGCATATTTCTCGGTAGCATCGGCCTACCCGCCACATGCACCCTCCTCGAGATATCCTCAGGTGAAGGTGGCCCGTCCTGAGCACGGATCGTACTCGGTGCCGGCTGGCCCGCACCCTTGTTAGTCTTTCTTTTGCGTGCCTTCTTCTTCTCCTGTAATGGGACCGAGTTCTGCTCACAGACCGCCTTCTTGAGTGTGTTGGGGCTAATCATATTTCGCACCTCGCCTATCTGAGGCTCGGTGAAGTCGGCAGCTGGAGGCGTCTCCTGAGAGCTAAACTGCAGACGACGCCTGTTGCAACTTGGCTTCTCCGTGGTACCAGCTAGATCGCGCACGTCTTTTGTTGGGTTGGGTTCTTGAGAAGGAGGCCCCATGAAGTCGCCACCGTACCCATGATCGGCAAAGTACTGATCGACGTTGGCAAATGTATCGTCGTCGTCGTTGTTCTGATCCTGTGACATATGCATGTTTGGATCCAGTGGCATAGGGATGTCCGGCACCGTTGCGGCGGTCTTGCCATGGGGCCGACTTGGCGCCGGCACGACTGACGGTGTTGTCTTTGGGGTGGTGTCCCCCGCCCCCAAACGAATCTGGCTCTTCGGCCAAAGCAAGGGCCAGCTCAGGCAAGCACTGAGGGTCATCACGTCATCATCGTCGGCCCCGACGGGTCGAATCGGAGGTAACAACTCGTCGCAGCCTGGCAGCACCCGAACCAGTTGAACCCTAAACAAGTTGGGTGGCATCTGGGTACCGTGGAACAAGGGGTTGCCCGGTTGAACGATTTTGCCCTTGGCGACATCGACCAACTCGTTGTTCACGAAGTGCAGGAGAGTGCACGGAACGTCGGCGGCGCCCTGCGAAAACATGTAGGGCGTCAGGGATGCCCAGTCAAAGGCAAGGAGATGAAGTCCTCGGCCGAGAGAGGCTTAATTAGTTACCGTGATGATGGCGTCGAGCTCGGCTAATGTCGAGGCACCGCCAACGACAGGCGTGCAGTTGACGGAGGGGCCGCTTGCTGCAGAGGTGTCGGCCGACGTACACCCGGGTGCATTAAGCTCCCGTGCCGGCGTTGGAGACACCAATGCCGCCTCCGCCGGAGACACCAATGGCCCCGCCATCGCGTTCTGCGAGTTGCTGGCCGTGAAGCTAGGAATCGGGGGCGGCCCCTGTTGGCCGCCCGCAATCCACGCACTAATCCCCTGGATCAAGGTAGGCACAATGGCGGTGATCGTCGCTCCGAGTTGTTGTTGCACTTGCTCTTGGACAACCTCCGGAATCCGCGCCACCTGTGCCCTGAGTTCTTGTACCTCGCGCGCCTGGCTTTCCGAGCTGGTCTTTTTCTCCTTTCGCCCACTAGTGTTATAGTATGACGACCATTTTGTCGACAAGCCTTTGCCGGCCACACGACCAGCTGACGTCGCCCACCAGGGCCGTGCTCATCTTCGTGAGGGCAACATTGTTCACTTTATTCCCTTTGAGGCTTGTGTTTTCAAATTCAGCGGGGAACTTGTATCGTTCGTGCAGCTTCGTGAAGAGGAGGTTGCGCAAATTCCCTCGGTCAGGATGCCTGAGGTTCTCGGTGTTGATCGAGACGGTGCTCCGGATAATGCACCCGAGCTGAAGCGAGTACCCCTTGACTATTCGTTCGGGCGCCGTTGGATTCCCGTTGGAGTCCACTTCAGTAACTTCCTCCTTGAGGGTGCGGAGCACGGTCGGGCGCCGGTCCTTCCGTTGCCTCTTCGGTTGGCTGCCATCTGTGCGTGCGCCGCCATCATCAGTGGTGGCATCCTCGGCGGCACCATTAGTGGTGGCATCAGTGGGGTCATCCTCGGCGGTACCATTAGTGGTCTCAGGATCGGTGGGGAAGGCGGCGTCCTCATATAAGTGAGGTTGTTCCTCCATCTCATGGGACAGCTCCCAGAATGCCTTGAAGCCCGAACCCCCGGCCTCATCGTTGTTGGCCATGTTTCTCTCTAAATAGGAACAAAGTTTGGTCAAAAAGTTGGTTATTGTCAAGGAACAAGATCTCTAAGTTGACCAAATAACCTAATTCTCGAGGAATGTCGCCAAAAAGTTGGTTATTGTCAAGGAACAATTGAGAGATGTTTGTGATATTGCCTAGGTGTTTTGGGATAGAACATGTAGTGTGTTGTTGCTAAGGTCCAAGTCCACGTTCTCAGGGTAACCTAGTTCTTGAGGGGTGTGTCTAGAAAGTTGGTTGCTGCAAAGATACAAGGTTGTGAGTTTGGTCAAATTGCCTATGATGTTTGTGATATTGCCTTGGATCTTGAAGGCACTGTTGCATGATGCAGTGGTACAGCCAGCATGGGACCTCATCTTTGCAGGCTAATTTTCTAGATTGTAACACTGGGATTTGTGCACAAGCTAAGCTAGCTAAGACAGTAGCTTCCTTGCAACCCACAAAAGACAAAGGAAAAGGGGTGAAAAGGGGGAGATGGTTAGCTTTGATGAGCAGGCAACATCTTCCTAACCCCCTTCTTTTTGTCTCCTCTCACTATCTCTCTCACACACATGGCAAGCAAGGGTGTCTGAGTGTGTGAAAAAAATACTAAACTAATCCAACCACTAAAGAAAATTAATTTTTATTTCGGTTGAGAATCGGGCACCTTCTAGGTCAAGAAAATTGGGCATGACCTTTGCTAATTTTCTTGACCTTGGAGTGCCCCATTTCTCAACCGAAACGGAAATTAATCAACGTTTCAGGAGAAAGGGGTCATTTTAGAAGATCACAAGTAGCAGCAGCATCACTTGACAAAATCACAACTAGCAGCAGCAACTCGCAGATAGCAGCAGCAGCATCACTTGACAAGTAGTACAGCAGCAGCAGCATGCATGCACTGGTCCATGGCACAAAGTCCATGACCCAGAACAGAGCACTTTACTAAAAATGAAGAAGAAAAAAGGCATGCATGCACTGGTTGTAGCAAATCATCACTTCTGAATCAAAACACCATGCTGGTGTAGCCATAGGCCCACATTAGTCTAAAATCCTGCTTTATTTTTCACAACAGAAAGGTCAAAACAACAATAAAAAGGAGAGCCCAATCTGGTCTAATTGATCCTTGGAAATTATAGAATGTTCATCTATGCATGGAAAAACAACAATTAGGACAGGGAAATTACTATGCAGCTAATAGTCTTTAAGCATTGAAACACAGCTAAGGTTACAACCCAGAAGTGATGGTTAACACTTCTAATAAACATGGCAATTTTAAATTATGACACACAATGCCATAATTAATCAAGAGTTACTACTACAATACTCATGTACTCCATCTTACAGAGTTACTCCATCACAGCAACAACAACCTTGCAGATCAAAAATGATTTGTGTAATCTGGTTGGTACTCTTACAGTTGCATAAATTGAAAAAAAATTGATCTGTGTGATCTGGGTTACAGTATCAGCAACCTTGCATTTCATTTTATACAAAATTGTACTCCATCACCAAATTCATTGATGTTTCTAAGCAAAGTTCACAAGTTCAGAAGATCACAAGTTCACAAGATCTACAGTAGCAGCAGCATCACAAGTTGACAAAATTCAGTGGACTTAGAAGTTAGAGCTAGAGCAGCATCACTAGAGTGCAACTACAAGAACAAGCACCGGCATCACTTAAGCAGCAGCAGCAACAACATCGAGCAGATTACACATCGTGGGTCACTAGAGCGGATTAAGTGATGACAGCCTACTCCTCGGATCTTTGGACAAGTAGCTGACCACCACCAGATGGAGTGGTCACTAGAGAAGATTACACATCACAAACAGGAACTCACTAGAGCAGATTACACATCCAAGCATCACTTAAGCTGTACTCCCGACGAACCGAAGGGGAAAGGGAGGGGATCGACAGAGGAGCTCACCGTCACCTACAGGTGAGCAAAGCGGGCTCGGGGGAGAGCTCGCCAGAGCGAATTGTCGACGGAGTCCGCCGGGCCAAAGAGGAAGCCGGTGGCGGGGAAGGTGTCGCGGGGGCGTCCGGAGTCCTGCGGCTTGTCCGGGGAGACGTAGTCGAGGGAGGTGGAGTGCTTGGGCACGTCAGTGTGGCATGAGGTCGACGGTTGCCACGGTGGTGCGAGGTGGCCGGCGACGGGCGCGTCGCGCGCGGGTTGCCGATGCGGATCTGGGGGAGAGGAGAAGGCGAGAGGGCGAGGGGAAGGGCGAGGGGAAGCGCGAGGGGTACCAAGCAGACTCTCGCACACGTTCTTCGTGATATGCATGACATCAAGGCTGTGAGGCACACGGTGGATCTTCCAGTACGGCAATCCCAGAAAACAGACCTCGTTTTCCATACCTTCAGCAGCGGCTCTGGCGCCTTTCACTTCTTTTCCGGCTTTGGCGCCTTTTGCTTCTTTCCCGGCAGTGGGCAGTCTTTCCAATTTTTCAACAGCTCGTCTATTTCCTCGCCGCTCCTCGTACGCGGGCGTCCTCGGGGTTCGGTTTCACCATCGAACAGATCCTTGCGTTTTCTCCACGGGTCATCGTCGCGAAGCCACCTTCGATGTCCCATGAACACGGTTTTCGAAGACCCGGGATCTCTATCTAGCTGGCGATACGTTGTGTCATCCATGCACCTGACGCATCCAGAAAATCCGTGGACCACCTGCCCCGCGACATATCCGTAACCGAGATAGTCGTGCACCGTCATGAGCAGCGCGGCTCTCATAGGGAAATATTCTTTCTCTGCGGCGTCCCACGTATTGGCTGGCGTTTTCCACAGCGTGTCAAGCTCCTCTTTCAGCAGCCCCAGATACAGATTGATGTCGTTCCCTGGTTGTTTCGGTCCTTCAATTAGCATACTCATGTGAATGTACTTCCTCTTCATGCACAACCAGGGGGGAAGGTTGTACATCCACACAAACACAGGCCAGGTGCTATGTGTGCTTCTCTGGCTGCCAAACGGATTGACTCCATCGGTGCTCGCGCCCAGCACGATGTTCCTTGGATCATTCCCAAATTCTGGGTCTTCGAAGTTTAACGCTTGCCACTGGCTCGCATCCTTAGGGTGACTCAGCATCTTGTCTTTTTTATCTATCTCCGGATCATTTGCGTCATTTTCTCGCTTCTTCTCCTCCCTATCTGCGTGCCAACGCAGGAGCTTTGCTACCTTAGGGTCCGTGAAATACCGCTGCAGACAAGGAGTGATCGGAAAGTACCACACCACTTTTCGAGGAGCTTTCTTCCTCTTCTTGTATCGAGTGACGCCGCACACCGGACATATGGTAGACTCCGCGTGCTCGTCCCGATAAATGATGCAATTGTTCATGCACACATGGTATTTCACGTGCGGTAAATCCAGAGGACACACGATTTTCTTCGCCTCCTCCAAACTGGCCGGGCACTTGTTCCCCTCGGGAAGACGTTCGTGCCAGAATGACATGTTCTCATCGAAGCATGCGTCGGTCATTTTGTGTTTTACCTTCATCTCCAGAGCCATGAGCGTTACTTTCAGGCGGGTATCATTGGGCCTGCATCCTTCATACAATGGAGTAACCGCGTCTAACTCAAGTTGATCCATCTTGGCTTTCTCTCAGGCGGCAGCTCTTGCGTTATCCGTCTGCTTGAGAAGCAGCTCTTGAATATGAGGGTCCTGCACCCAGCCCATCGATGGTCCAGCGTCGTCTGCTCCGTCGGCATCATCATCTTCATGATCATGCCCGTCGACTGCTCCGGCATCTTACTCATCATCATGTCCTGCATCTTCTGCATGATGACTGTGTACAGCATCACCGTCGTGATCATCTCCTGGGGATTCTTCGTCTTCTCGCCCGCCCGAGCCGCGGTGGTTGTCTTGCTGCCCTTCCTCATTTCTTGCCCGGCCCCCATGGACGACTTCGTAGTCATCTTCATCACCTTGCCACCGATAGCCATCCATGAAACCACGCAAGAGCAGGTGGTCCCGCACCTGCCCGGATTCCGGGTCCGCAATAAGGCTCTTCAGCTTGCATCTTCGACACGGACATCTTATCTCCGTCTCGTTCTTTTGAAGCATCTCGGCCTTCGCGGACCTCGAAAACCTATTCACGATGCCTTCGGTCATCATGCGGACCATGGTCGCCTGCGGGGTAGAGCAAAATGATATTTTAGAACCAAGAAAAAATTTGGCATGACTTTCCCTAAAAATAGGACCAAAAAGAATGCTTAATGCCAAAATTCTCGCCGAAACGGAAATGAATCAACATTCCGGCAAAATATTGGCAACTATCGAATTTCAAATACCGGTACACCTCCAAACACAAACACATATGCAACACCATAAACATATGCAACACCACGAACATACATAGATCTAGCTAGGCTATAAAAAGTGCATGTGCACATTGTTGTAGGGAGAACAACATAAATATAGCTTCCCCCCTTACTTACCTATCAAAACAAGGTAATTTAACCACTTAAATTGAATGAATCTATGGTGGAAATGAGGTGAGAAAGAGGAGGCACCCGAGACAAGGAGGAGGTGGAGAGAATGAAGTGGGGAGAAAGTGAGTGTGGGTAGGAGAGGCTGTCCAAAATATCTTGTTGCTACCCACTTACTAATGGCGCACCAACTCTAAATGCGCCATTAGTAATCCAGGTTACTAATGGCGCACCTCCTGGTGGTGCGCCATTAGTAGTTTTGCAAAAAAAAATACTAATGGCGCACTGTCCCACAGTGCGCCATTACTAGTTTAAACTAGTAATGGCGCACGGTGGAACAGTGCGCCATTAGTAGTTTTGCAAAAAAGGGAATAAAAAATATAATAAAAAAACAACATTAGTGGCCCACTTTCCGACTGGTGCGCCATTACTAGTTACAACTAGTAATGATGCACTGTGTCTGGATGCGCCATCAGTATGTTTGGACAGGCGCACTAGTTAAAAAAAATTGATACTAATGGCGCACCCTGGGCCAGGTGCGCCATTAGTAGTTTCAACTCTAATGGCGTATCAGTAGGTGGTGCGCCATTAGTATATACTAATGGCGCACCGCTTGTCTGGTGCGCCATTAGTATCAATCCCATCTATAGCCCTTTTTCTAGTTGTACGAGTTACCAATATTAATTATTCATATAATAGAGTTGACTATAAGGTTGGTTATAAGTGCATTTTTTTACTTTCTCTCTATCCTTTTCTTTTCATTAAATGCTTTACATAGAAGCACGTGTAGAGGTTGGTTCTTGCATACTCTATAAGGTTGTTTATAACTTAGGGGGTGTTTGTTTTTAGGGACTAGAAAAAGTCCCTCTTAGAGACTTTTTTACCAAATGGGAGGGACTTTTTAGGGACTAAACTAGGCATTTGGGACTAAATGAAGAAGACTCTCAAGAAGAGTCTTTTTGGGACTTTTTGGGACTTTTCCAACAATGCCCCTCCATGCACCCATTGGCCCGCCACCCCATGGTGTTGTTTGATTGTTATTTTTCTATATACTAGGGGTAATATGGTCATTTAATAACCTCTAGGAAGGGACTAGGGACTTTTTAGTCTCTGAAAACAAACAGGGAGGGACTTTTTAGGGACTAGGGACTTTTTAGTTGCGACTAGAAAAAGTTCTAAGACTAGAGAACCAAACACCACCTTAGAGTAGTAACATGCATATGTTACTAGTCTATGTTACTTCCTACACAGTGGGTAACATATGTGTTGTGTCATGCATCACTTCATTTATTAGGTTGTAGACTCGTCTTTTCTTGATATGTGTGATGTTAGGCCTCTTTCAATGCATGGGTGCTTAGATGAGGTGCTAAGTGCATTAAAAATCTTAGCAACTAGTCCCCCCACAATGCATAGGTGCTTAGCTTTTGTAGCTAAGCTTCCCTCATAGAATTGTTTAATAATTAATCTACTTCATGTATTGGTTGGTAGTCACTTTACATAGGTTCACGTGCTTAGCACCGTTTCTTCCTGGGGTCACCATAATGCTCTCTCTCTTCTTTAATTACTTTGCCACATCATTATTTTGCTTATGTGGCGTCCTTAGCACATGTACACCTTGGAGCATTGGGAAAGGCCTTACAGTAACTAGCTATGTTACCACATACCTCTTTTTCTTCATTAATTACATGCCACATCATCTATTTCACATAGATAAGTGTGATGTTACCATCTATGTTACTCCCACCGTGGATAGTCCTTCACTTTTTCCTTGTCTATCTTATCCATATAGGTAAAAGTGCCAGGTTTATAGTCCATTATTGTACATGCATGCTCCGAGAATTTGAGAGAAATTGGCTAGCTAGGCTAGCCTGGCTGTAGCGTGTTTGGTGTGTATCCACCGCCTGGCCGGCTATTAACAGCCCATAAATAAATGTTGGCTCATGACCCCATCCGACAGTTCGCAATGAAGAGTAAAATATGCGAGCACCCGTGCCAAAGTATAGAACTTGAACTTGGGTGGACTGATTCCACTACAAGAATCCTAAGCATCTGAGTTACGCTCGGTGAAACCAATTTTCTAAGAGCATCTCCAACAACAGATAAAAAATGCAATCAAGACAAAAAGACTAATTTTTTGGCAAAAGATTTCTCTAACAATAGACCAAAACCTTCATGGCCACCAAATACTTTTTTGTTCCGGACCAAATAATTGCTATATGTGTGGCATACTAGCAAAAGAGCCCGTGCAACGAAAGAAAAAATACCACACTCCACTAACCCAATAACTATGACTCAAGATCCCAACAAGCAACATCCTTCATAACACATGACATCTCATCTATGTTGCCACTTATCCTTCTTCCCACCTTCGCCGGCGGTGGCCTCACAGTGCTCACACAATCCAAACACGTTTGAACGTTGTCAATCCTAAGTCGTCTCTCTCCCGGTATAAGATGAGACATGCATGCGTTGTTATAGATGATTTCTTTTGTCTCCAATCCTGGTTTTGCTTAGGTGTTCATTTCCAATATGAATCGGCACCGGTATGAAAGAAAGACGGATATCGTACTCTTGATTAAGCTTCCACCCTAAATAGTATTTAAAAATAACATCATATTCAGATTTTACTTATTTTTCTACTCAAATTCCACATATAACATTAGATATTATTGCGGGTTGATTAAACTAAATATCAGGGGGTTTCCTACAAAAATAAAAAATCTGGCTTAAAATCGACTTACGGGTTGATTACTAGAAATGTCAAGGGGGTTTATGTAAAAGCAAAAACTGACTTAAAATTGAGCTGCGGTTTGACCGCCAGAAACATCAGTATTTTTTTGTGAAATAGCATGACGGATCAAGAATATCACCTCCCTAGGTATAGATTTGTTCTACACTAGTACAAGGCCAAAAACAAAAACCTTAGTCGCGGGAACCCCAATGGTCCGATCTTAAATTTCCCAACGCCGAATCGCCTCCCGCAGCAACCGCTAGCCTCGCGGTCGTGCCTCCTACCATCGGGGGTAAGAGCAAGTACAATATCAGGCTTATAGCTTGCCTACATGGCAATTTTGCCTATGTGGAGGAGAGAGATATGAAAAAGTGAGGGGAATGGGCTTTCACGCAAGAGTCTAGCTATATGCGGATTCCTAGGCTGATACAATAAATATGAAGAAAGAGATAGAGAGAAGATGAGAAAAGGTAATACTCTTATAGCAAGGCTTATAGCTAACCTTATTGTATGAGTGGCTATAAGTGATGGCTTTATATAACATGGCAACATTATATAGCCAGCAGTTGGCTATACTATTAACCATGCTCTAAGAAGTCAAAGGTCGTCCACCACATAGGGCTTGGGACGCCACCTTTCGCAAGGGAAGTGTCACAGGACCCGGTGACGCCGCCAAGGCTCCCTTGCATGTGAAGAGGCCACCACATGACCCATCGGTCGGGGCTGCACCCCGCACGAAGAAGGCAACTATTGTGCCGACGACCCCGCTGCCGGCTATCCCTCCCATCACACCATCGGCTCTTCGAACACCGCTTGTTGTCTCGTCAACTCACCTCCCACCGGCCGCCGCACGAGCATGAGCCAGCTTCACCCGTCGCCACAACCGTCGGCGTCTCCAATGTGTTCGCTGAAATGATCGGAAGGAAAGCAAATTTTGTTTTTTAGTTTTCTCATTGATTTTCTTTTCTTTTTTTACGGGAAAACATCCAATCTATACATCTTTAATCATTGCGGTACAATAAACACTAAAAATAATAAAAAATTACATCCAAATCCGTAGACCATCTAGCGACGACTACAAGCACTGAAACGAGCCGAAGATGCGCCGCCGTCATCGCCCCTCCCTCACCGGAGCCGGGCAAAACTTGTTGAATGTAATATTGTTTAGATCACTAAATTATCATGTCATGGTTTGTTTGGATATCAGTCATGGAGTGGAGAAGAAAGAAGTCTAATTTCTACTCTCCAGGTTTTGGTCTGCTGTGAAATCGGAAAATTTTCTAAAGACCTCGTTCTTCAATTTATTGGTTTGCCGTTGGAGATGCTCTAAGCACCTGGGGGTGACGCCGGTTTAGAATAGGAGTACTTTGATCGATGGGAAGCAACAAATAAACACTCTTTCTCTCTCTCTCTCTCTCTCTCTCTCTCTTCTCTAAAAAACTCTCTCTCTCCAAACACCCGATGAATACAACATGTCAAAAATGAAAGAAAAAAATAGATGTTTTATGGCATGTACAATAGTGCTATCTTAGCAGTGCCACATAGGATAATTGGTGAGGTGAAAGAGAGAGAAAACATAAAAAAAAGGTTTGCCTTCTCTTAATTAAGAGATGATCTCTTATCAACAATTATGTCACCACATATTTATGGATATCTAGTTATTGGAGACAAGACTAAAAATAATCCATTGTACGTCACGTTTTATTGTCTTATCTAGACTAAGATTAAGGCAGCCTTATCAATCATTGTACATGAGCATTTGTCTTAAGCACCTGCATTGTGCACATGCTCTGAGGTTGCGACTTGGTAGCTATCACAAAGCCTGACACTGGACAGAAAATCCCTCGTTCTCCAGTGAACAGTCAACTGGATAGGATTTTTTTTTTTGAACAGAGAAAGGCACCCGAAGGTACCAATATATTCAGCTCACAGAACATTTTACAGTCGAGATTACACCATCTGCTAGAATAAAGAGAAAGAAGAACTGCAGATGTAAAGAAAGAAGAGCTGAATAAAGACATATGAGAGAGTAAGGAACAAGATCCTTGCTGAAGAACAGCATGTCCTAAGAAACAAAGGAAGAGAAGGGGAAAAGGAAATTCTAGCTTTGACAGCAATCTCCTTCTTTCCAACAACCGAGCATAGACCATCATATCATGTTGAGATGAGGAACTTCCTAGAGCTATCAACTTTCTCCTAAAAGCAATACACCTTATGAAGCTGAATTCCTACAAAATTAAAATCAACAAGAGAGGCAGCTACAGGACATGATTCAGTGACATGAGAGTGAGAAGAGCAATTGAGTGTAGGTCCTCCAGCCATTTGAAAAATTTGATGAGCTAAATTGTGAGCCACCCCATTCAAATTCCTAGAAATATGAAAAACTTGGGGATTAAGATTAGAAGTAGAGTTTACAAAAGAAGCCACTTCTTTTCTATTATTCCAAGGAGTGGAAGAGTGAGCAATATTCCTGGCAGCAGAAACAGTGGCAAGAGAAAGAGAATCAGTTAAAAAAGTAGGAGTTTGAATGTTAAGGCAAGCCGCCAATTGAGCTGCACAAGCAAGAGCAATTGCTTCAGCTTGAAGAGGAGTGTCCGTCGAAGGGCCTGAAGCTTGAACCTGAATATTTATTTCCCTATTAGAAGAAGGAAGACAAAAGTAAACTCCCACACCTGTGCGCAATTGACCTTGCTGAAATCCTGGAACTCTAGAAGTTCTGAAAGCAGCATCAGAAAACACTTTAGCACCATTAATGAGAAGGTCTAATTTGAGAGTATTGCCTTGCTTAGGAAGAGGAGAATTATCTGGTTGAGAAGCCTGCAAAGACTGAATATTAGTAGAAGGCAGAATCTCCTCTTGGAGAATATTATTCAAACTAGTAGCAGCAATTTTAATTTGGTAGGGAAAAGAAAATTTCCTCTCAAAGAGGAAATCATTTCTAGCCTTCCAAATGCACCACATAAAATTGAAAATATTTTGCAAAGATGCATAAGGATGGCCCATAGAAGCAAAGTGAATCAGAAGGGAATGCATTGAAGAGTGACCTTGCACAAGGATGTCAGATCTAAGAAACCAAGGAGCAGAGAACCAAGCCACTCTAGCAAAGTCACAAAGAAAGAAAAGGTGAAACTCATCTTCTTGCTGAGCACATCTACAACAATTCTGCGAAATGTGAATAGAAAAACGGCCTGCTCTCATTCCTGTGGGCAAAGCTTTGCTAAGCATCCTCCAAGCAAAAGTTTTAACCTTGGGCAATAAATCTTTCTGCTTCCAAATAGTTTTAAGAAAAGCTTTCAAATCCAAAGGAACATCCAGAGGAGCAGTTCTAGGATTAGTATGAATGTCTTGTAAGCAAAGTTTATAAGCAGCTTTGGAAGAGCAAATACCATTGGGAGCCAAAGGCCAACAAAGAATATCAGCATTATCATCATCGAGAATATCAATGTTGATAATCTGAGTAGCCAAAGGTTGCTGAAAAAGAGAGAAAATGAGCTGACGGTTCCATTGCCTTTGCCCAGGCTGCCAAAGATCCCTAACCAAGGAGGGATAAATAAAGCCTGATGGTTGAGGAATGAGAAAATCATGAATAGAGTCCCAAAGATTGCACCAAGGCATGCTCCAAATAGAAACATTACCTTGGGTGAGTTGATAGAAGGCATGCTCTTTAAGTTTAGGAAGCATTTTTAAAATGGAAGACTAAAAGGCAGATTTAGGTGGATTATTAGTAGCTTTCCAAATAGAAGTGGTAGAAAAATATTTGGCTTGAAGAACACAATATAATTGGGAGGAGGGGTTTTTAGCTAACCTCCAAGCCGCAGCAAGAATAAGACTCTCATTGACGGCTTTTAGATTTCTGATTCCAAGACCACCTTCAGACTTGGAGTTGGTAATATCCTTCCATGCTCTGAGACAAAGACTCCTCTTAGAATCTGTTTCTCTAATCCCTGTCCACCAAAAATTCCTAATGATAGAAGTGAGCTTGGCAATAATTTTTTTTGAAAACAGAATGTTTGCCATATAGTAAACAGGGATAGCAGAAAAGACAGAGCGAATAAGTTCAAGACGGGCAGCATGAGATAGCATGTTAGCTTTATAAGAGGGGAGCTTATTTAAAAATTTATCCAAAACAAAGTTATAAGCAGCACCCCTATTCTTAGCAGGCAAAATTAGAGGATGACCAAGATGAGTGAAATTAGCATCAAGATTAGCAACAGGAAAGACTTGCTTAATATCATTAATAATATTCTGAGAAACATGATTACTAAAGAGAATGGCAGATTTATTCCAGTTAGGAGTTTGACCAGAAAGAGCACAAAAGTGTTGAATAAGACTGGCCATCGTCTGAGCCTCCTGATAAGTAGTGTGCCCACACACCAGAAGATCATCTGCAAATAGAAGAGAATGGACAGAGGGGCAGTTTGGTCCAAGAGAAATTCCCTGCAATTGGTTAGCCTGCAAAGCTTCATTAAGCAAGATGGAAAGTTCATTAATTGCAAGAACAAACAAGTAAGGAGACATGGGACAGCCTTGTCGTATTCCTCTGAAGCTCTTAAATTTAGGAGAGGGCTGGCCATTAATGAGAACAGAGAATGAGGGAGATGAGATGCATGCATGAACCAAATTAACAAAATGACCATGCAGCCCTTTACGAGCCAGAGCAGAAACAATGAAATTCCATTCTAAACTATCAAAAACTTTGGCAAGGTCAATCTTAAGCATAAAGGCATCATATTCCCAGGATTTAAGAGAAAACGAGTGAGCAATTTCCTGAGCAATGATAATGTTGTCACTAATACATCTACCCTCAATAAATGCTTGTTGAGCTTGGTCAATGTAATCAGGAAGATGATGCTTAAGTCTATTCGCAAGAGACTTAGCAATGATTTTATAAAGCACATTACAAAGACTAATAGGACGGTAGTCCATGGGCACAAGAGGAACCAACTTCTTAGGGATAAGAGCAATATTGGTAACATTTATGTGAGGGGGAAGTGTAGCAGTATTATAGAAGTGAGTGACAAGTTGAGTTACCTCATCCCCAATTCAATCCCAAGTAGCTAAATAAAATTCTACATTGAACCCATCAGGACCAGGAGAAGCATTAAGCTTCATGTCTTTAAGAATCCGCAAAAGTTCAGTCTTGTCTGGAATAGAATAAGTAGGATCATTGTTGTCATTAGTCCAAATAGGGGAAGAAAAAGGCCTGCCAGCATAAGTGTTAGGAGAGGAAAATATGTGTCTGAAATAATTAACAAATGTTTGCATCATGGCCTCCGGTTTGAAATGAATATTGTCATGCTCATCTTTGATAGAACAAATAGTATTTCTTTTTCTATGTTTGAGCACAACCTGATGGAAGAATTTTGTGTTGCGATCACCTTTTACAGCCCAAGACTTTTTACTTCTTTGCCTGTAAAACTGATTGAGTTTGGAAAGCGTAAGTTCATACCTATTAGTAAGAGTACTTTCCAAAACATGGTCCTGTTGGTGGAGAGGCAGCTGTTGCAAATCCTTGATTCTGGATTCTAGCTCAGCAAGTTCTTGTTGAAGAGGTTTTTTCTTCTTGCACCAGACTTTTAAAGATCCTGCCAAAGAAGATGACTTTGCAGCAAAAGAGGTCAGGGAACTAGAAATCCAATTATTTTTAGCAAAAGAGTGAAAATCTTTTTCCATAAGCCACCAGTTTTCAAATTTAAAAGATTGTCTAGGCCTAACAAGTTTACCTTCCGAGGAAATTAAAATGGGAGCATGGTCACCAAGAATAATAGGAAGATTCAGCACTTTAGTATTAGGATAAAAAGCGCACCAATCAGAATTGACCAAGCATCGATCAAGACGTCTATGAATGGGCTTAGAAGTATGTTGCCTACCACGCCAAGTATAAGCAGGACCACTATAACCAATATCAAACAGCCCACAATTTTTAACAAGAGACCTGAAAGCATTCATACGATAGAAGTTGATATTACCATCACACGCATCCACATCATAAAGGATATCATTAAGGTCCCCCATACAAACCATGGGCTTTCCTAGGTTATCATAGACAAAATCAGCAACTTGGTCCCAAATGGCATTAGTCTGCCTGTGATACGGGTCGCCATATATACAAATAAGACAAAAGTTGACCCCTGAAGCTGCATGAACTACATTTGCTAAAATATAGTGAAAAGCAGCAGCATGCACAGAAACTTTGAGCTCATCGGTCCACATAAGCCAAAGGCCACCTGAGGCACCTCTAGAAGGAACAACAAAGCCGTTGGCAATATCAAACCTATTAACAAGATCGACAGAACGGACTTTGGAAGACTTGATTTCTGAAACAAATGTTACCTGTGTCTTCGTAGACCGCATCAAGTTGGCAAGATAAAGCATCCTCTCACTGCCAAGCCTTCTGCCCATACCTCGGCAGTTCCAGGCGATGGCCCTCATAGCGCCCAAAAGATATCTGGAATCGAGACAAATAACTCTGCCTTCCTCACCCCACTCTCTTGGCTCGGCGCGAGCCCGGGGTCACCCACAGCAAGGAGACGCCAGATCTGCGAAAATAAGACCGTTGGGCAGAAGCTCCGGATCTGTGGCAAAAGTGGAGAGCAGCAGCAGGTCACTAACAGAATCGGAGGGCAGTGAGTATCACGGGGAGGGAAGAAGCAGAGAAGCAACAAAAGGGGATCTGGATGAGCAAGATGGATTGAGGGAACAAGAGGAAGTAGAGAGGAGACACAGAGGAGAAGGGAATCCGGGAGACGAGGGATGAGATAGGAGATCAGAGAAGGAAGGGGGGGAGAAGAAGCGGCATCACGCCAGTCACCGGGAAATCGCCGGAAATCACCAAGGAGGCAGAGCACTAGACGGAGGAGCAGGGGAGCTCGCGGAGAAGATAGGATTGAGTTGGTACGCAGATGCAACGGGGGCCAAATGGCGGCAAAAAAAGGACACATTCTTGATCCTTAAATTAACAACCATGGGGTCGGAGCGGAGCGGAGACTGGTCTGCGCAGGTCCAGGTACCAAAGCTCAAAAACAAATACTCCCCTGTCTCCTCCTTGATCCTTGAGTACCACCAATTTGGAGATTTGCAGGACCCAATTCATGAGTTGTTGTCTGCGCTAGCTAGCTGCCCTGTCTCTTCGCTCCCGCGAGAAGCCAAGAAACAGGGGAGCGCCGCCCGCGGCGCAGCAGCAGCAGCTTCATCCATGGCGACGGGGGAGGGGGCGGACGGGACTGGCAGGAGAGGGGTCCCTTCCTTGCTCCAGGACGGCGGGACCGGGCAGGACGAGCACATCGCGTCCGACGTCACCCAGGCAAGCCTCGACCTCTTCCCCTGTACATCGACTCTGACGGAGACTGAGGTGAGCTGGGATTAAGGGGAGGCTCATGTGGAGCGGTTGATTTGATTCAGCTGATAGGGTGGACGCCGCTGATCGAGCTGAGGCGGATCGCCGGGAAGGAGGGGGTGGGTGCCCGCATCGTCGGCAAGATGGAGGCCTACCAGCCCCTTTGCTCTGTCAAGGATCGCAGCGCTCTGAGGTATGATCAGGCTCGTTTCTTTTCACAAATCTTGGGATGGTATCAGGTTACAGAGCTAGTTTCATTTCTGCTAGTTGGGCAATTTGTGAAAAGTCAACGGGGGCTAAAAGGAGCTAAATTTCCATTTAGTCTAAGATTAAGGCTTTCTGTAAACCATCATTTTCATTGTTTGGCCGTAGGGATTTGTGTGATAAGGTGGTGATTTCAAGTATATCTTCTTGCACTTTCCAGAATCGATTTTGCAACTGTTGTGCCATCTCTTCATGTTTTCTGCAGGATGATTGAGGATGCTGAAGAGAAGGGGCTGATTTCACCCGGTGTCACGACTCTAATCGAGCCGACCAGCGGTAATTTGGGCCTAGGGTTGGTTCTGATTGCTCTTAGCAAAGGCTACAGGTTCGTCGCGGTGATGCCGGGCCAATACTCGCTTGATAAGCAGATCTTGTTGAGATACATGGGTGCTGAGTTGTTTATAACTGGTAAGTTCCAGACAGATAGCATCATCTAAGTTGCTTCCTGCCTCAAGGAAAATCAAATGTTTATTTATTTGCTTAGGTCTGATTTTTCCTTGCAGTCGCTGTGATTTGTGTTTGTAAACTTGTTTCTTTTGTGTAACCACATGACAGATCCAACACTTGGGTTCCCAGGAATAACCGACAAGGTCGAACAGCTCAAGAAATAATTACCGAATGTACACGTTCTTGATCAGTTCTCGAATCCAGCAAATCCTGATGCACACATCAGATGGACTGGTACTGTCCAAGATGACTTGACTGATGATATTCAGAAGAAAGGAGTACTTTCTTTTGATCTATTTTTACAAAAGAAGATGTATGCTGTTTTCAGGACCTGAGATTTGGAAGGATACTGCTGGCAAGGTGGACATATTTGTTGCCGGTTCAGGCTCAGGAGGCACAGTGTCTGGTGTCGGAAAGTATCTGAAGATGCAAAACCCAAATGTGAAGATCATTTGTGTGGAACCTACAGAGAGTTCAGTTATTTCAGGTAATAAAAAATCTGATGTTGAACTTCAAAACTGATGGAGTGCTTACCACGTATCCCTTGGAAATCATCAGTAATGGCTAATTAAGGTTAGATAAATATTTTGTAGTGCTTTTATACTTCAAAGTACCATACTTTTAATTGAAATGATATTTACTATAGAGAATCTGCAAAATGATTTGGTATCTTATATTTGTTGCAGAATATCCTCTAAAAAAAACGTTACAGAATGGAGTACTTTTCTTTGTGCAGTTGTAGCTCTGCTTGCTGCTTAGTTGTCAGTCCATTAGTTCCACTCGTTGTCATCTTTTTTTTTTTTGAGAAAATGTTTCACTTGTCATCTTGAAAGGATGCTTTCATTTGTTAGGCAGCAGATAAGTATCAATGTGTCACGCTTTCATCGTATCTCCATGATTGATTGAAACATGCGGTCCAGATAATTCTCTGGCTACACGATTGCTTCAGATTGTGTGGTACCATTGCTTCAGATTGCTCCATTAGTGACAGTGACACTCTGTTGACTTACGTGTTGGTATTGTTCAGGTGGGGAACCAGGAAAACATAAAATCCAGGGAATAGGACCAGGATTCTTACCTGAGATCTTGGACACCTCGGTCATTGATGAAACGGTCACCGTGACCACCGAGGACGCAATGGTGAATGCGAGGAGGTTGGCAATGGAAGAAGGCCTGCTTGTGGGCATATCTTCTGGGGCAAACCTGGCAGCTTGCTTGAAGGTTCACATCTCATATCTAATTCGACCTTTTTTTGTATTAATGGAAAATGGAGAAACATGGTTTCAGTTTTTCTTTGCATTTAAATAAATAAAAAAAATGGGCTATTAACTTCGTTTTCGGTTCTCTTGACTTTACTTCTTTCATATTTAACAACTCTTCCAAGTCAATGTATCTTCAGGTTGCAGCGAGAGAAGAGAACAAGGGGAAGATGATTGTGACCATGTTCCCGAGCGGGGGCGAGAGATACATGAACTCGGACCTCTTTGCAGCTGTAAGAGAAGAGTGTATTGCCATGACCTTTTGATCTCACATCTTATAAACTCGAAAGAGTTGTATGTGAAGGGTATATGTAGTCGGTTACCTTAATGTGTTGCAGTGGACAACATTCCTACGGAGTTTACCTGCAAGGGATCATGAATTGTTATTAGTCACTGAATGAATGCCCAGGAATGTGTTACTAGATAATCATGCCATAGCGTCACTAAGAAAGAACATATATTTTTCAATTAGCTATACAGAGCATAATTAGCATACATCCAGCCCATGCATGATTAGGATATACACACGACAACAAAATTAAAAAAACACCAGCAATAACAAGGTCATATGGGACCAAAAGCATGCCTAAGACGAGGGGGTGGAGGGCTATCCGTAGACTGTGCCGCCACCCATGTGGGATAAAAGCATTTACAACGTGATTTGTTAGTATGATTTGGTGCTACAATATTATGAATGTTTCTTCGTGAAACACCATTTTCGATCTTGGAAACTAGCGGTCATCCCTTCATAATGGACATAAAGGATATTAACGGTAGCCTCGTACTCGAATGAACTAAGTGCCACTTAAATTCTCTAAACTTGTCTTCGTAACTATACAAAGTAAACAAACAAAGATCCTCGACAAAATAAACTAGATACCCACTTGAGCCTAGTTCTATTTTTCTTTGCTGAAATTTTAAGACCAGGGGATCTGGATAGCCAATTGTCCCTTCACATATTTATACTCGAACCATTGACCACCCTCCAAATAATACCATTTTTCAGCAGATCCAGTCCATGCATAATTCCATGCCAAGTAGATGACACTGACTGCGGGAAAACATTTTATTGGTTCTGTTGGATCAACTCGGTTCTTCACTGCGTGAGCAAATTTTGTTCTTGTTCCGGAGAGCCTGGCATTTGAGGATTGATTTAATTTTTAGTAAAGCTCTGCTAATTTTGTGGATAGCTACTGGAGGTCCTTTTCCTCCTGTCGCGTGAGTTAAGAGTTGGTTTCTTTAAAGGGAAAAGGGGTGGTGGATGAGTTGAGGCAGCCGCCCACGGCTTCTAGGTTTCATGTGGAGTTGAAAACCCTCCTTCTGATTGTATTAGGATTAATGTCGATGCCAACTTTATGGAGAGTACTAAGGCCGCCAGTGTAAGAGTAGTGTCCAGGAATTCGGTTAGATGTGTTATCTCAACGTGGGGTTATATTGGGCGGTGCACCGGTGTGGATGAAGCGGTGCTTAGGGCTTGCCTCGTTGGTCTCTATATCAGTATGACCCTACATATGCCTATTATTTTGGAAACTGAATTTGCGTTTGTGACATCCCTAGCTTAGTCATTGCATAATCATCATGTCCTCATGTTTAAATTCAAATGAATTTGAAATGGGGATTGATAAACCCTAGCACCAGATGAAATTCAACTAGGATAAAAAAATCAATGAACCCACAATGCCCTTCAATATTGTTCATGATTTAGGGAAAAAGGTGAAAGCCCTAACCATAATGGTGCACATTTTTCCGGGACATATATGGGATTTGTAATAATCCATATTGTATTTGAGTTGGAGCAAATAAATGCTATATATGTTTTTATAGCTCCAGTAATTTTGAAACTTGGTGAGGGCCATTGGAATAATTCAGAGAGTGCCCACAAAAAGTTTCAGAATTTATGAAAATGGTTTAGTCTTTGAACTAAATCAAAACAGAACAACAAAAATAGAAAGCAGAGAACATAATAGGAAAGGCACAGGGAGAGAGAACTTACCGCAGCCCACTGGCCGGCCCAGTGCCGTGTAGCCCAACTTAATACATGGTGAGGCAGGCATAAAAACACTCTTGAAGTGGAGTAGTAGTAGTAGTAGATGCAGAATCGTTTGGGTCTACTTGTCATGGACGTAATGCCTATGTACCGACCATGCCATGGATAACATTATAACTATGTGTGTTTCTATCAATTTTTCTCAACAGTGATTTGTGTACCCACCGTTGCTATGTTCTTGAGAGAGATGCCTCTAGTGAAAGCTATGGCCCCCGGGTCCATTTAAATCATATTGCTAAAACCGTAAAAACCTTGTTGCGATTTATTTACTTTTATTTAGTTTTGCAATTTATACATCTCCCATTACCAGAAGTAATCCTTGCAATTAACGAGTACAAGGGGATTGGCAGCCCTCTTGCCCGCGTTGGGTGCAAGTATTTGTTTGTGTGTGTGTGCAAGTACTACTAAAAGTTGTTCTTAATTGAGGGAAATACTTTGTGCTACTATACTATTTCACCTTCCTCTTCGAGGAAATCCCAACACATATCACAAGTAGCACCATGTGACGGGGTCTTCTCCGGGGGTGGAAAGAGGTGCCTTCCTACCTGTTCCTTCGGTGGGTTATGGCCGAATACTTGGTGGAGTGGGGCTCGAGTTCGTGGATGTCGGGGTGGCGAGTCTGGGAAGTTGTTTGGATGACCGAGTCTTAGATGAGCATCATTGCAGTGGTGCTAGCGGCGCCTCTTGGTCATGTGGATGGCGAGTTGTGCTGTGGCGGTTGATTTTGGTGAGGTTGCCGGTTATGTTGGTGGCCAGATCTTGATGCAGATCTGCGGTCATGGAACAGTCGTCGTGGGTCCCTTGGCATGGTGGACCCGGTGTCTTGAGTCCATTTGGGTGACGATGTCCTCCTATCATTTGTCGAGGGATGACACCCACCTCTCGTCTCAGTGCTCGACATCACGTTTGACCGTTTCATTTACACGTGACATTGTTCGTCTCTCGGTTCTTTCTTCTAGCCGGTAGGGCTGACGTTCCTCAGTCTGAGCTAGAGGGCAAAGGATCCTTTTCGGCAACAGTTTCGTGGAGCTATTGTGATGTAATTTTGTGGTTTATTCCAAGTGGCACATGTTAATGGACTACTGTGGTGTCTCATGGTGGTATGACCTCTCCTATACTTTTGTCTGGCATCTTGCTGCCAACGTCTAGTAGTGCGCTCACAGTGTTTGTTATCGTAGATCATCTTGCTCGTTTGTCGTTAACACTCATAATTGTTAGGTTGTGTGTCTTTATTTGTAAACGGGACGAAAACCTGTGTTTCAGACGATGATCCACTATATTTTCTCTCCTCGTTGGAATTTTAAAATATATGTTTTGCGACTACCACATGAAGGATGGGACATGAATGTCTTCGTCTGAATTTTTGTTACTTCTTGATAACTAACAAAGAGAGAGTATAGAACGAAAGACAATCGTGTGCTATTCTGGAACCGAGCATGTCATTCCTATACATACATTTGCTTTTCCATGACGAAGCACGGGACGCTTAGCTCGTACAATGTGTAATTGTTCATGTCTTCTAAGTGGTCATGAATTTTATAAACAAGAAAAAAACCGCATTTGCGTGCAAAGAGGAAATGTATCTTTGGATACTCTAAGAAAGAACAACTTAGGGCCCCTTTGATTCGCAGAATTTTCAGAATGCAGAAATATGAAAAATACAAGATTGAAGTGCCATGTCATATTGAACCCTAGTACTAGGTTAATGAACCCAAGGAATTTTGAGTATTTGACGTCACAAAAAACAAAAAAATATTGTATAAAGAGGCTTGAGTGGATAAAAAAATGCCTCCAAAACAAAGCATTCTACTCCCTCCGTTCCGAATTACTTGTCTTGGATTTGTCTAGATACGGAGGTATCTAGCAGCCTAGATACCTCCGTATCTAGACAAATCCAAGACAAGTAATTCGGAACGGTGGGAGTAGAAAATTAGTACAAGGATACAAACCCTGCAAAATTCGCATGAAGCTCCTTTGAAAAAAAAAAACTCGTATGTGCATTTTTACAT
>NC_041392.1:65816510-65837202 GCF_002162155.2 Triticum dicoccoides
CCCCCCCATCTATTTAAACCCGCGCCTCACCACCAGACCACACCACAGCTCAAATCCCACGCAGGCGAAGCACCCACTCAAACCCTAGCCTCCTCCCCACTCCATCTCCGATGGCCCGCACGAAGCAGACGGCGCGCAAGTCCACCGGCGGCAAGGCGCCGAGGAAGCAGCTGGCGACCAAGGCGGCGCGCAAGTCGGCCCCGGCCACCGGCGGCGTGAAGAAGCCCCACCGCTTCCGCCCGGGCACCGTGGCGCTCCGGGAGATCCGCAAGTACCAGAAGAGCACGGAGCTGCTTATCCGCAAGCTCCCCTTCCAGCGCCTGGTGAGGGAGATAGCGCAGGACTTCAAGACCGACCTCAGGTTCCAGTCCTCCGCCGTCTCCGCCCTGCAGGAGGCCGCCGAGGCGTATCTGGTGGGGCTCTTCGAGGACACCAACCTGTGCGCCATCCACGCCAAGCGCGTCACCATCATGCCCAAGGACATCCAGCTCGCCCGCCGCATCCGTGGGGAGCGCGCCTAGGTTTGGCCGTAGCAGTTCGTGTCTTGCGATCTGGTTGTACTAAGGAAATGTGCTGGGTTTCTCTGTAGTGTTGATAAGCTTTCCAGATGTTCTGACGCTGAAATGAAATGGTAATGAAAAGTTCAGTTATCTTTTGATGCAATTTTGTCCCATGTGTGTTATTTGTTTCTCTTGACCCCTGGTAATTAGATGATTGGAGAGCTCTCATGACTTGAGCTAGGAAACATATGACCTGCTACTTAGATAATTGAAAAACACCACATATGGGGTTGAAGAACGGATGCTGTAACTAAATTTGTCCCTTGGATTTGGTGTCTTGGTTCTGCTCTGTTTATTTTGTTTGTGTTGCCCTTAGATTCAGTTATCTTCTGATGGCAAAGGAAAGTTCAGTTATCTTCTGATGCAATTTCGTCCCCTGCTGCCATTTGTTTTTCTTGATCCCTGGTAATTAGATGATCGATAAACTCATGACTTAGATGACTGGAAATTGAAAAACAATTGACTTAACATTGTCCCTTGATTCGGTGATTCTGTTCTGCTCTGTTATTGTGTTTGTGTTGTTGTAAGATTCAGTGCTCTGTTTCCTATCAGGTGAATTTTGTGCAGTGTACTAGGCCGATTGTCAGTCCATTTTCTACCTGCCACTCTGAGAAGCCAATAGCAGCAGAGCTTGGGGGCAGGGTGAGATGGAGATGGTGTGGATTCCGGTTCTGTTCAAACCATTGCCGAGTGCATATGGCAATGAGAGGAGCACATTGCCTCTGATATCACCAAGGTGAAACTTATATCCATTTTTGTTGGTCCTTGCTGTGCAACAAGTGCTTCTCCGCACTAGCAGTTCAGGCAAATATGGGAATGTTCAGAAACCATTTTTGGTTCATAACTTTACCAGCAATGCATGGATTTGAGTCCCATGTATGGATTTTGTCTAGTCAAAGGATCATAATAAGTTGAAGTTATTTCTCTTAATACCATCCAGTTTTCCCTTGCTATATTTGCAATATTACCTTACATGTTGCTACGACTTGTTACCGATAGCGTATGCTGCTAGTGCTGTTTCTATACAAGAGCCAGGGCAAATAAAAAAGAAGCCATTGCATGGGAGTTATGAGCTGAAAAATTATTTGGGGGATTCAACACTGAATAGAGACTTTATATTCTATATATGCTGCTGCCATGTTTGCCTACAGCTTTAGAATTAGATGCATGAAACTTTTCATGTGACCTGGACATGCTGCCATGTCTGATCCAAGCTGTTGTATTTTGTGAGGCTTGCTAAAATAGTAAAAGTTTCATTTATGTTTGTTAGTTTGTTTTACAACTATAACACTTGCCAGGTTAAGCTGCAGGATCGAACGGTTCTCAAACTCTGTTGGCATTTTTTGTTGTTAGCATGTATAACTGACTTTGTTTGGCCCAACTTCAGACAAGCTACATGATCCATACTGTCCCCATTTCCTAGATTTTTTTGTGCACTCAACCTCTTGTCTTGTTGCTTCCAGTTTGTTCTATATCTTATCAATTATACATGGGGATTTGGGGAATCAGAGTCTATGCATATTTGTTAGATCAGTAGATTGATATTGCAAATAAAATCGCAAATAAAAGTCCCACTTTATTCTGTGATTTTTGGCTGCCTCAGAGAACCATCAACCAACATTCATCCGTGTAATAATTCAGAGCCAACATGATGAGATTGGCAAATTTTTTGAAGAACAGACTGCCTTTGAAGCTACCAGAAGCTGTATGAACCATTGTAAACAGAGGTATGCTTAGTCTTCATGATTTATAGCGTTTCAGGTGAATATGTGCGAAGATACATCGGTTCATTCCCTTATGTGTCAATTGTTCTGCTGTTTTGCCTGCTTTCAGAGGTATGATACTGTAAATGGAGTTGAACCGTGCCCTTGAAAAGGATGCCGAGGGGGGAGATTCAGATGGTATAAATTCACAGTTTACAACTGCTCTTAGAGGTTACCATTCTGATGTGTCGTTATACCTTTTTTCAGCTAAAGGAGTCCCAGATTTTTTGTATCACTGCTATGAAAACAAATGAACCATTGACTTTCAAATGTAAGTATTGATCTTCAAAGTAAAACAAGTAAATTTCAGAAGAAGCTCAATAACAATTGTTCATTTCTCCGACTCCACCACAAACACTTGGAAAGCTGCCCCCGCACTTTAGCAGAAGAACATGCCACTGTTTTTCACATTGTCCTTGATCTCAGGGAATTACAGCTCACCCGTATCCCCTGGTTTGATATAAAGCCAAGCGCGGGATGCCAAAAGATGGGCGTAGTAGACCGGAGGCACTACAGAAACAGAGGAGGTGCACCTCGCGTACCTGCAACATCAGGTACGGCAGTGAGTTCAATGCTTGAAACTTGATATGCACATATATGATATTGATAGGATGTATTACGTGTAGCATAGATGGTTTGTGAGAGATTGGATAGCATTAGCCGTAAAGCTATTCTCGTCCCACAGAACATGATAACGTACAGGCCGGCTAACTCCCTGGGATATTTGAAGAAATATCAACCAATACATCATAGGTACAAAAATTCAGTGTGAATTTTATTTGTATATAATGAGAATAACCAACCTTAGTGCCAGCATGGCTACACAGGTAAAAATCAAAGTCGGTGGGATGGCATATTTCTCTATCAACCACAGTACCTGAGATGAGATGAACAGTTAACACTGATTTCAAAATTCTGTATTTATGATTAGGGTTAATTTGGTAAGCAAGAACATACCAGGCAATACATTTCCACTTCGGAAAACTGTGCTCCCAGTGCCATAGTTACCAGAAAACAAACGTGTGTGATGACGTCTCTGAACCATAATAATGGTAACTTGTGGATTGTAAATTGGATCCACCGAAGCACATGCCTAAATTTATTGTACAAAAATGTCAAACTCAGCAAAAAAAATGTAATTTAATTGCACAAACTAATGATTCACCTTTTTAATGGCAGAAAGTTCATGCTCAAGAACCTGATTGAGCTTTTCTTTGCTTACAACATCCCTATAAAAATTACAGAAATATAAAAAACACAATCAAAAGAGCAAAGAAAACATAGCCAAAAATCAAGACCAACACCTGTAAAATATGATCCTCCCAGGTATATGTCTGGTCGCCCTCATGAAAGAAATGAGATGTTCTCTGCATAGTTTATATAGTTGTTTCATGCATGCACATAGACGTATCATGTAATAATGTAATATTCATTTATTTAAGAAGGGTAAGATCATACTTGATCATTCTGCCAGGCATACATCCACTTTTAACAGTCATTTTTGTTAAAGAGACACTGTTCTTGTGGCCGGACTGATCCAGCATACTTGGTGACCTCCGGCCAGTCCTGAGAAGCTACAACCTTCACAAAACATGAAATTGTTGAAGATATTACTTACATAGTCTGGCAACTTGAATGATGTTATATGCCCTTATGGCTGCAATGGAAGGACTATAAGGTCCTTCTCGAGGATGAGGATGGCTAACATCGGCACCAAATATAATAGTTGGTGTGTTACCAACACGTGGGAGATTCCTTTCCATAGCATCAACAAGTACAGTATTTCTTCCCCCCTACCTATAAATCAAAGCAATGTGAAGTACTGCACAACCAGCCTGAAAAATGCTAATAGAACACAACATACCTTAGCATTAATTTTAAGGGCAATATTTGCAAGATACCGTGGTTTCATCGGTAAAACATGCTTTGCAAGACAACATTGAGAGACCAGCACAATATCCGTCTCACATATTCTTTTGATATCACCTGAGGAGTGAGGAATGATCAACAATATATTAATTAAATCAGTCAATGTTCAAGCATGTTCTGAAGGAACAAAAAGAGTACCATAAAGAGGGCCATTGTTGCCGGGCAGTATTACAATCAGCAGATCAAGTTCTTTTCCCTGTGGTCTGAGTATCTTCATGACACGTTTATGATGTTTCTTGAGAGCTGATTCTACGTACTTAGGTCTAGCATTCACTACAGGGAGCACAGGGTCACCCCTAAAGTTCTAAAAACAGACGCAAAAAAGTGTATGAGTGCTGTGCAACAAAAAAGGCACTTTCAAAAGGAGTAATCTGACAACACTATTTGGATCACAAAGAAACCTACCATTCCAGAGACTAGGCACATCACAGCCAGTTCATCACAAAAAGCCACAGCAGTAGCACGCATGATGTCTGAAGCGAAGTTAATGCATGTCCAGGTGTTAACTGCTCCTCCATTGTTGACCGGTATGAAGGCCTGGCCCATCTTCACTGTTAGTATAGGGCCCAAGCCCATGTGTGTGACCTAGATGAGAGCAACCAGAGTTATATGCGTGTGTGACACACGGGAGTAGGAGTCAGCCGCCAGACACACCAAACCACATGTATGCGGGTATGCCTCTCTCGTTCTACATGGTATCGGAGAGCTGGGGCGAGGGAGGAAGGCGCCGGCGTCGCCAGCGAGGCGGCGGGGTCCGGCGGAGGACGAAGGCGGCGGAGCTGGGCGCGGGCTGCTGGAGAGGAGCACGTGGCGCGGCTGCGCGGAGGTGCAGACGTGCAGTGAGGTGTGTGCGTGTGGAGCTGCTGCTGAGCTTCTGCTGCTGGTGCTAGTGGAGAAGGAAGTGCTGCTTGTAGCTGCGACAGAGAGAAGGGTGCGGCTGCTGTTGGGGGTTGGTAGAGGAAGAAGAGGAGGTGACATTGCTGCTGCTCGCCAGAGGAGGAGGCTGGCTGAACTGCAGGTGGTGCTGCTGCTTGCAGGTGCTGGGTGCTGTTGGTGTAAGTTTTTTTTTCCGCTGCTGATTGAAGAAGAAGAAGAGGGGAGGCAATCATGGGGGCTGAACTCACTGCTGCTCTAGAGAAACTTGCGCAGCTCATGACTGCGAAGGCCGAGGGGTTACCTCCTGCAAGTGGCGCCATCATTGTGCCCCACGCAGATCAGGTGTTCAAGCTTGAGCTCATGCCAAATGATGTCAAGCTGAATGGCGTGAGCAGCTACCTGAGCTGGTCGAGGCGCGCCTTGTTGATCTTGAAGACAAAGGGTCTGACGGAGTATGTTCTTGGAACGGTTGAAGAACCGGTTGACAAGGCGAGCCCAGAATGGAAGAAGTGGAGTGTCACCGACTCTCTGATTTTGGCCTGGATGTTGAACTCCTTGATTCCAGCCATTGCCATGTCTGTTGAGGCATTGCCAACTGCTTCTGCTGTGTGGAGCATGTTGTTCACAAGGTATTCCGGTAAGGGAAACCTGATGCTCATGTCTCAAATTGAAGACAAGATTCATGCTGTTCGTCAAGGTGACAGAAGCGTGCTGGTGTATGTGAATGAGCTGCAACACCTTTGGGCAGATCTGGATCAGTGTGATCCCCTTGAGATTCCACATGCAGAGTCCATGGAGCTTGCCAGGAAGTGGGTTGAGCGCAGGCGTGTGGTGCAGTTTCTAAAGGGCCTAGATCAAGCTTTTGAGAGTAGACATGCTGCGATGCTACATCAGCCGACACTTGTGACCCTTGATGAGGCCATTGCTGCGATGTCCCAAGAAGAGGTACGCTTGCAGTCGAGAAGGGGAGTTGGAAATGAATCTGCTTATAGGGTGGCTGACCAGTGAGGGGTGTGTCACAATTGTGGTCAACCAGGGCATATCAACCGTTTCTGCATTGGACCTAGGAACGTCAGAGGCCGAGGGTACAGTGATGGCAGTAGCAGCCGAGGTGGTTGGAATGTGAGTCGTGGTCGAAATGGGAGTGGCGGTTCTTGGAATGCTCCCCATTGGAATGCTCCTAAGGCAAATGTAGCTGCTTCAGCTGCAGGGAAGCAGCCTGTAGGAGGACAGGAGACTGCTCCCAGCTATGCCAACTTTGTTGATACAAATGAAGGTAACATTGAACACGCATCAATCGCAGCCCATAAAATAAACTCTGAATGGGTGCTTGACTCTGGAGCATCACAACATGTTGCTGGAGACTTTAATGAGTTTACATCTTATGTTCCACACTCTCTTGCACATCAGAAAAATATTCACACAACAGATGGCACAGCCCAACCCATCATAGGTGTTGGGACAGTCAACTGCACGCCGAGTCTTGAATTATCCTCAGTGTTGCATGTGCCCGCTTTTCCTGTGAACTTAGTGTCCTTGAGTGCTTTGGTTGACCAAATAGATTGCTGAATAATTCTTGACAAAGTTGTGTTCTTGATCCAGGAGAGATTGACGGGCAGGAGTCTTGGGACTGGAACAAGGCGTAGGGGGCTGTGGTACATGGACCGCAGCATGCCGGGCCAGGAGGGATTGCACATGCTAGCTGCAATTGCTGAGGATAAGGAGATTAGAGCACTGATCCATCACTGTAGGATGGGACATGTGTCTTTTGACAAAATGTATCAAGTATTTCCCGATGTAATGAGTGGTGTGGATAAGAGCAAGCTGAAATGTGATGCATGTGAGTTTGCTAAACATACCAGAAACTCGTATGTGAGTAAGGGGATCAGGAGCATCTCTCCTTTTGTGTTGATCCACTCTGATGTATGGACATGTCCAGTGTTATCTGTCAGTGGTATGAAGTACTCTGTTACGTTCATTGATTGTCATTCTCGGATGACTTGGGTCTATCTTATGAAACATAAAGATGAAGTGTTTCAGTGTTTCAAAGTCTTTTATGCACTTGTTCAGACTCAATTTAATGTGAAAATTCAAGCACTCAGATCTGACAATGGCACCGAATATGTTAACAAGGCCATTGGTTCCTTCATGTCAGACAAGGGCATCCTGCATCAAACATCTTGCCCGGACACACCTCCTCAGAATGGGGTGGCAGAGAGGAAAAATCGCCACCTGCTGGAGGTGGCCCGTGCATTGATGTTCACCATGAATGTGCCCAAGTTTCTGTGGAGTGAAGCTGTCATGATGGCCACCTTCTTGATCAACCGCACACCATCCCGGGTGACAGGTATGAAATCACCGTGTGAGTTGGTTTTCACAGAAAATAAATTCCCAGTTCCCCCCAAGGTGTTCGGTTGCACTTGTTTTGTTCGTGATCACAGGCCATCAGTCAACAAACTGGATCCTCGGGCAGTCAAGTGTATTTTTATTGGGTATTCTTCAGGACAAAGAGGGTATAAATGCTGGAGTCCGTCTGAGAGGAGGACATTTGTGAGCATGGATGTTACGTTCCGTGAATCGGAACCCTTTTATGGTGAGCAAACTGACCTAAGCGTCTTGTTTAAAGAACTTGACCAATGTCTCCAACCGGAAATTGGTCAAGAGGGGGAGAGCAGTGATAGTGATAATGATAATTGTGGTGGTGCCGATTCAGTGCTGCAGCAACCAATCGAGGGTGATATTCCGGTACAGGGAAGCGAACAGCAGCCCCAAAAAATGATAACACCACAGAGTGAAGGACCGATTGTGACTGATTGGGTGCCGAGTCAGGCAAGCGGTGCTCCCACCCAGATCGCTTGTGTACCGAGGTGGACGGTAGAGCAAGAGGAGCAGCTAAAGGTGTATTCACGGAAGCAAGGTGATGCTTCTCATAGGTGGCACAAGGTGAATGAGGAGCGTAATCCTCAAGTATATTCAAGACGACAGCATCATGTTCAGGGGGAGCAGCCAACACAGATGCAGGGGGAGCAACAAGGCAGCAATGCAAGCTCAGTTGACACAGAGGACTTGCCAATTGCTTTGAGAAAAGGTACTCGAGAAAAAGCAGGGATACCCGGGCCAAAGTATGGGTTCGATGCCAATGATATTGGAAATTATGTTTCCTATGAAGCATTATCTCCAGCCCACAAATCATTTGTTGCTTCTCTTCAGCTGGTGTCTCTTCCAACTGATTGGAAGGCAGCAAAAGTGGATCCAAAGTGGCGAGCAGCTATGATAGAGGAGCTGGAGGCATTAAGTAAGAACAAGACATGGGTACTAACACCTCTTCCAAGAGGAAAGAAGGCAATTAGCTGCAAGTGGGTATACACCGTGAAGCAGAATGCAGAAGGGAAGATTGAAAGGTACAAAGCAAGGCTTGTGGCGAGGGGGTACAGCCAGACCTACGGCATTGACTATGATGAGACCTTTGCTCCAGTAGCAAAGATGAACACTGTGAGGATTCTAATCTCCTATGCAGCAAATTTCGGGTGGCCTTTACACCAACTTGATGTGAAGAATGCCTTCTTGCATGGGGACTTGAAGGAGGAGGTATACATGGATATTCCACCTGGGTTCTCAACTTCTGAGACTGCTGGTAAGGTATGCAGGCTAAAGAAAGCTCTTTATGGACTGAAACAGTCTCCAAGAGCTTGTTTTGATAGATTTAGACGGGCTGTGCGTGGCATGGGGTATGGACAATGCAATGGTGACCATACATTGTTTTATAGACACTCTAAAGGAAAAATGACCATCCTTGCAGTTTATGTTGATGATATCATTATCACCGGCGATGATGACATAGAGATAGCAAGGTTAAAGGGGTGTCTGAGTAAGGCATTCGAAGTTAAAGATCTTGGTCGACTCAAGTACTTCCTTGGTATAGAAGTGGCAAGGTCTGGAAAAGGAATAGCTCTTTCTCAAAGAAAGTATACCCTGGATCTCCTCTGTAATGTTGGCATGTTGGGTTGTCGAGCTGCTGCAACCCCAATTGATCAAAATCATAAAGTGACCGCCCAATCAGGTGATCTGGTGAATAAAGAAAAATATCAGCGATTGGTGGGAAGATTATTGTACTTGTGTCATACACGACCAGACATTGCATTTGCAGTAAGTGTTGTGAGCAGATATATGCATGAGCCTAGGAGTGAACATCTCGAGGCAGTATATAGAATCCTGAGATACTTGAAGGGTTCTCCTGGGAAAGGATTGATATACAAGAGTCATGGACATCTTGTCGTGGATGGTTATTGTGATGCTGATTGGGCCAACTGTCTGGATGACAGGAGATCAACCTCAGGCCATTGTGTTTTCGTAGGAGGAAATCTAGTGTCTTGGAGAAGCAAGAAACAACCCGTTGTTTCCAAATCAACCGCAGAGGCTGAATATAGAGCCATGTCTCAGGGATTGAGTGAGTTGTTATGGACAAGAAATCTATTAGGAGAGTTGAAGATATTGAAGACCAGTTGTATGAATGTATGGTGCGACAACAAGTCGGCAATTAGCATAGCAAACAACCCAGTTCAACATGATAGAACCAAACATGTGGAGATTGACAGATTCTTTATCAAAGAAAAACTGGATGCTGGGATTATCAAGATAGAGTATGTGAGTTCAGGACAACAAATTGCAGATTGCTTGACTAAAGGACTGGGAACTAGAGAATGCAGTTCAGCATGTGACAAGATGGGAATGATAGATATCTACCACCCATCTTGAGGGGGACCCATCTTGAGGGGGAGTGTTGACCGGTATGAAGGCCTGGCCCATCTTCACTGTTAGTATAGGGCCCAAGCCCATGTGTGTGACCTAGATGAGAGCAACCAGAGTTATATGCGTGTGTGACACACGGGAGTAGGAGTCAGCCGCCAGACACACCAAACCACATGTATGCGGGTATGCCTCTCTCGTTCTACATCCATCGACCATTTTCTACAACAAAAACATTACCCATTGCACTGTACCATAATTTTGAAGATACAAATTTCCGGAAAATAAAAATGCCATTGAATTACAAAAATTTATGGAGGGGTCAAGAAGAATAACAACTATGTTAATTGGTGTAATGACTTCCATACCTTAGACCGCATATTCCACTTGCCAACTTTCGGCCAGAATACCTTCTCCTTGCCTTGGTCACCAAATTTCAGCTAATACAACAGAAAGCTTGTGAAATATAGAGAAACATATGCAGTCGGTAGATATTGACCGAAGCACACTTACCATAGGAGGAGGTAGCACACGACCCTTAATTATTGTGAGTTTGTTCTCAAAAGTTACACCGAATTCCTTTGCATATGGATCCCCATTGTACGGGTCGCAAGTACCAGAAGAGCACGGAGCTGCTCATCCGCAAGCTCCCCTTCCAGCGCCTCGTCCGCGAGATCGCGCAGGACTTCAAGACCGACCTCAGGTTCCAGAGCTCCGCCGTCTCCGCTCTGCAGGAGGCTGCCGAGGCGTACCTCGCCGGGCTCTTCGAGGACACCAACCTTTGCGCCATCCACGCCAAGCGCGTCACCATCATGCCCAAGGACATCCAGCTCGTCTGCCGCATCCGAGGGGAGCGCGCTTAGGTTTTCGTCCGCCGCCGGTGAAACTGGGTAGTAGCGGCCCGTGTCTTGTGATCTGATTCTTCTGTAGGTAGTGTTGATATGAGGTGGTCATATGGTCCTATGTAGCCTGATGTTGGAGTGAAATGTCAATGGAAAGTTCAGTTACCATCTGATGTTAATTCTGCCTCCAATGCCACTGTTTGCTGCCTGATTGCTCCGTGATTTTGCAATTGTTTTTCCGTCTTATGTATGATCTGCTGCAGTGTCGGCACTGAACAATGTCTGATGCAGTATCCATGGAATTTGTGATTTTGCCTGTGTGCTCTGTTTATTTTCGATTGGTAGCTGTGTGATTCAGTCTTTTTGCATGTTGTATGTACAGGGATTTGATGGACGCATTTGGGATCTCGGCTCTCTTCAAAGTGATTCTGAATCTTGTTTGGGTTGGTTGATGTGGATTATCTAAAGGCGAAGAGGCGACAGAGGTTAGTTCTCTGTACATTTGGTCGTTACTGCAATCAATTTTAGGATAGCCATCACAGTACCGAGTACCGACTCAATGTCTGCCTAACCACTGCTGCTTGCAGTGCAATTAACATGCTAACTGTGTTGTGTTATCTATAATAGCCACATTTACAGAGTTGGGTTTCTTTCAATGATTTCTTGCAGGTTTAACATGCACAATGCAAGCTCAGGTGGTGTGGTATCTGGTCATGTGAAGTACACCTGCTTCACCAGTGAAGATAATTTGTGTGCGGCGGCAGGGAGTGCTATTCCATCAGGTAAATTTTAGGACAGCTTGGAAACAGCAAGTACTAGACAATTTGCAAGACCAGATAGCATATTCTGCCAGTGCCGTTACAGCTTATTGTGCTGATCCTATACGAGAGCAACGATGAACCTATTTAGCTTCAGGCTATGTCTTGAACGAACTTACTTTGTTGGTGTTGAAATTTGAAAGAGTTTATATACATCTTGTCTGCACACTAATTCATTTACAATGTGCGCAAATTAAGAACCGATGCCCGACACCTCCGGAGCATGACCACGTATCCAGGGCTGCCCGGGCCGGCGTATCCCCCACCCAGTGCCCAAAGGTCAGAAGAGGACCCGGCCTATCCGGAGAGAGGAGTCGACTATGAAAGTACCTGCAACGGCGTAATCAAGCTACCGTCAGAGCTCTTAGTGGAACTTCCAACAACCAGATTTTCATGATTGATTCCCAAATGTTCTCCCGCGGAACAATACTGCTAATGGTTCCAGTCCTGGTTCCTAAGCATGAGAGGTCATATATAACAACACACGGCTTACACCCCTAATTGTGACCACCGATCCTAAAGAGGCGTTGAAGGCATCCGAAGATTGTCTACCACCGCCGGTCACCATAAGGCTAGTGCCGCCGTGCCGGCAGCATCCCTCATGCCTGCTACGTCGGCTGCTGCTGCCTCCTCTTAGGGGAAGCCTGTACTGCTGAGGTTCATGGCAGGCTAGCTGCATGGATCCCCTTAATGGCCTCTTTCAATCATGGTTAGTCTCTAATCATCAATACTAAAAGGTGTTATAATGGTGAGATTAAGATCCTATTTATGTGATTATGTCAATCTATAGAAATTATGCAAACAAGGAAAAGTGAGAACAGTTGCGTGGGCCGTCCTGCATCTGCATCCCTTGGAGGAATGGAAATTCGATTGAAGAAAACGATGAGAGGCTGAAGCAGGAGGCACACCTTCAATATCGAACATGATACAAGTAAAAAAAAATCATGGAAACACGCCAGCACATATATGATGTCATGCTTACAATACAAAACAACAATGACAAGGTTCACATGGTCAACATGGAGTCAACCTAGATATTGTTCTTCAATGAACTGACAGAAGAATAAACGAAATAGAAAGATAAATGTGGAGAGCATGAGCTTCCTGTTGAGGGAGAAGGAACGAGAATCAACGAGCAGCTCTGCTGCTATATCCATCAATTGGAGAGATGCCTGCATGCATGGTACTTTCTCTATTTATTGCGTGCTTTTCTGATATTCTGGAGACTTTCAGCTATATCTGTCATCTCTGGCCTTTCCTCGACATTATGGTGTAAGCACTTTCTGGCAATCTCAGCAAGAATTTGCAGAAGCTCAAAGTCCTTCTCTTCTTTGATTTTCATGTCATACATAACATTTGCTCTGTTCTCTCTTGTGTATGTGCCAAGGTGATTGAGAACAAAGCTGCAATTATCACCACAATTTGCTTTCTTTCCAGTGATGAGCTCAAAGAGCACAAGACCAAAGCTATAAACGTCACTTTTGTCGGTCAACAGGCCAGTTTCTCGATAGACTGGGTCCATGTAATTGTTGTCACCAATGACCTCTTCGCTGTGCTGTGCATCACCTCTGGCAATTAACCTTGATATTCCAAAATCTGATATTTTTGGTGTATAAGTATCATCCAAAAGTATGTTTGCTGGTTTAACATCACCATGTTGGATGTTGGCAGATGTCTTCGAATGCATATAAGCGAGACCTTCTGCAGATTCCGCAGCAATGACTAAACGTTGATCAATTGTGAGAGGAATTCTGCTTTTATCATAGAGGATGTCTTCAAGGCTACCATTGGAGATAAACTCATATACCAAAATAGGAACATCAACCTCTAAACAGCAACCTATGAGTCTCACGATGTTCTTGTGGATAACTCGTGATTGGACAATGACCTCATTTGCAAACTGGTCCTTCTGTGCTTTAGTGATATTTTTGGACTTCTTCACTGCTATATGTCTATCATCAAGAAACCCCTTGTATACCACACCAAAGGCACCACTTCCAAGGACATGGCTATAGTTTTTTGTGATTCTCTTTAGCTCCGCCTCTCTGCAGATCTTGATATTGTTTATTTTCTCCAGTAAAGGACCACCATTTCTTATGAAAGATTCTCTCATCTTTTTCCTCTCACTCATGAAAAGAACAAACAGCACAAGGACAAAAGCGATAGAAATACCACCTACAACGCCTGCACACGTGCAAAGATAATTTTCATTAGTGTGTACTCCTATATCGAGAAGAAAACAAATCTGAACGGGTCCTCATGCATAATTTAGATATCTAATTCGTTATCATGTTGACTTCAATGATAAAATTAGCGATGTTAAACATGGTAGTGTATGATTATGTGATTTTGTCCTAACCTTTCACTCATGAGCACTAATCTGCAGGTTTAATTTATAGTCTAGAGATATGCACTTCATGTACTCCTGCCGTGACAAGCTTAAGTATATTTTGAAGTTATAAATTAAATCATAGGCGTATATTCCGTTCCTGATTACACTATAATGGTTGATGGAAATCCTGTTTCTAATTTATTGCTTTAATTAACACTGCTTTAATTAGTTTCATGACACAATATTTACTTAACATATCATGTTCTGTTCATAAAGAGTTAACGAAAAGGGTTTCAAGCCCTCGGTTCTTTTCCCTCTCGTGAAAATAGACCTCACACCTAGCATAACGCTGTTGCTCAAATGGGCGTGTGCTTACATATAAATTCAACGTTAACACAGAAACCAGATGGTTAGAATGCATGGTACGTAGCTTACCTACAGCCACCTTAGCTGGTAGCGGGAATTTCTCGGTGCAGGTTCCTGTCTTACCGTCGCCTTTCATCCCGGGCTTGCAAGGACAGTCGTAGCCTCCTAACCTGTCCTTGCAGATCCCGCCACTTGAGCATGGGTACAGAGCTTGGAGCTGAGGATGCCGCTCCCGTAGAACACACTCATCGATGTCTGCACTGCCATCCGTTAAGTTAGCTAACTATTAATCAGGTGATCAATTAAAGTAGTAGCATGCATGTCACTGTCACGAACCTTGGCATCCACCAGGAACATAAGGGTTGCCATCGTAGTGCTCCCAACATTTGCAGACATAACCGGTCCTGTTGGTAGCGTCGAGGCACGAGCTGTTGCCGCTGAGACACGCATAGCCCTGGGGTGAGGGCTGGCCTTGCGCAGGGCAAGAACCATTCCCGATGGCAAAGTCGAAAACTTGGGGGACGCCCTTGGGGAATTTGTTGGAGAAGTAGGCCTCGCCGCCGTAGACATCCGCCGAGGAGTAGTTGTACCATCCCTTGTGCACCAGCATTGCTGTGGAGCAGTTGGTGCCGGCCCTCCACCACTCTGTCCTCTTCTTGTCAGCCACCGGCGCTATGAATGGCACGTCATTGGGTAGGGCAGCCTCACAGCAGCCTTGACCTCTGCACGGGCCATCTTTGGCGATTACTCTGGTAGGAAGGGAAGTGCACCTGCTTATTTCGGTTCCAAAGGTGCCATGCATCGAGTCGGAGAGCTCAGCCTCGACGTTCAATCCGACGCCGATGAGAACATTGTGGCTTGCTGAGATGAGAAAAGAAGGAGCGGGGGCATATGTTCGACGACGGACGAAGGAGTGGTGGGTTGAGTTTATTTTGCAGTCGGAGCTCACCATGGCATATGCCCGCACGTAAGCTGAAGAGAGCGAGATGTCCATGAGCTCCATGGGTGTATTAACCAGCCCATCATTCAGTACGAAAGTCTCGTTGCCTTGGTCTGGAGGAGTGTAGAACCCCGTCATACTCTGCTGGAATGCTCCGTACGCGATGAAGGCGCGATGAGGAATGAATGTGTCGTTGCAGGTGACCTCGAAGCCCGGGAGGAAGCAGCCAGGTTTCATGCCAAAGGGGTACGGAATGCTCATGTCCCCGCACTGGCTGGGGCAGTCTGGATGAATTGTGATGGGCGGTTCTTGCTCGGCAATTGCTGCCGCCAGCCTTCCTGCGAGGAGCAGTATCACCATCCACATCTGGGTTGGCGATTCCCATAAAAAACACACACATTATAATTAGCGGAAAAAAGCACAGTGGATTGGCGATTTCTGACATAAAATTCCTGAGCAAAAACTACTTCCACTGTTTATTTGACGAAATGCAGTTGGGCTGCTTTCATTGCCATTAGGAGGAGTAAAGGTTACAGATTAAGTAACCAGTAATAAAACAGAAAGAGGGGATAGGAAGTGAGAATGGAGGGAGTGTTTCTCGCCCTCAATCAGGCTCTATCGGTCTTTCTACCCGGGCTAGCACATGGCGCCTGCCAGCATCTGTCCATGTCTTAGCTTCATCTTGCAAGATGTTTAAAACTACTTCCACTGTTGGGCCCAGTACGTAGTGCATGTATTTTAGGGCTTTGGTGTATTTTGTTTTGTCCATCGACATCTACTCCCTCCGTTCCAAAATAGATGACTCAATTTTGTACTAACTTTAATAGAAAGTTGGGTCATCTATTTTGGAACGGAGGGAGTAGTAGGTAAATGATACCTAACCTAGTAACTATCAAAGTAGATGATTGTATTCAGAAAGTGCCACGGTAAAATTTTGCTATCATTGACAGCCAGTATGGAAAAAAAATGACTTTTCTCTAAAATGGAGAAAAGAGAGTAAATTCCATTTTGCACCATGTATTTGCGACAACTTGGACCATGCATTTAAAATTTAGAATTGTGACCGTTTTAACCACACATCTCCAACTTGATATTCCATATTGTACCACATTTGAAATTCTGAGCCACCTGACAAGACCGGTCAACTTCAAAGAGCTGATTTGGAGGGTATACGTGGCAAATGAAGTGAGTAGAGGCCAGAGGGGTTCAACTCAGGTACAACTTGATTCAAAATTTCAAGTGTGGGTTTCAATGTAGAATATCAAGTTGGAAATGTGGCCCAAAATGTCACAAATTAAAATACACGGTCCAAGTTGCCACAATGTCACAAATACATTAGTCCAAATGTCAAAAGTACTGTTAATCATAAATTTTGCTTGGGCGATATGGAATATGGACAATGCCCAACGACCTAATTCGAGTGTCTTCTTCTCCTGAGTAGGTGCTCCGCAAGTCTGTCTCGCTCATTCTTCAGTTGAAGCACCTGCCAAGAAGAAAAGAGGCTCTGCGGTCCATGATTGCTAAGATCCAGGACTTTGGTGTTTTCTGCTGGGAGGGAGCTGGGTGATGCTAGGCAGGGTGCTGGCTGAGGATTTGGCTGGCAGCGTGATGCTTTAAGCATTATACACCTTGTTTCTTTGCTGATCTGTGGTGCTGTATCTTTCGCTACTCGTATGGCGTTGGGTTTTTCTTTTGGTGCTTTCACTGTAATGGGCTGGTTTACCCCAGGCCTAGAACTATTTTAAGCTTTCTATATAAAAAGCTGGTCATTCATGCTTGTTCTTGAGAAAAGGCACTATTTTGAATAATGAAGAGAGACAAACATCTGAATAGCACTAGAGAGCAGCATAACAAAGATGGCACACTGAAATAATTAAATGATTTAAGCACACTACAGGATATGCACTTATAAAATAATAAGAAAGATGGAGATAATTAAAACCACATGTACGAAGTCATAAGAGAAAACAATCACATCAAGTGAAACATATGTACATATATTGCTATGCAACTGAAACAAAGTTTGCCAGCAAAAAAAGAAAAAAAAAACTTAAACTGAAAGGAAGTTAGAAGGACAAGGTTGGAAGTCTCATGATAATTACTCCCTCCGTTCCTAAATATTTGTCTTTTTAGAGATTTCAAATGGACTACTACATACGGATGTATATAGACATATTTTAGAGTATAAATTCACTCATTTTGCTCCGTATGTAGTCACCTGTTGAAATCTTTAGAAAGACAAATATTTAGGAACGGAGAGAGTAGATGGAAGTAGATGACTGGATAGAGTTTGTCCTAGTTTTCAAGAGGATCCGAGTGGCTTAGATGTGTAGAAGGTTGCAGGAGTAAATGGCACCGGCGGTCCGGGAACTTGCTCTACGGGTGCACTTAAGTCACGGTACTTGCAAACCGAAAAAACCCGTCATAGAACTTGCATTACGGGTGCAGATAGGTCACGCAGGTCACCTGAACCGGCCAGCTGCCCGGTTTTTTCCCTCTAACGGTCAAGCGCGATAAATTTGTTCACGACTTTAAAACTATATGTGATTCGTGACTTTAAAAAAATGTTCGTGAACGATAAATTTGAAAACTATTTGTTCACGACTTTAAAAAAATGTTCGCGAACGCTTTCAAAAAATATATTCGTGATCCGCGACTTTAAAAAAATGTTCGCGAACAATAAATTAAAAATGTTTATTAAAAATATTTGTGATTAGTGACTTTAAAAAAGTGTCCAGGAACGAAAAATTTGAAAATGTTTTTGAATGATAAATTTAAAAATGTTTGTGAATGATTAATTTGAAAACTATTTATTCACGGCATTAAAAAAAGGTCGAGAATGATAAATTTGAAAAATATTTTTGATCCGGGAACATTTTTTTAAAGTTGTGAACATTAAAAAAATTGTGATTCACGACTTTAAAAAAAGTTTGCGAACGATAAATAAAAAAATATTTATGATTCGTGACTTTAAAAAAATTTGAAAATGCTTGCGAATGATAAATTTGAAAATGTGGTGAATGATTAATTTGAAAACTATTTTTCCACGACTTTAAAAAAATTGAGAACGATAAATTTGAAAAATATTTGTGATTCGCGAACATTTTTTTTAAGTTGTGAGCATTTAAAAAAATTGTGATTCGCGACTTTGAAAAAAGTTCGCGAACGTTAAATTAAAAAATATTTATTAAAAATATTTGTGATTCGTGAATTTTAATAAATGTCCACGAATGAAAATTTTGAAAATGTTTGCGAACAATAAATTTGAAAATGTTAATGAACGATTAATTTGAAAAATATTTGTTTCACGAATTTAAAAAATGTTCACGAATGATAAATTTGAAAAATATTTGTGATTTGCGAACATTTTTTTAAGTTGTGAACATTTAAAAAAATGTTTGTGATTCGCGACTTTAAAAAAATGTTCTAGGATGATAAATTTAAAAATATTTATTAAAAATATTTGTGATCCGTGACTTTAAAAAAATATCCAGGAACGACAAATTTGAAATGTGACCTATCTGCACCCGCAACCCAAGTTCTATGGCGGGTTTTTCTCGAAAATAGGACAGCTGGCCGGTTCAGATGGCATATGTGACTTATCTGCACCCGCAATACAAGTTCTATGACGGATTTTTTCAGTTTACAAGTACCGTGACTTAAGTGCACCCGCAGTGCAAGTTCTCGGACCGCCAGTGCTATTTACTCAGGTTGCAGCTTTTGGCTAAGTTTCTAGATTATTCTGCTTTCATATCTTGGTGGTGTTTGTTTTGCGCTAGGGAAGGACTCGATCTACCGAGTGTGATTCGGGGCAGGAACTACAACTGAACAGAAAAGAAACGGCGAGGATGCGGAATATTGCAGTTCACTGCTAGGTGCGGAGGACTCGTACCAAAAACGGCGCTTGGATCCCAGTGTTTGAAAAAGAAAGAGACTCAAGAAACAACGACACAAATTGGATGTCAACAGAAACTAAGCAAGCCAAAAGCTTCATATCCGTATATGTGTACCTGTTGATGAGGCGACAACCAGATCTCAAGCTCTTGCAGAAGTCCTCAAGCTCTTAGCAGCTTATGAGAAAACGCTCGGCTCAATCCGCAGGCCTTTTATGCCTACACAGTGGATCTAGCCAGCTGCTCGGACCTTTTCAAATCCTTTTGTTGTCCGCAAGAAAGAAAGAAAGAAAGGACAAGTGCACCAACCACCAAGCAGAGAGCAACAATTACATACTCCAGTAGTACTAGGAGGAGCCGAGGAGTACAGACAAAAAAAAGGACACGACTACTCATTGGTCATTCGTTCTTGGTCCTTAGGAGTTACGACAACCAGTACCTACCACTACCATTATTGTATACTCCTACTTAACTTCTTGATCTGCGTAATAAGAATACAAATTAACAATAGCACATACAGGCTGTCTGTTGTAGTACGTAGTGAAGTTGTTCTTGTGCCCATGGGTTGAGTTGAGCCAGAAGGACCAATTTATATTAATGTCTGCATGTGCAGGTTTTTCTAATTTTACAGCACAGTCTTCATGGCGCGGCTACTGCATGTAATCCAATATGGTGTTACTAAGTTAAGAACCACAAAGTAGTACTATAATGTTTTTTGCAGGCTACAACATGGTCTCACGCGGCCACACCTAACTTAGTTCCCAACAAGTACTCGATCTGCTATTCCATTGGTTTCATCTCGTCCAGAAGTAAAAAAAAATACTACGAGTATAGCATTCTAAGATGCCTCAGCTAGGGTACAACAAGTGACATCTTACACCGTGGACGACGCGTACGGCCTGGAGGAAGGTGAAGAGTACATCTATCTATTATACAGTATAAAAGAGGCAAATAAGCCCCCATGTTTGTCCACATACTCCAAATAATCTGTATCGTCAATTACATGGTAGGTTATCTGAACGTAAAAATTGTATACGTGTTATGTATGTGATATCATCAGGATGGCGACAAGGTCGATCATAAGAAGTCCGTGTCCGTAATGATACATGCAATGACATCATAGTAGTTGATGTCGTCAGTCGACCAATCGCACGTTTCTGCTTTGGCTACATTATTATGTCCGGACCACCTAGATACAATCAAAACTTCTACATGCATGGTGAAGACTTCCAGGTTATAATTTTATGAGCTTAACTATAGCAAATATATGGTCCAAGGTATTTACAAGCATATTCTTATACACGGACATGACCTCCAAATTATCATTTGGCTGTAGCAAATATAGGGTACTACATAGTAAAAAAAAAGGGGTACTAAATTGTCAGCACCTCTGCTCTGTTGGGCGCTGCCGAACAAGGGAAACATAAACTGAAGAAGGCGTACTCTGAACACACTTTTGCCATCGAAACGATGGCAGAAAACCAAATTGACAAGCCATTTCGGTTAATTCAGTGTGGTTCAATGTGGGTTTCCGTGTTTATGTTTAGGCGCTGCACTGGCGCCGGTTCCAACGTGAGCTGATTACGCAACATTCGTCGACGTCGGTTCCAGCACATGGTGACCCCCC